>NC_135659.1:71326581-71644465 GCF_964188315.1 Podarcis muralis | reverse complement strand
AATGATACCACAGCAATGTTCTTAATTCTATGTTTACAAGAGGGTTTCCTTGATTGAAATAAGAATGTTACCAGTAAAAAGCTATTTTGTCCCCAAGTTTATTCTCGTAGACATTTCTGTCCAATAGATTGTAGCAAATGTTGGTTGTAGCCCCTTTCATCCATTCAATAAAGATTTTCCCTTTTGTGACATCAAAGTTGTACTGCAGAAATGGTCCAGTATGTTGGCTCCTCCAGTAAAATTCTTTGGCAATGTCTCCCCAAAATTCTGCAAGATAAAAAAGATAAATAAATAAAACACCACATTCAAACTTAAGACCATTCTATATGGTTTAAAGTACCAACACAAGCATGCACGTAGCCAAGAGTGGGCAAGGAGGGGCAGCTGCTCCCCTAAATACATAAAAATCAATAAAATACATAGCAAACTGAGGTTCTTCCCCCTGCAACAAAAGGCCTGCCTGCTCCCCTAACAAAAATCCTGGCTATGCCCATGAACACAAGGCAGATGCTGAACTGGTTTTACTTAGGGGAAAGACTTAGGCTGAAATCCTACAATTGCCTGGAAGTAAACCCCACTGAAAATAAGTGGAACTTATTTCTGATCAATATGCATAGGATTGTGCTACTCTGGCAACTCTCTTGCAGAATTTAATAATGCCATCCTCAGCATCTGGGGTTCATTCACTTGCCCATCTTCCAAAGTGATACAGGCCAACATCTGCCACCAATCCCCTTTCACATCCTGTATGACAAGCAGCACAGTCTCCATGCAAAACAAAAAGAAAAGAAACAAAACCTGGCACCAGAAATACAGGAAAGTCAGGAGAAGGTACATTTCACCCTCTCAGGACACTCTGTGAGAGACTAAAGCAAAGAAACTTCAAAAGAAAACTGCTAGTGAGACTGCTAGATTACAATATATCAAGAGATTCAATGCCATCACTTGAGGATTGAACCATGACGATGGATTTCTCACATACTACGCATGCTAATTGGCTGACAGATGTGGGTATCTGTTTATCAGCGACTGTTTCATGAATTGCCATTGTTAATTACTTATCATCAGATATTTTTCTGCATTTATGTTTTCTGTTACTTCACTTTACAATTCCTCATCATCATCGTACACCCCAAAAAAACCCAGATATGCATTACCTGTAACTAAGGATAGCACTTTTAGCATCTGGAAAAATGGACTGTAGTCCATACAAAATTATGCAAGAATAAACTGGTTAGTCTTTAAGGTGCCACAAGACTCTTGGTTTTAATGCAAAAGATGAACACAGCTACTTCTCTGGAAATTGTTACTAGAAAACTCTAGTACTTAATCTATGTTGACAGACACATGCTTTAGACAAGACTTCTTCTGTTTTCATGCAGAAATACTGTACTTGAAACATCCCCACACTCCAAAGGGCTAGCCTAGTTAGTTTGTTACAAGAAAAACCTGCCAACCTTTGGGTGCCTTACTGGGTGCGGGAGAAGCATGTTTTAGTTGACAAAAACTTATTTCATAAACAGTAAATCTGTTAGCCTTTAAAGCTGATACAAGGCTGGAAATTTCAAATACAAAAAAATCAATAGAGTTTGTGACCGAAAATAATGTCCAATAAAATCCTGATTCAATAAAGTGTCTTTCACAGTCACTAGAAACACACCCCAACACTGTCTGTGTCAGCTTGAGAAATATACACAAAATTTACACAAGAGCAGCATTGATACATTAGATTGTATCTTGGCACAGTATACCACAACTTCTGTACTAATGACACAAAGGGCCCCTGATACTTCCTCATGCTGAAGGTTAGAGAAATGTCACATATGGAAATCTGCCAAACACTACTTCTTTGAATATACCTGGGTGCTTGAGGCATAAACAGACAACCCAGTAAATTTTAGATCAATTGGGGTGCATCCAGGAATACTTGTCCATACTATCTTGGAAGCTGCCTTATACAAAGTCAAACCATTGATCTGTCCAGAACATTATTTCCTATACTGATTGGCAGTTGATCTCCAGGGTTTCAGGTAGGATATCTTTCCCAGTCAGGGACTGAACCTAGAACATACTGCATGCAAACCAGATGCTGTACCATTGAGCTAAGACACTTCCCATAATCTGTCAACCCCTATTTGCCTTTTTAAAGTACATTGCTGTAACCATGCAGCTGAGCACATCTGAAGTTGTGACTTCTTTAATAAAAGCATAATTATTGTATATGCATAAAACAATGAAAAGACAGCAGCCACCTAGGTAGACCACTTCAAGTAAGAGCCTCCTAGATATTATAATTATTCCAAACTGTACAAATATAAATTGCACCTATCATTTTTACTGCTCACCACTGGTTCACCTGTTCTCCACTAAATCAGCACTACAATACTGTATTTCATATTGCTATAAAACTTCAGTACTCCATAAACACTGGCAACTTTATACTCACAGAACTCAAAGAGATAAAAATAATTTCTCTCTCTCTCCTGTGTTAGAAGTCTTGTAATAAGCATTCAAATAAGAGGCTTGGGATAATGAAGCAAGGTCAGAATGCAGCATCATTTATTATCCAAATTGGTGTCAGCTACACAACTTGCCCAATCTGACCAGACATTTTCACATGTATGCATCCTGTTGAACTGGTCCAAAAGCCCCAATAGGAAGCAAAAGTGCCATACTGACTAGAACTGACCCCAACAAGCATGCATTTCTATCTATGAGAACACAGATGTGGTTCTGTGGTCTGATTCACAATTTCAGCGATCCTTCACTTTTGAATTGCCGGATTGCCAAATGCTAAATGCAAAAGTAGTAAGGCATACAATTTGCACGTGAAAGATCTCAGGTTCAGTCCCTGGCATCTCCAGGTAGGGCTGGAAGAGTTCTGGAGAGCAGCTGCCAGTCAGTGTAGACAATAGTGAGCTAAATGGACCAATGGACAATTTTGGTTGTGCAACAGGGCTGGGGAGTGGACTTTTTGCAGTAAGGAAAGTGATGGGGAAATGCACTGAAAAGTGTGAGATAATAATTGCTTGGCACAATGTCAGATAACCTTCCAGCAAACAAATCATAATGAATTTTCAGTTGCATAACTTCCCCACAAACTTTATGCAAAAAAGATGAATCCTCAGTAAACAGGCTGCCTAAACCCAACCTCAGTTGGCAGTGAAGAAGGGAAGTACTGCTGAAGTTATTGCTATACAACACTCTCCCCCAGATGACATGGTGATACTAACATTTTCCCAAGGATTTTTCCTCTACAAATAAAACTCAAATGTTGTTTGCCTTGTCTGTCCAACTACTACCACAGTTCTGGAATCCAAAGGCAAACCAGTCCCTATACAACACTAGGAGAGTGCCATACAGTATATCCCATGCAACCCTCTTGGAAGCCCCAGATCCAGCACAATATGATTCAGGTCCTGTTGCTAGCTAACACAGCCCAGGAATTTGCACAATATGGACCCAGGCCTCACAAATCTCTCTCTCTCTCTCTCTCTCTCTCTCTCTCTCTCACACACACACACACACACACACACACAGAGAGAGAGAGAGAGCGCAGAATTGCAAGAATATTACCACCTTCTTCCACTACTCACAGAGGGCTTAACATGTGTAACATCTAGCCAGTGATCATATTTGGGGGGGGGGGGAGAATTAGCCCAGGTGTTGTGCATTTAGCACATACCCCTGACTGAATTATCAAGCAATGTTAGCTCAGCGCCGCGCATTTCCACAAGGGAAAAGTCTGCTGAGCTTAGCATGCTTGCAAAAGCAGTAGCAAAGCTCTAGGAATTTACAAGGAAAACTCATGTACACAGTTGGGCATCACCCAAACTGCTAACACAGTACTGTCTTCCAAGTAACACGGTCGCTTTCTTACAACACAGGACCCCTGGCCTCCCAAGTATTGAGCTTAGACGCATCGCTTGCTTCAGTCTCCAACAGAAGTTCAACAGCAGAGGAGGACTCTGCCTTGTATCTTTGCGGAAACTAACTAGCACGACACTAATGCTTGCGAGCATTAGCATGCAACAGCCTTGACTTGAGGCTGGGGTGCCCACGAAGGCTGCCCCACCGCGTGCACATTCGCGGGGGGCGGGGAACCACCCGGGCAAAGTAAGACGAGCAGGGAGATGCGTCGGTTGCCGCCACACCTGTTACTACCCGAAGGCTCCCGAATGGAGCACAGCAACCTGAGCAGCCCGTCCAGAGGGTACCACCCACCGGGGCAAGCAAGGGCACAAGGCCCCGAGGGACTCCTCTAAAAGCTGCGGGCCGAGCAGCGGCGCATATCAACAAGGAGCTGGCGCCGAGTCGGAAAGGGCGTGGAGGAGAGAGAGCCATGCAAGCCCACGAGGAAGGCGAAGATGTGGACCCGGACCAAGTCGCCCTTTGGGAAACTTCGCACACGGCGGCGGCCGCTCTCCCCCTGCCAAGCCGCCGCCGCCTCCTCCCCGCCCTTGGCACGGCGGCCGGCGAGCGTCACGGGCCTGGAGGCTGGCTTCGAAGCTTGCCCGGGAACCTCGCGCCGCGCCGGGGCCTGGCCCCTCGCTCACCCTGCGGCTCCTCCACCGAGCGGCTGTAAAGCTCCCGGTACTTTTCCAAGGAAGGCACATGCGCCTCCCGGGCCAGGTCCGGGGGCGCCCGGTACACCCCGCCGGCGGCGCACTTCTCGTCGGGCAACACCATCTCGTCGGGAGAGACAGCGAGACGGCGCTGAAGCGGCGGGCGGCCAGCGAGTGAGCAGGCGGCGGGCGCTTCGACTAGGAAACACCGCGGTGGCACCGCCTCCTCCAGCCTCAGGAGGAGGAGGAGGAGGAGCCGGGGAGGCGCCGGCGGGAAAGGGAGGGAGCCGCGCCAAGCTCCGCCCAAGCCTGGAGCCGCCGCCGCCGCTGCTGCTGCTGGGAGGCCGGCCTTGGCCTCAGGCCGCAGCTCCCGCCTGCTCCTTTGCCTCAAACAGAGGTGAGGCAAAGCTGGGTTCTAACCTCCACCCAGTTCACTGCCCGACCTTGAGCCAAGTATTCCAGTTACGGCCTAGCCTAGTTTTAAGGATGAAATGAGAGGAAGTAGAGCCACGAGGCAGTGTCTCTGGACACACGTGACAGCCACAGGTAGGTCCTGGTGGAACTTAGAATTTGGACCGGATTGGGCTGAACGTTCTCTTCTGTGGGTCCTTAAAAGTGTGCTCGACCATAAAGAGAACAACTTTGAAACATGAGATACTCCTTCTGCCCTCCAAAGCATCTTCAAATGCCCAAAGACCAAATTAGAGGTAGCTTGGGATAGGATCTTATTTAAATAAGAAGTTTCAAAGGGAGCAATTCTAATTGTCAGGAGTTAGGGGAGCGGGTTACCCCTTGCTATATGCTATTTTTCTAACTGACCCCTCCTCACAAGCTGCAGCGTACAGCTGCCACCCCCATGCACAAAACCGCCTTTGATACAGTACAATGATAACAAATCTTGTGGCACCTTCAAAGCTTTCAGACTTTAGGCTGCAGCCCTGTGTATATTTACCTAAAAGTAAGTCTTGCTGAATTGAAAGGGGCTATCATCTGAGTAATTATGTACAGGACAACATTGTTTTAGCATAAGATTTAATGAACTGGAGTCCATTTAATCAGATTTATGAAGTGAAGCCTTCAGTTGGCAGGTATATATGCATATCATAACTGTCAACTTTTTCCTTTTCTTGCGAGGAATCCTATTTGGAATAAGGAAATTTCCCTTTAAAAAAGGAAAACGTTGACAGCTGTGATGCATATGGGTGCAAAGAAAAATATGTAGTTTTAAAGATATCACAAGAATCTCTTGTTTTTACTGCAACACCTGAGTTGGTTCACACATTATGCTTGCCAAACTATAGCTTAGCACAAACATGCAAGTATGAGGGTTTCTGGAGAGGAGATGGCCACTGTACTCCTCCCCTGGTCCTGCTACTTATGCACTACCGCAAGCTAAGCATGGTTTGCCTTAGCACGTGACGTTGTCCAAATCCAGGTTTATGGTTGGTCTCCTCCAGCAAGGAGGATGGCACATTAAGCCAAACCATGACTTGGCTAACAGCAGCACAGCAGCAGCCAGACTAGAGAAGAAGCAGAGCAGACAGGATCTCTTCCTCTCCAAGAGTCTTCAGGTTCATGCATTTGCACTAAGCCGTAGTTTAGCACTGCCAGGACTCTTAACATAGAGTAGCTGGAGGATAGGTGCTCAGAGGCCAGAGAAAGAACTGTGCATGGAGGGGGTCTCCCATTTGCTGCTCTTTAGGCTTCCTGAGAAATTATCCTAATCAAATGTGCTGTGGCCTGGAACGGTGTGTGTGTGTGTGTGTGTGTGTGTGTGTGTGTATGTGGACAGCAGCAGAGTGAGACACAGACTAAGGAAGTTCCATCAACCTTGGTGCCTTAACCCGAGGTACCACTGTAATGGTTTTATTGTGCATTTCTGTAACATTTGTTGTTTTAGTTTTCTGTACACCCCACTTAAGTAAAATTTTGTATATTAATCGGTCTACAAACAGTCAAAATATATAAAGTCCTGCTGAGCCTCTCCTGCTGTTTCTGCCATGGGAACATTGCTAAATCATGTAAAAACATAGCAAATAACCCTTTCAACATTGAATTTACTGCCTAGCCAACAGAGAGACATTTAAGGTTCATAGCACAAAATTAATGTAAAGAAATGGATTAAAAATAAATAAATGCAGCCTCACATTTAAAATGAAAAACACAACAGGCAGAGTTCACTGATGAGGGAAGCACCTCGGGCAGCAGCAGCCCCCAGCCACTCCTTTCAGTAGGAAGATAGAGCTGTGTTTGGGGAGTACTGCACTCCCTAAACTAGCCTTCAGGTGTCTTGGAGGATGCTATCCTGTTGCCAGTGTTGGAGTAAGATTCAGCTGCCAGCTGGGATGGAGAGAAGCATCACAGGGCTTTTGGCAATAAGGAAAGTGACAGGAATATGTAGTGTGGGATAACACTTGCTTTGACACAAGTCTAGCCTCCCCACAAACAAATTGGAATGAATGCTCATTAAATGGCCAACACCATCTAAACTCCCTCCAAACAAATAAGAAAGAATGCTCAATGAACAGGTTGTCTGGCAGCACCCTCTGTCCAACATTTCAATGAGGCTGGACCCAGGAATTCACATTTGGCACACTGCGCCTGAGAAAAGTTCATTCTCTCCAGAACTATGACTCAGCAATGGTGTGATTCACATACAGGACGCAATTCAAAATCATACCACCTTTCTTTCACAATGGAGAGCCTGGCACCAGCTTCCTAGCAGTCAAGGCCAGGTTAATGCTGGACAGTAGTAACCTGGAAGTTAGGAAAGTTCATTGACATCTTCTTAGCAGCGCTTCATAGCAGAGTGCTATACTAGGAGGTCTTAAACTGTGATCCACAGACCGCCAGTGGTCTGTGAGCCTCATTCAGCTGGTCTACAGTATGTCTGTGTATTTGTGGTTGAAGATTGGAGATGATGCATCAATTGCATTAAAATATTCATGTTGATTTTGAATTGTATTTGACTTCTTATATTTCTTATCCTGTATTGCAATTTGAATTCCATGGAACACAATGAAATACAATAAAAGAAGTATCCAGCACAGAACATAACAATTGCTATGAAAAGGCAGAACAATAGTTAAGGGGTCTGCCAAATCCCTCAGTAAATTTCAAGTCGTCTGTGGTGGCAACAGTGGGGAGTTTGAGGAACACGGACCTGTACTTTGGCATGGTGTGATCCCCTCCTTGTCTTCTTGAACTACAAGAGCTGCCAGCTGCCATTCTCCAACTTTTGGTTTCCAGAGGAATCGTCTGTTCATCTTTCGAAGTGATATATGTCACCTGTGCCCTTCTGCTTTCTGCACAGACAAGCAGGTCAGGGACTGGGCACCTGTGGTGGTGTGAACAGAAAAAAACAAGCCACTGACTGAGCCCACCAAGATCTTTGCACATTCCCCTCCAAGTTCTGTCCTGAGGCCAGCTCACATCTGGATATGGGAAAGGGCTCCTTCTCTACCCACTCTAATGTGACAAAGAAACAACCCATATGGCAATGCCAAAGCCTTTATTGAACAGCATCTGGAACAGATGAGATCATAAAAAAGCAAAGGCATGGGTAGGATTGCCAAGTCGTCTCTTGGACATTGATTTGACAGGCATCAGAAGAGTAGTTGCCGTGTCCCTCAAGTCACCGGAAGCAGGTTAGGAACACTTTTCACAGCATAGCTGTCTGACATGGAGCATACAAGGGTACAGAGCTTGCCTGGAGCAAGTAGGTCAACAGCAGCAAGAGGGAGCTTAGGGCAAATGCACACCATACATTTAAAGCACATCCAAGCACATGATTTCCCCCAAAGGATCCGGGAACTGTAGTCTGTTAAGGGTGTCAGGAATCATAGCTCTTTGGAGGAACTATAGTTCCCAGTATTCTTTGGAGGAAGTCATGTGCTTTAAATATGCATTGCATGTGCTTTAAATGTATGGTGTGGAACTGCCCATTGTCACCGTTGCTGGTCAGAGTTTCTTGGGGAGAGGGATTGATAGTTAAAGCACTCTGAACTGTAGCTCTGTGAGAGAAATAAGGGTCTCCTGACAGCTCTCAGCAGCATTAATAAACTATACAGTTACCAGGATTATTTCTAGGAAGCCTCCTTGACCGTTTACAGTGGCATGATACTCTCTTGAATGTGTAGTGCAGACGGGGCCCTGCTGGAGGTGTTGAGTGACATCACATTCTAAGCTCTGCTGTCATAGAAGGAAGTGGGCACAGTTAAAAAAATAAAATAAAATCCCCTCCCACTGACTTCCATGGGAAGGAAATTACATACACCAGCTCTTTACATGTTGCAAAGTTGTGCAGTCAGTGTGAATGTGTTGTTGCAATGAAGGATGTGACATAACTACATTATGCCCATGACGCACTCACATCCCCACCCGGGTTATGCTTGCTCTGTTGCTGTTACTTCACCAGTAGAATATGCCAACAAGAGGGCTTTTATTGTTGCCGCTGGAATACCACAAGAGTTCCATTGGCATATTATTATTATTAGTAGTAGTAGTAGTAGTAGTACCCTTCCCATCTGACTGGATTGCACCAGCCACTCTGGGTGGCTTCTAGCATATATAAAAACATAGTAAAGCATTAAAACTTAAAAAGCTTTCCTATACAGGGCTGCCTTCTGCTAGCTGTGTCATTCTACTGGCATAGCTCTGTCTCTACCAGCAGAGTAGCACTTATGCTACTTCCCTAAGGCAGGTCAGCCCACATTAACTGCAGCATAACATTGTGCCTTTACACCATAAACCTAAAACCATTATGTGGTAGTACATTCCACTTAAATAAATGGGTCCTCTTCCAAAGTAAATATATTTAGGCTCAGAGTGCCATTCTCTTTTTAGCAGATGAGAAGCTTTTGCCTGGAGATAACCTTACTATGTTCAGCCAAACACCTTGGCTAAAATAAGCCTTGCCTAATATCACACTACATTTTGCAATAAGCCGGCCACAAATTATTAACAGGGAAATAACTTGTCCTGGGATTACACTTACATTTTTTTTCTTGTTTGTTTCATATTTTTCTTCCAGGAGTTAAGACAATTTAATCTAAAAAAGAGATTTCTGTCTGGTCTGATGTTTTTAGCTCTTTTTGTTGTTGCTGCTGCTGCTGGCTGTGCACTGTTTATTACAGCTGTAAGCTACAATAGCATGGATCATGAATTGTCTTCATAATTTTTTGCATATCATTTGTGAGAATTGCAGAATATACAAGTCACTGGGTCACCCCTTCCTGTTAACTCCTTCCTTTGCCTGTCAATTGTGATGCTGCAGATTCCCAAAGCACCAATCCTGATTAATTCACTGTTAACTTTACAAATCAACATATGCCAAAAGAGAGAGGACCCTGCCATGATTGATTGATTTTTTTAGGCAGGGTAGTTGCACCATCTACTCTCCATCATCTGCCAGGAACTGGGCACAACTAGAAATACCCCAGCAAGTCACTGACTCTCTGACTGACCTGCTAATCACTCTCTGTATTTGAAACAGGGAGAGTAACCCCATTGTTTTCCTTCAGCTCCTCCTGTGTGTTTAGCAAATCCAATGACCACATAAACTCTTTGATCCTATCCTAAGACAAAAACAGTTGCTGCAGCTCTCAACAGACATCTTCCCAACAGGCCACCAGGATGGGCAAAATCAGATTCCCTGATAAACTTTGACATATCAACACACTGTAGAGCATCTGCCACCTGCTGGAGCAATTAGATCTCAGCATGTAAAGGTAGAGGATTTGCATCATCATCTACTGAATTTTTTACCCTTCATCATAAGGTCCCAGGGCAGGTTACAACAAATACAAATATTAAAATTAATTAGAAGAATGATCAGAAGAATAAGGTAAATCCCAAAATATGTTTATTTCAAGTGCCAAAGATCAGGGCGAAAAGGTATGTCCTCTACATATGGCAGAAGCTGTACCATGTTGATGCTAGACACATGTCTATAGGGAGGGAATTCCACAATTTAGGGGCTGCCACAGAGAAAGCCCTCTCTTTGGACACCATTCCCCACACTTCAGAGGGTGAAGGAACTCTCAAGAAAACTCATTGTGCTAACCCAAGAGTGTTGGGAGAAACAGGAGGTCTTCCAAGCTCAAGCAGTGTGATGTTATGATTTACATTCATTACTCTCTTTATTCATAAAAGTGACCTAAAACAACTTACAAGCACAACAACAATTTAAAAATGCTCCCTTACTTTGATCCTGTATATTCAAGTTCCTTTCTAACTGTGTGGTGTGTAAGAATAAATTTTGGTAGTGGATGCTGAGAGTATGAGATAGGGAAATTTCCATCACAAACATTTCAGCCAGACTCTCCCACTCATCACCACCTCAGCCCAAATTAGCTGCATGTTCGCTCAACATTCAAGCAGCAGCCCTACCCGATTTGTCAGTCTAGGTGCAGATTCAGTCAAGTCGACACAACATAGGATTTGTACACAGTGCTATACCTTTAAAGCACATTCAAAGCTCATTCTTTACCTCAAAGATTTCTGGGCACTGTAGTTCACCTCTTGCAGACTTACAATTGCCAGCAACCCTTTAACAAACTACAGTGCCCAGAATTCTTTGAGGTAAAGCATGAGCTTTGAATGTGCTTTAAAAGGTGTGTGTACACAGCCCTAGTCATGGGTTCTCCTCATAACCTTGCTCACACATTCACTGAGTGTGGGGAGGCACTATATTGACAATGCCCTAAGTGAGATGGTCTGTAACCATGGCAATATGTATTCCGCAGCTCACAGATCTGGCATGCAGATTTGACTTCCTGAAAATTGTGCGTACATTTATTTCTGCAGTCTGTCAGAGGAATTGTTTATCATACATTTTCTGTATAGGTAGTAGTCCCCCCCCCTCTAAAGACATTATTTTGGAGTTAGACATTGTTGCTGCTTGTCTCTAAAATAACTTCTGAACACAGAAATTTATGTAGCAAGCACATTTGGGTTTCTTTGGTACAACATGAGCATTTATTAAGAGCAAATAGTGTTCATGACGAGGGCGTTAAAATGCTGAAGGAGTTCTTATCAGATTTGTCCAAACTTTTTATATTCCTGACTCTCATACAGACTCTTTGCAAGAGGTTTGGAATGTTTCTGTGTTTTGAAAGCCAAGCTTTATTGGTCTGTGAGGACTAGAAAGAAATGTACTTGGAGCTTCTTAGAAGAAAGTTTGCAAGGAATGAGCAAAATTACATAATAACTACTGAAATTAGCAACACTTTGTAAGACTGTTGCATGAAAATATTTCTTCAGTTATATTACAGTGAGGTAGACTTGTCTAGCAGGCAGCGCTACCCAGTCCCTGAAGGCATTTTGAAATTGACTGTAAAGTATGCAATGCATTACGTAGGAGCAGAAGGAAGCCAAGTTGTGTGACAAAGGACTGGGCATTAGTCAAAATAAGGCAAAGTGGTGTAACAAGGGAACTGTCAGGGACTGGACAGAGGAGGAGTGGTGGAGATCGCCTCCCCAGCCTGAACCTTCCAGAGAAGAGGAAGACAGTTCAGAATTACAACAGTGGTTTGCAGGAGGTCATAGCTCAGAGGCAGGTGAAGGGCAAAGTTGGGAAATAATGGGAGAGGAGGAGGAAGCAGAGCTGGAGCAGCTGGCTGACACGTTATCACCAGAAAGCATTCCAGACCCCCTTTCTTCCAGAACCTGGCAGCATTGAAAGTAGGAGAGCAAAAGGCTTAGAGACAAATGACCCTAAGCAGCCACCGTAAGGTGGGTGGTGCTGTTGACGATTGAGGAAGTGGAGGGGGGTGGAGATTTACTCGGAGCTTGTTAGGGTTTGTAGAGAAAGACCTGCCAAAGAAGCTGAAAAATATATTCATGTATGCGACAATGGTGGCTAGAGTCTTAATAGTACAAGGATGGAAGAACGAGGAAATCCTGACTAAAGAACTATGGCAAGAGAAACTGATGGACTACGCAGAATTGGCAAAATCGACACATAAACTATGGGACAAGGATAACTGTGACTTTAAAGATGAATGGGAACCTTTTACAAAGTATTTAAAGAAACACCAAACTGAATTGGACTCCTTGGCAGGTTTTGAATAAACACTCACAAACTTTTTATTGACAATAAGCAGTCAGATAAATTAAGGATTTATACAGTTTTGTAACATGCAGAGAATAGTATTTGTAGAGAAACCAGAGATTGGAGCTGAGGGAAGTCAGTGTTACGAAATTCGATCTGCAGAGCTTGATCGATGAGCCGTGACCTCTGATTACTTTACGAACGTCAATCAGCAGTTTACAACGGGTCCGGCACACTTCTTCAAAAGCTGCGCCATTGTTGCTCCCTCCAGTTCACGGCTTAGCAGAGTTGGACACAGCGGGAAAACTATCACGTCCTTTGACAAACACACGCAGTCCGGTTTGTCTATTTACAGCTCTTTATTGAAACAGTTCAGCCATCGCTGCTGGCAGCCATTGCAAACATGTCTCTCTCTCAGACACACAGAGAGAAACTGAACAAACAGGGAATAGTCCCGCCCAGCTTCTAAAGCTTCTGTCTCCGCCCAGCTGTTAGCTGACGTCAGCAGGTGACACACACCAGGGAATTTAACCAGATAAATTCTGAACTATAACACCCCCCCTTGTGTCCCTGCGTGATACCTGTGCAACATCTTCAATACCTTGTGAGATCAATTCCTTCCCCAATGCCTTGCGCCTTCCCTTGGCAAACCTGTTTGGCATTTGTGGAACCACCTCACAACTTTCAGAATCGCACTGTGCGAAACTTATCCACGCACCTGTGGCCTGATACCTCTCTGGTGGGACACCCTTTGTTGTGCGACTGGACCTCCTAGGCACAAACTCAGGTGTTCCCTCTGACTCACTTTGATCAGCAGGTGTGTCCTCTGCATCATGGGATTCTCCTTCTGACTTAAAGCGTTTTCGAATCCTCTCCATTACACTCACAGGAGAACTAGGCTCGCTTTTGGGTGCTCTCTTAACATCTTGTGGAGAAGCTACCGAAACCTCATCCTGCTCCTGACTTTGCTCCTGACTTTGGTCGTCATCAGCAGCCTCAGCCCCTTCTTCCTCTGCCTCATCAGAACTGTCTTCTGGATCAGAGAGACAATCTGAGAGAACATCACGCCTAACAGGAGTCTTTGACTTCACCTCCTCCTCTAAGAACTCAGCGTGTTTACTGATCAGCACCTTACTCTGATCACCTGACGGGTAAGCAAATCGCCATGCACGGGCTTCTGGCTCATACCCACAGAAGATCATTTTCTGGACTTTGGCTCCATCTGGCCCTCGCAAAGCCTCAGGCACAGAGACAAGCGCAGGAGTCCCAAACGTCCGCAGAAAGTGAACCTGGGGTTTTCGGCCATTTAACAAAGAGAACGGTGTGTCACCTACCAATGAGTTGTAGACACGATTCCAGGTGAATGACACAGCCCTCGTAGCCTCCAGCCAAAACTCAGGAGGTAACCTGGCTTCTTTTAGCATCACCTGTGCAGCTTTAATCAGAGCTCCACTTCTCAGCTCTGCCACTCCACCTTGCTGGGGTGAAATAACTGTGTGTCGTATCCCTTTCTGTTGAAAGAACTTCTGCAAAGCAGAACCAGTGTACTTAGCATTTCTGTCACTGATGATAGCTTGAACCCTGGTGGAGAACCTCTGTTCCACCCCCTCAATCCAGCTCTTGATCAGCTGTGCTGCATCCTCCCTGGATTTGAGACCGTGAGCCCAAGAATTCTGCGAGAAATCATCCAAAAAAGTTAGCAGAAACCTGCCCCCCCCTAGACTTGGTGCCTTGACAGGACCGGACAAATCTATGTGAACCAGCTCAAAAGGTTTCGTGGCTACACGTTCCACCTTTGGGTAACTGCACCCTCTCACCTTTGCCTGCTTGCAAGTGTCACAATTAATGGCACTTTGACAATTTTTAATCTTACAACCTGTAACAACCTCAGGTAACACCTGCAAATCCTCTAAAGGATTGTGAATCGTTCTCTGATGCCATACGCATGCACATGTAACATTATGAGCGGGAATTGTAGCACGCTGGTTGGGAACTGTAGCACGCAACGCTTGTGCTTTCTCAACCTTCCCCTCACCTCCCAGAGACGTTTTAAGAATGAAAAGATCATTCTGTCCCTTCCGCACTTTGGCCAGTAACCTCCCCCCTTTGGAGATTGTGCAGACATCATTTTCAAAACAAACTTTGAACCCCTTACTTAACAAATAAGGCACAGATAACAAACATTGTTGAATCTCTGGAACAATACAAAAATCCACCGTTTCCTGTAAAACAGAAAGATAGGCATTAGTACACTTGGAAACTCTAGTTTTCTGTCCATTTGCAAACTTAATAGTCTGTCCCTTCGGAACTGCCGTGCAATTCCACCTCTCGACTGCAGGGGTCTCTGGAACCATGTTGCGGTTAGCTGCAGAGTCTATTACAAAGGCCATCTCGGAATTTTCCACTCGGCCCTCCTCAAACACTGCCATACTCGCTGAGACTTGATAAGACTCTTCTCCCTGCTGTTTACCACGGCCACCTGGCTCAGTTCCACGCCTGCCTGTCTTCCCAGGCCTGTTGCCATGGAAACCCGCCTGGTTCCCATGGGAAATGTCCTTCACAACATCCTGCCGCGGCTCTCTGCACCGGTGGGGGCAACTGCCACTCAGATGTTGCGCCGAATTGCACACGTAGCATCGACGAACTCCAGTGGAAAAACACTGCCCGGGGCTCCCAGCTGGCTTGGCCCTCCTCCTTCTGGAACGGCGCTTCCCACCAGCCTCGCCCCCCCTGAAGCTGCTCTCCGCTTCAGCACAAAGGGAAAGTCCTTTAAACTTGCCTTTGGAACTCTTCGCCCCCCCGATCTGCTCACCAGCGCTCCTTGAGGCTGATTGGGGAATAGGGGCTTCTAGTCCAGCGTCTGCAGGGCTCTGGCCTCCCGCTGAAGCTTCGCACACACCTTTCAGCACATTCCAGGCGGCCCACGCTGATTTCACACCCTCTAAGTGGGGTCTCAGTGATGCATCAACACATGCCTTGAGCATCTCCAGCTCTCTTTGCATTTTCTGCTGGCTCTCTTCCGGCAACGCAGCCTCACAGCCTGCAACGTCTCCAGCCGCTGTAGCGCTGGGGGTTGGTGATAGGGGCTCCCTCTGCCATGCTTCCCAAAGCCCATGGACCAGGAACCACCCCTTCACTCTTTTGCTCCAGGTTGCCCAACCCTTTAGAGTTAGAGGCTCCACCGGCATATCCTGGCTTTCAGCCATCTTCTCCCGTTCTCCCAGGGGGCCCAAGCCTACTTACAGCTTATCCAGCACCCGTCCGGAGAAACGACGATTTCTCAGCTGCTTTTCAGCTCTCAGCTCTCAGCACAGGCAGACCTTTCAGCAGCTCCTCATGCCTCTCAGAAGCAGGCAATTAATCATTCCTGCTCTCCGGCATCCACACAGCTCCCGTTCCGCTCCTCAGCCGCAGACCGCTGACTTCAAAGCTTCCGTGATAGTTTTACAAGCGGTAATTAAGTACCCATAACCTGTTACGAAATTCGATCTGCAGAGCTTGATCGATGAGCCGTGACCTCTGATTACTTTACGAACGTCAATCAGCAGTTTACAACGGGTCCGGCACACTTCTTCAAAAGCTGCGCCATTGTTGCTCCCTCCAGTTCACGGCTTAGCAGAGTTGGACACAGCGGGAAAACTATCACGTCCTTTGACAAACACACGCAGTCCGGTTTGTCTATTTACAGCTCTTTATTGAAACAGTTCAGCCATCGCTGCTGGCAGCCATTGCAAACATGTCTCTCTCTCAGACACACAGAGAGAAACTGAACAAACAGGGAATAGTCCCGCCCAGCTTCTAAAGCTTCTGTCTCCGCCCAGCTGTTAGCTGACGTCAGCAGGTGACACACACCAGGGAATTTAACCAGATAAATTCTGAACTATAACAGTCAGGGAGGAGGGAAGAGTGGGTTATTTTATGGGGGGAGGGGGGAAATTGGGGGGGGGGAATCAAGGATGATATGTTTTAAGATAATATGTTTTGTTTAAATTCTTAATTTAAAAATATTTTTAAAAAGAGAGAGATTTACTCGGAGCAACACCATTATTCCAAGAGGCTGCATTTCTAAGCCTCTCTGTGTGAATATTGAATAAAAGACATTGGTAAGAACTTTCACTGTCTTATATATTCCTGGTAGCCTACCGTGGGGGGATCCGATTCCCTAATGCCTGACAGGAGCAGAGTTATTGAGGTCTTGTTGTTGGCACTCATCTGTCTTGGGAGACAATGAAGGAGTGCACTTTTGGGGGTGGAGTCAAGACTGTCAGAAGGTTATAGCGCCTGTTGTGGCTGTAGAGACTGATACAGGAGAGACATGTTTTATTGCAGCTGGGGCAGATGAAGGTGCTCAGATGCACCATGGCATTTTTCTCCCAACAGGCATTCCTCTGGTCACTACTAAGGCTGCACAACTGATGGCCTCTGTCTCCAGGCAACTGTCGTCATCTACAAGGGATTCCCAGCCTTCACGTCACATTTGCAGACTGTGGAAGTCTTATATACTTGATGGGGTTCCCTTTACTGCAGTACCCAGACTCTTGATTCTTGTTTTCTGGGAGGCAAATCGAGTTTTTAAGGATTTAGATTTGGGAGAGTCACATTCAAATCCCAACTCAGAAAATGTTTAGGTGACCCTAGACAAATCATTGTTCCTCTGCTTAGCCTTCCTTGTAGTGAGGATACAATGTGGGGAATGAACTATAGTTGCTAGGGTTCACTGAGTGTGGAAATGTATTTTAAATGTATGGTTTTTGCACAGCCAAAGGTAATAAATACAGAACACTTTAAGAAAAAAAGACTTGGCTTTGCTAAGGATGTTATGCTGGCAACCTCATGTGAACCTTGATGTTCTTGAACTGGCAAAAGTTACTTCTTCTTGTTTCTCTTTCTCTGCCTCCACCTCCCCAGCTCAGAAAGGTCTGGACAGAACATAAGAATAGACTGCTGGATCAGGTCAATTGTCCACCTAGTCCAGCATCCTGTTCTCACAGAGGCCAACCAGATGCCTATGGCAAAACAGCAAGCAGGACCTGAGTGCAAGAGGACTCTCTCCTCCTCTGGTTTCCTCCAGCTGGTATTCAGAAGCATTGCAGCCTCCAAAACTCTGCTGCAGAACTTTGCTGTAGATGCCTGCACTCTGCACCTTGCTGTCAACAGTGGTTTAGGGCTGATCACATCCTTCTGTTCAGTATAGACTGAAATGGCTGAGAGCATTGCTCAGGACAGGACCTTGTCACTTAATGTGGCTGTCAGACGCCAGCAGCTGCATTCACATAAGGCACCTTTTAGTGGCCTTTGAGAGCTTAATAGAAGGAAGGGGGGGAGCTTCCCCAGGACTGAAATAGCCTGTGTGATGCACCTGAGGACTTCTACAAACTAAAGAATTAGATGCAGAGATGTTATTCCTTTGAATCAGAGACCAGAAGAAAAGTGCAGCCCAAGTTTGAGTGAGTTGAGGAATAAAAGATCAAGGGAACTGGAAGGAATTCAGACTGACATCGGCAAATGCTTGACATGACTCCACAGTTGGGAACTATTGAAAGGCCAAGCTGAGCCTCTATGAGATGGTATCAATTTACTGCTTGGACAGTGAAGATGAAAGGGCACTGTCAAGGTTAGTTAAGTGAAATAGACTTGTGTTTCCATTGTCTCTTCTGGTAAGTTTCCACTCTTGTACTTCTTGTATGTGTGGAAGCGTGTAAGAAAATCAAGGGAGCTTCTTGTAAGCCTTCTTGTGAGTAGGAGTATCTTCTAGATCCACCTTTCTCAACCTTGGGTGCCCAGATGTTATTGGACTACAAGTCCCATCATCCCTGGCCACGGGTCCTGCTAGGTTGGGATGATGGGAGCTGTAGTCTAACAACATCTGGGGACCCAATGTTGAGAAAGGCTGATCTATATCATATCAGAATAGCAATGCACAGTGAAGCTGAGCGGGGTGGGTGGGTTCTTGTTTCTTGTGGATACTAGAGGAAACATCACACCCAACAGCTTCTGGAGGGCAACAACATTGATAATCCCTGAAGCCAGCTGGGGCTGGTGGAAGTCCTACAACATCTGGCAGACACCACATTGGCTATCCTTGCTGCATACCAGTGGCATAAATACAGCCTTCCTTCTTAACTGATCTGCTGTCCAATGTAATTAATGTATTCCTTCCACACATCCATCCCAATGGCATGAACGTGGTGCACAAAAGATTTCAAAACAAAGGCAATAGATGGAAACACAAAGAGACAGTGGAGTGTCTGTCAACCTGACTTGCCTTTCCGATTACTCCTTCCTGTCAACTTCCTGAGTGGGTGCATGAACTCTCTTTGGCCAAACTGCTGAGGGAGGATAATGTTATGGCGGGGGGGAATCATGTGGCCCCCAAGTAGCTTGACCAAGGAGAGCCTCACTTTATTTTTTTGCTTAGGTACCCAAAGGAATGAAAAATAATGCTGGTTTCCTCATTTAAACCTTTCATTTGGCTGACCGTTGTTTCTGTGTGTGTAGAAGATAAAACTTTCAGCAGGATTGCAGGCAGGGCTTTCATATCATCATCCTTTTTGCAGGACTGAGGGTCAATGGAAACATCCTAATGCGGAGCTGAAGAGAAGAAGAAGAAGAGGAGGAGGAGTTTGGATTTGATATCCCGCTTTATCACTACCCGAAGGAGTCTCAAAGTGGCTAACAATCTCCTTTCCCTTCCTCCCCCACAACAAACACTCTGTGAGGTGAGTGGGGCTGAGAGACTTCAGAGAAGTGTGACTGGCCCAAGGTCACCCAGCAGCTGCATGTGGAGGAGTGGAGACGCGAACCCGGTTCCCCAGATTACAAGTCTACCGCTCTTAACCACTACACCACACTGGCTCTTCCCCTCTAAGTCATTCTGCTCTTCCATTAGTTTTAGATCTTTTTTTTCTGGACTCCAAAACCCAGGTGGGAGAAAGTGGCTTTGGGGAGACATTGGCAGATAGGAAAAAGAGGGTGTGGGAAGGGCCCAAGGTCTGTGCAAAACGCATCTGTGTTCCAGATATCCACACTGTGCACATAGATTCCAGTCAGCAGGGCAAGCCTGAGCATCAACAGCAAGGCTGTCGGACTCCCCCAGGGCTGACCTGAAGTCTCCAGATTTGCCTGGCCACCCCCAAGTGACAGGGAGAGGGCTTAAATTTCCCACTGGGAAGGGTGCCTTTTAAATTTGGATTTATTTATTAAGGGGACTGCATGCAGCTTTGGGCCCTGAAATCCCAGGGTCTGGGATGCTCCTGACCTGGCAACCATAGACATAATAGAATCATATAACTGTAGAGTAGAAAGGGGTCCCAAGGGTCATCTAGAATCCTTGGCAGATGGCCATCCAACTTCTGTGTGAAAATCTCAGATGAAGGAGTCCGCCTTCCATATGGCAGCCCTTAACATATTTGAAGATGGCTACCATATCACCTCTCTTGTCTTCTCTCCTCCAGGCTAGATGTACCCAACTCCCTCAACCATTCCTCACAAAGATAGAAGTGGGGCTAGTTAGCACGGCTCCTTCACACATTTCATCTTCACCAATTGATACTTCTGAAGAAAGCTTTTGTTGGCTTTGCTGTAAAGCTGTCAGTCTTAAGAATCTGGACTGAACACAGCATCATCACCTGACTCTCTTACTTGTTTCTGTTCTGAAGTAATCAGCTACCAGAATGTAGCTTTTTGACCAGACACGCTTTCTGTAGATGTGCACAGAGGAGAGGTTTGTATAGGAATGGCATGGTCAACTTGTCAACAGAAAAAGTGGGGGTTTACTGCCCTCTGTTGGAGAAACACAGATTCTGCAGGAAGGCAAAGTATTTGACAAATTGGCTTATATGCAAGCTCTTCAACAAGGGTCCCCAAACTAAGGCCCATGGGCCTGATAAGGCCCGAGGGAGTCGTTTATCCAGCCCGCAGCAACGCCCACTGCCGCCGCCCACTCTTACACGTGTTCCCCCGCCCTCCAGCTCGCTGCGCAATCGGCACTGGAGACACCGGCCCGAGGCGCGGTAAGTTTGCTGACCCCTGCTCTTCAACCTGATGATGAATTGGCTCTTCAGCCTGATGCTTAAATCACTTTTGAGCCTCTCTAATGCTATTCTTATCTGATTGGTGTTTCTGGAGACAAGAATGCAGAGGAGAAGCATTATGGTCAATGCACACTTTACATTGCTATTATAAACCTAAGTGAAACCAGCAAACAATGATCATTTATCCCGCATCTATCCTGATTTGCTTGCACGATGTTTAATCATTCATTCATCCCACACTTTTTTCAATACATTTCCAATCACTTTTTTAACCAGAAGGCCATCTTAATTTTATATATATATATATATATATATATATGTGTGTGTGTGTGTGTGTGTGTGTGTGTTGTACTAGTGTGACAGATCCACTTTAATCCACTTTCAGTTGCAAAAACCTAAATTTCCTGCTATGTGCTTGAATCACTCCTGCAAAATGCTGACAATCCGAGAACACTCTTAAAATATATACTGTATAAAAGTGGTTAACAGGATGCCTTGTGCTGCCCTTATATCCAAGCCTGATCACAGAGATCATCCAGAGGAGAGCTGTTAGTTGCTCTGCCTGTGACAGAGACCCAGCTGACCTCAAGCAGAACACCAAGGAAAATTCTTCTGGCAGAGGTTTGACAGGCATCCTCACTCCTGACTTGCAGGCATCTCTTGAAAACTTTTTTATGTCAACAGGCCTTTGCGGCTGTTTACAAGTTTCTTGAGTAGGCAATCATTTTAATGATTGTTCTGTACTGATTTTCTTTCTTTCTTTTAGAGTTCTTATATTGCTTCACAAATTTATGAGAGGAAAGTATATAAATACCTTTATAAATCAATAAAGATACTATAGTGTTGTGAGGTACCATTAATATTTATAAATGCTTAAAAATAAATACAACCGGATCCTGTTTTTAATTGTTTTTATATGTTTTCATGCTTCTGTTTTATGTTGTACACTACTTAGAGATTTTTAAAAAAATATTAAGCAGTTTATAAATGCTTTTAATAAATGAAGACATCATCCCAGCGCCTGCCAACCTAGCAGTTCGAAAGCACCCCCGGGTGCAAGTAGATAAATAGGGACCACTTACCAGCGGGAAGGTAAACGGCGTTCCGTGTGCTGCGCTGGCTCGCCAGATGCAGCTTGTCATGCTGGCCACGTGACCCGGAAGTGTCTGCGGACAGCGCTGGCTCTCGGCCTCTAGAGTGAGATGAGCGCACAACCCTAGAGTCTGACAAGACTGGCCCGTACGGGCAGGGGTACCTTTACCTTTTAATCCAGCTTTTGCTAGGATAGTCTGCACTTGAGAAGAGTTTTGTTTTGGCCCAAAGAGACCATATATGATTTTGCATTATAGTAACCGGGGCTTATCCATCCATCACTGGGTATGGATAATAAGCTTCTTGTACTGACATTAATTTTGTGTCACAATGTTAGTCAAGCTGTGTTCACTGTGGGGCTTGGTACTATACACAGCTAACTTGTGCCTCGCAACGATTTTATACTCAGCCACAGAGCACAGAAAGCCACTGCCTTGACAAACCCTAATTGCTGTGCACTCTGCAGAGCCTAGGGCAGAGTGGCTGGGGCAACTCAGAAACATGGGCGGGGTATGTATATATATAATAAAATTATTATTATTATAACCTGTTTGAAGGAAGGTTGTTTATGCTGGCTGAACGCCAGGGGGCAGTGCAGAATTAGAAATTTGCTTCACATATGTCCTCTCAGAAGGGATTTTAAGAACAGGCAGCAGGCATGTAATTAGCATTTTCACTGGACAGCTGTGTGACTGTGCTTACTTTATTCCTGGCCAATCCTCACAATTGACACAAAAGAAATACGTATCCAGTTCCTCCGGTGACTCAAGGGAACTTTCAAGCTATAAGCTGGTGATTTAGTAAAGTACAACCACTATCCATTGGGATAGTGCTGCTGCTATTTGATATACAAGGTTGTGTGGGGCAGCCGCCCCCTCATTCCACATGCAGAATCTGACCGGGCTGCAAGTGAATCTTCAACATTGGCAGTGGGGCAACATCCTTCATCATATACCTGAGGAAAGAAAGCTAGCTTACGGGACTCTGGAAGGGCAGGGGTACCTCAGAGAATTATAGAGCTGTAAGGAACTGTGAGGATCATCTTGTCTTAGCACCCTGCACTGCAGGAATATGCAGCTGTCCTTTGCAGGGATCAAACATGCACTGCTGGCATTTACCACCTGAGGTAGCCACCTCCCTCGGTCTAGTGCAGGAGTGGGGAACCTCAGGCTCAGGGGCCTAGTGTGCTCCCAGGCCTTCCCCAGCCCCACCCATTTCCCCCAGGAATGGTTCTTCACACATCCCAAGGGTGTTTGTGCCTTGCTGGGATGTGTATTTAAACTCTGATCATCCCTCTTGCTAGCTTGGATGGAGGACAGGGAGGTGTGTTTGTAGAACATAGCCTACAGAACAAAGGCAAAAATTTACATTTGTCGCTCCTCCCATTTTTGCTTCTGGCCCTTCTTGGGCATGTGACCGAGAAGTGAATGCACCTCTTATTGGGCTGGGAAAGGATGGTAGGGCATCCCTGTGTGGCAACTGTTTATATGTTAGTTATGCAGTTCATATTGAACAGATGTATTAGCCGTAAGCAGAATCTTGCTGTCCCTAAATATACACACAGGTTTTGGGTCAGATGCAAAATTGCAGCTTTCGCTTGTGGCAAACAATTTAAACTGTTTGCCACAAGCAACAACATCAAAAAAAACCAGCCACGTCTTCTGCCAGTTGCTTCATATGTCATCTGTGCGGAAATGCTCACCCTTTCAAGTATGTAATTTTATATTATATTTTGGCCTTTAGGTTATGTCAAGGTCACATTTCAAGCTTTATTCTGTATCAGCGCTTCCTAGGAAAAAAAAAAACTCCCATAAGGTCACAGTTCAGCAGAAAACAGTAGCTGTTCTGAGATTTAAACCCAAAGTTTAACTGGACATCTATATTTGGTTTAGATATACAAACAGGGTAAGACTTGGTCTTTTGCCAAGCAACTGCTGCACATAAGCATCTAAGATTCTTTGTAATATCACATAGAATGATTTGTTAATGTGATTGTTTTTGAGACTGAATAAATCTTTGTTGAGATTATTATACCACTGCAAGGATTCTGAAGGGCTTTGAAACAAACTCACATCCTAAAAAGCCTTCATGAATAAAATAAATATTAACTTGGCACTGAAAAAGTAACAGAGGCAAAGATGAGTGAGCTCTCCTGAGGAATGAGTTCCAAAGGTGGGGAATTGCAATAGAAAAGGCCCTGTCCCGGATAATTCCCTGCAGCTACAAGGATCCACTCAGGGTCCTGTAATGTGGATCTTGGCAGGTTTGCGTGGGAAATGATGGTCCTTGGGATATCTTGAAATAAAAACTGTTAGGACTTTGAAGGTTATAATCAATAACTGGGCCAGGCAATAGATTGGAAGTGAGTGAAGCTATTCCAAGGCTTCTGACAAATGTGTTCCATTTGTCTGGTCCCAGTTAGCAATCTAATAGGAAGAATAACTCTTGGTTCCTGTGCACTCTGACACAGATGGCTGTAGGACATGACCCGAGTTTTCCTCTCCCTCTTAACCCCCTTTTCCTTTTGTGTTGTGGCTTTTAGATGGTTAGCTTTCAGGCATGGATTTCATTTTCCTTGCTCTTACATAAGCCACTCTTGTGAGCCTTTTCACCCAAAAAGCATTTAAAAATGCTTTAAATGACACACACACAGAGCGACAACCAGACTCCCATATCTTCATTCTAGAATATTCCTCTGTCCTCTCTAGTCTAGTATAAGTCATGGAATGGACTATCTGTGATTACTGGCTTGGGCCAAGGAACAGATCTGCTGACACAAACTTTGCACTCCCCATTTATGGCAAATGTGTCTCCTGACCCATTCACAAAGAGACCTAAAAATCTGCATGCCATTTCTCAGCCCCCAGCAAGATGGCTTGGGCTGGTGCACAAAACAACATACACTATTATTATTATTATTATTATTATTATTATTATTATTATTAGCCCTTGCTGATCAAGCCAGAAGAGTCCCATTTGCCATAAACTGAGTCAGGAACAGCTGTCAGATTGCAGGGAAAGAAAAAGAAAAAGGGTCAGGGTGGGGAGAAAGAAAGAAGGAAGGAAGGAAGGAAGGAAGGAAGGAAGGAAGGAAGGAAGGAAGGGAGAGAGAGAGAGAGAGAATGAGAATTGTACACAGCAGTGACTAGTGCTGGTGGAAACTGGAAGGGTAGAAGGCAGGAGGACCAACAGCAGGTGTTGCCAGAGCCAATGACAGGCAAAGTACAGTGGTACCTCGTACTTAATTTGTTCCGGAGGTCCGTTCTTAACCTGAAACTGTTCTTAACCTGAAGCACCACTTTAGCTAATGGGGCCTCCCGCTGCATCACCAGAGCACGATTTCTGTTCTCATCCTGAAGCAAAGTTCTTAACCTTAGGTAATATTTCTGGGTTAGCGGAGTCTGTAACCTGAAGCGTATGTAACCTGAAGCATATGTAACCCGAGGTACCACTGTAAACTAATTCTAGTTTTGTCCCTCTCATACTTCCTGCTGAGTTACACAGGGGCAACACGGAGACTGGAGAGGAGGAAGCTGACAGGCAGTGCCACCCCCTGAACTGGTTGCAAAAAGGGCAGCAGGCCGGTGGGAGGTGGTGGACGGAAGGCTGAGGTTAGTGGGGCAGCAATGGGCCTCCACCAGCTGCATGTCCTGGGCCTGTACTCTTGCTCTCCTGTACCACGCTGTGCTAAAACCTCACAGTTATTCTGGCCACCCTAACCTAACCCCTGTCAAAATATAGCAGGTCAAACAAGGCAGCTGTTGGGTATAGAGGCCGCCTCATTATTCTGCACCCCTTCGCTCTTCTTCCCGCTGTCCAGTCCAGTTCCAGCTCCATTTTCTCAGGCTGGCCTACCCTGCGCCTCTCTTTTGGATTGTTTTCTCCGCCGCCGCCTGCTCGCCATCGCCTTTTCAGCTCTGTCAGGTTCCCCACATTTGTTTTCATTGCGGCTGAATCCAAAACAATCACCTCTGTTTCTATGGAAACAGATTTGGTGGCTTCTATGGAAACAGGAGCAAAGGAGAAATGGAAGGGGATGGGGGGGAGGGCGGGAGAGCTGAAAATCCCTGTAGAGTTGTGGCTTTTAGAATTGCGCCCACCCACTGCTAATGCAGCCGCCTGAATGAATTGATAGGGAGGTGTTGCTGCTTCCCTAACAATAATCTAACAATAATCTGCGGCGCCTGACCCAGTTGTGTGGGGATGCCGAAGCCCCTACAGCCTCCCTCCCAGTGGCTTCATGTGTCGCTCTTGCCGATACGGGGCTTCCCCTGTATTTCCCCTGGTGGAAATACTGTCCCACCCCCACTGCCAAATTACCCACCACAAACTCTTACAATATACTACTGGTCAGAGGGCAGGAGCTACTCCCTTCTATTGTTTATCTAGGTATTCCTCTCAAAGGGATGCTCTCACCATGGAGCTTCATTCACCGGCCATACCAGGCTAGGAGGCAAGTGACAACCCTTTTGGGTGGACTGAATTTGCTTTTCTGGATCTTCAGTGCTGTATGGGGATTTAAGATGACACACACCATACATTCAAAGCAGATTTAAATCCCCTTACTTTCCCCCAAAGACTCCTGGGAACTGTAGCTGTGAGGAGTAAACTACAGTTGCCCCAATTTTTTGGAGAAAGGCATGCGCTTTACATGTATCATGCATACCAGGGCTTGCTGCTGCTTTTTAAAAAGGAATTTTCATGCAAGTTCTGTAGAACTTGCATCGTTTTTTATTGTCATGTGAAAAGCTCCCATTAAACAGGAACTTTCTTACTGGGATGTTCCCTTCGTAGGTTTGTTTGAACACTTCTCAGCATGTTCAGCATTTTAGCCATTGTCTTGCTACTCTGAAGAGCTTTTGTTCATTAAAAACAAACAATTCTACCCATTCATAGTTCTTCCTGTGGAGTAATCCTCATCTATAGTCAAATTGTTCCATTTTGCAACTGCTGCATTAGTGATTTAGATTAGATACAAGTATGTGCATCTTCCTCTGGGTTGGGGGTGAATATACTTTACTTGTACTAATCATCTATATTGGAAGCAGCAGCCCAGGGCACTGGTGGAAATTCCTTCCCCAGATCCAGTTTCTAAATTGTTCCAATTAAAATAAACTATCTAGTGTTTGGCCACTCCGCCTCCCAGCACAATGCTGAGATTAAGGGCCTATACAAATTTTACCCTGAGAGCTGGGATATAACAAGTAGTCCAATGGCAAAACAATCCTGCTTGGATTATTGAAAGGCCCTCTGTGCCCTTGGCCCGTAAGCTGCAGCCGGTGCCAATTTCTTTGGCTCACCTTTTAAGCTGAATAGGCTGCAAAGAACAGAGTAGCCACTTATTCAACTTTACAGAGGACAGCCCTCTATCTGAAGGGGTGTCCAGTCCACATTAGGTTTACAAGAAACACAGGAAGGGAGAGCGGGAGGGGTCTTAAATTTGCCCATCAGCATTTAGCAGCAGGATGGCAGACTTGAGTGCCACCCGCGGAGATGCATTGTATCTCTACTTAAATTATAGTAATTATTTCCAAATTTACATCTAACTTATGAACTTATTCAAATCAGTGTCATCTTTTTTATAGGCAAGTGGTTGCCCTAGGATACCATATTTCGCCTTAAAGAGCCATCTTTCACATATTCCTTACCATTCACTAAGGTCCACTGAGGAGACTCCACTTTGGATTCCAGCTTTCGAAGTTGCACCGCTGAATGTTGGAAGCAGAGCCTTTTCCATGTTTGCATCCACACTGTGGAGCTCCTTGCCCAGCAAAAGCAGTCTGGCCACCACCCTGTTCTTTTTGCTGGCAAACAAAGAGCAGCTGAGTCCATTCTTTGCACCCATCTTGCAATAGATGCAGAGAGCCAGGAGCAAAGTGACTATATGCAGCAGGTGTGCTTACCTTTTATTTTTCTCCTTTGTTATCTGGAAAGAATACAAACTGCCTATGAACCCCATGTGTGCTGCCTTGGAGGAAGGAGAGGATCAGACTCCAACCATTTTTAAAGAACTGGGAGGTAGGATGCAAGATTGTTATATGTAGTTGCTCCCAGCCACAGCAGTAGCTCATTATTTCCTACTTCGCTAGTAGACTGAGAGCAGTGCTAAAGCAAAAAAAACTTTTCTCCTACTGCTCCATGCACGCATTTTGTAAACCAGAAATGGTGAGATTTGTTGCAACATTTCTTAGCACATACTCCTTTTTTTAGAAAAGCATAGGTTGCTGTTCCAAATGCTTAAAGTGCTAATAAAACATTGATATATAATTTAAAAACAGCTTCGCTGCAGGTAAATTTGCCTGTTTGTTGGTTTAGTGAATTTGGCTCTGTACTGTGCCTACCTATATGTTGACATTTTCTCTATAGCTTTGTTCGCCGTAGAACAACACTGGTGAAGAGATCTAAGTGAGTCCTTCTGAATCACAGAGGATGTCTCTAAAAAATAATGTATGTGTGGGACTCCATATAACAGTTACTACAGCAGTGATATTTCCTGGGTATTCTACCTCTTTCTTTCATGTATGAGTGATAGAATCCTAAAGATACCACAATGACACCAGATGTCAGACCTGATGTTGAAAGCAACAACATAATGACTACTGAAGTAAAATGACAAAATGGAGACAGGTGTTTTTTTTTAATAGAGTTTTTTTTAATGGCTCTTTCAACAGATTTTAGACTCTCATTTTCTACAACAATTCAGTGTAAAATGCCCCGAGACCATTTACAAGTGTTTGAGAACTTGGAGTTGTTTTGTTTTGTTTTTTAAAAAATCCAGCTTGTGGACATTGAAGAAATTGACCAGACAGAACCTTTTCAACCTAAAGACTGGAGAAAACAGCCTCCCACAGAAACCCTTTGCCAAAAACAACGGTCAAGACATGCCCCAATCCAAAGTGAATATTTACAATCCTCTTGGCAAGCGAAGGCATTAGTTGACTGGGCACATGGTTGCCATGTTCACACAAAACTAGGTCAGAACATAACAAGAAGGTGCAACTACCAGGAGGGCCAATTTGAATCTCTGGACTATAGCAGCATGGATCACAGCAATAGTGGAAATGGTTTCTCTTCCAAACTGAAGAGCTAGAATTTTGGAGGTGGCATCCAGACACTGTGCAAACAATGGAACTCACTACCACAAAATGTAATGAGGGCCACTAACTTGGGGGCCCTTCTTGTGAATTTGTGAGTATTTGTGCTCATGGTGCTATCAACCAGGTAGAGGGAGCTCTGGTACAGCTTTAAAAGGGGATCAGACAGATCTAAGAATATTAACAGCTACCAGTACTGTAGGAAGGATGCTTCAGAATACCAGTGCCTGGGAACACGAGTAGGGGAGAGTTGTTGTGTCCATGTCCTGCTTGCAGACTTCCCACAGGCAGAATGTTAGGCCTTTGGTCTGATCCAGCAGATCTTAGCTGGGAATCATAAAGAAACCATAAGCATGAGCTGCATCCTGCCCTTAACAGCACAAACAACCCAATTGTTTCCAGAATGTTAGATTAGGTGTCCTCAACTCTGTAACAGGAGCTGGAAAGGACTGAAGACACGTTTGATTTTTGTTAAGAGACACATACCAAACTTTGCATGTGTACGCCCTTCATACTTGATGGGGCATGTTTTTTCTCCTTGGACATGTGCCCCTAGTACAAAATGTAAAATATCAGCTATTTTGTGCTAGCACTGATGATATATTTTGGGAATGTGGCTTTCCAGGAAGAAATGGCTGCCTCCTACACCGGAATATGGACAAAGGATAATTTACAGAGTGGTGCAATGCATAACAAGACAACCCTTTATGCAGTGGGAGTGTGCAATAAATGCCTCCCCTATTGCACAGCACAAGGAGTGCCTGATATGGATGACTGTTAAATCTACCCTGCAGTGTAATGAAAGTGGCGTGTTATTTTGATCAGGGCTTCTTTTGAGCTGAAGCCAGGAAATCAGGAAAAGAAGAGAAATTAAGAACTTGGGAGGGGAGGGAATTGCTTGCTATTCAAAGCTGTCAGAGGAGTGATGGGAAATATGGAATAGTACCACTACAGGCTAATTTCAGAGAGAAACCATATCCCTGAAATAACAGAAATGTGTAAGATCTGAAATAAGAGGGAAGTGGAGGGGTGCACACATGGACAAAAGGGAATGATAAGTGTGTGTGTGTTTGTGTGTGTTCACTACCAATGAAACTGAAGGAGCACAATCACCAGCATCACAGAGCAGTAAATATTGATGGTGGACCAAATAAGAAATGCAGAAAGAAGAGATACAAGAGCATCTGAATATGAACAAGGGGACTAGTAAGTCGAAAAAAATCAGGGAGCAATGTGGGACTGGGGAAGCCAGGGTTAAGGCAGAAGGACAGTGGGAAAGCACATAACGGAAACAGAGATACATGACTGAAGAAGTACAGAAGTTGTGTGCATGGAAGATGCCCAGAGAAAAAAGCAGGATAGAAGTATTGAAAGCAGTAAAGGGCCTGGGGGGTGGGGTATTTGGAAGGATAGAGAGAGGAAAGATGGGAGGAACCACAAGAATGTGAGAAAGATAAATGACTCAAGGGGAGTTGAGATGCTTTGTGGAAAGTGACTGATAAATGAAATGAACAACAAGAAAGACAAAAAAGAAAGGCATTTGAGGAAGGGTTGGGAATGTACTCAGAGAGGGAGCAGATGGAAGATAAGGGCAAGGGGGAAAGACAATTCAGGACTGCCAGGGCCTCTGGATTGAAATTAAATTGAGGAGCATGAAAGCATGTGATGGGCAGAGGGAAATTGGGACGAGAACAAGGAGACAGGGAAGCACAAAGTGAATGACTGGTGAACGCTGTGAAAGAAAGAGGCATAAAAGCCATGCACTGTATGCAATGCAGAAGCTGAAGTCAAAACAATGAGAAGAAATGATCAAGTGCAAGGAAGGAGTAATGGAATTGTTGAAGGAGATGAGGAAGCACAACGTGCTCTCTGAAAATGTGGAGTAAGCAAGCAAGCATCAAAGGTGAAAATGTCAACAAGCCAAAATACATTTCCCGATGAGCAATTATGGTGGCTCAGTAGGATCTGAAAAGGACAAAAACAAGGAGAGCAGAAGATTAAGTAGTTGTCAGACTCTGGAATACAAATGGGAATTGTGATGCTTGAAGAATTTGGTGGTTCTGAAATCTAAAGACAACTCAGCTTATCTGCACCAATATGCAGATTGGAATGTGGTCTGCTTTGGATTCTACACCTTTACCAAATTCCACAAGGTGCTCCTCTGCCTGGCTTTGCACATTATTTTTAACTGGTAATGGGCACTTGGAGTAGCTAGAAAGCATGGCTCTGGCTGTACATGTTGAAAATGGAGCAGCAAATGTCCCTGGGAGAACAGGGATGTGATGATGTGCCATCCTTTCCAGGGAGACTGTTAAGGAGGAAAAAGCACAACAGCACTCATGGACCCATTGTGCAAAACAAAAAATGGCTACCCCTATGGCAGTAGCCATGTTTTCCCTCATACCATCTCCCTGGGAGGGATAACTTCTTCTTATGTACCATTGCTCCCAGGGACACTTGTAGCTCAGTTTTAAATGTGTATGGCACGAGTTGCTCCGGGTGGCTATGACCTGTTTAAAAAGAAGAATGAGCAAAAATCAGCCCTTGAACTACTTCATAAAAGATAGATAGATGATAGATAGATAGATGAGAGATGATAGATAGATAGATGATAGATAGATAGATAGATAGATAGATAGATAGATAGATAGATAGATAGATAGATAGATGATAGATAGATGATAGATAGATAGATGATAGATGATAGATGATAGATAGATAGATAGATGATAGATAGATAGATAGATAGATAGATAGATAGATAGATAGATAGATGATAGATAGATAGATAGAATTGGTGCAGATTTTTGGAAGGGTTGGGGATCCACCATGTTTCATGTGGAAAATTGATGGAGCAGATTTACAGGTGTATACTTGAAAGAAACACAAACCAATTAGGAATGATTCAGCCTTCTAGGGAACAATGATTTTACAGCCAAGGACCATGATTGGTGGTCAAGCAATAATGGATGGAAGGCATATGAGGTGGAAGAAAATGCTAAATAAAAAGTTGCAAAGAGGAACAAAGGGCTGAAGAAAAGAGAAGCAGCAACAGAAAAAGAAAGGTGAATGGTAAGACAAAGGAGCGAGTGGTGATTATCAGGAAGAAAAAGAAGAGGGGGTGGATCCAGGACCAATTCAGGAAGATACAGAGGGAAGAATGTGATACATAACATACGAGGATTAAAATAATAAAATTGGAACATTGAAATGTGTATGTGAAATAAAAATTAGACATATACACTGCTGGGGACTACAGAGCTCTGTTCACACTGCTGAATTCCCCCCTGAAGTTGTGTGCTAAAAATGCAGCCACAATCAGAGAGTCAGTTTACATGTACATGATCGTGTGGTGAAATTTAGTGATTTGAATCAGCCCTGAGACAGCACAGTGGTGCTTCTGGTGGAGATGAGGAGTGCCAATGGGATGTCATGCCAAGGAACATAAAACTTTAGGGAAGTGGAAGAGGGCTACAGCAACCTTTGCCAACCTGGTGCCTTCCAGATGTTTTGGACTACAATTCCTCCAGCCCCAGCCATGCTGGCTAGGGGGAAGATGGGAGTTGAAAACATCTAGAGGGCACCAGGTTGGCAAAGGCTGAGTGAGAGGAAGGCAAATAAAGATTAAATGGTCAAATGAAAGAAGAGACGCAACATCAAGAATGGAAGGAAAGCTCCACTGCAAACAAGGAAGTGAAAACAAAGGAAGAGGCACCTGCCAAAGCAGGGAGGGCACAATTAAAGCAAAACATTGCAAGAAAAGGCCAGCAGAAGAAATGAGGCCAAGACTCAGTGCTTGGTAATGCAACGAAGACAAAAGGGGAAAAATGTGTTTGAAAATCTGTGAAGGGATATTGCAAAATCCAAGGGAATGGGACCTGCTTGAAACATGCTGACAGCACATTAAAAACGACACAAGGGTTTACCCACGTGGCATTCCACTAGACAGACATCACTGTTTAAACAGGGGCACCAGTCACTTAGGCATTTAGCATAGGTAAGATGTAAACCCGGGCCATGGATCCCTGGCATACACCTGAAAGGGGCAGCAAAAGCAGTCATATCATGGCACTAGCAGTATGCAACGTTGTGTGTATCAGTTTGTCTTGAAAACAAGCCAGAAACGTGTTTAAACTGGGTATGAATAGGAAAGTTAACAGGGTAAGAGGAGAAATGCCTCTCCTTAAAAGTCTAGTCTGAAAGCTAGGATAGACTCTTGTTTCCACTTGAGGCTCTAGGAATTCTTCCCTTACACGACAGACCCCCTTGCCTTTATTCTTTTTAGGGAATGGGAATGGGGATGGTTGTAACAGGAGTTTGGCCATAGCCTGACCACTTCTAAGGTGGCAACATGATAAAGTGTGAGCACCTGTTGTCACTTGACTCCCTTTTATTAGGCAAGAGGGGAGGATTTCCCTATAAAAGCCAGACAGCTGCAAGTGCTCCATGTTCTACCAGCAGGAGGCACAAAGCTTAGGGTATGGTCTGCTTGTGGTTAGCTATATTTAGGACCAGCATTCAACAGTAGTGCCATGATGAAATTCCAGGAGAAAAAACCCACCCAATGTCAGTAGGTCACCTAGATCCTCTTCTTCTAGTTTTGTATGTGATTATTGTGCCCTTCAGTACACAGACTGGCCTTATTAGCACACCATTCAGTGCTACGTACATGAGTAGCAGTGAGTTCCTCTCCTTGGCTACAATTGCCTAAGGAGATTGAAAGCTTTCCTTTCCATTTTCAACAAACTGTGGTTGTTATCTCCGAACCTGGACAAACCATGCCTCACGTTAATTATGATTTAGGGAAATAAGCCATCTTCAAACCACACTTACCTATCCTAGCTTGTTTCCCTACATCACAGTTAACACAAACCACAGTTCTCAGTTCAGACATAATGAGCAACATTGGTTAGCTGAAAATGAAAGCAAAAGTTTTCTGTCTCCTCCTGGCTGAACACAAGAGAGGAAGCAGGAGCCCTTGAGCCTGAGGCTCACTGCTGTTCATGGGCACAGTGCTGAACTATGGTTTAGTAGCAGCCACTTCCTGTTCTCTCTGTTCGAATTGGTTTTGTTGTGCTTCAAAAATCCGGCAGACCCATTTTACTATAGCAGGATGGGAAAGGGGGCAGATAAGTGTGCGTAATACAGGCATCTATGGCCCTTTCAAATTTATTGTATGTACTCGGCCCCAGACTGTTGAAGCGGCAAAGTCCTCACACAATTAATTTATTGCCTCAGTCTCAAATGGGAAGCTGCTTATGTGTAAAGAGTTGTAGTAGTGATGACTTCAGAACCCTTCAACGCTAGCTTGCTTTCCTCTCTTTCTAAGGCGCCATTTATTTTACCCTTACTCGCAAGAGACCAGCTGGATCAGACAAACATCCCTCTAAATCGGTGCTGTTTCCCACAGTGGCTAGCCAGATAATTATGGGATCCCCATAAGCAGGGGGTGAAGGCAACAGCTCCCCCCTCCCATCAGCAACTGGTATTCAGTGACATAGTACATCTACACATGGGCGTTCCATTATGTCTAATGGTCACCGATATAAAGATCCCCATTCACAAATTCATTTAATTGCCTTTTGAATCTAAACAGTGGCCATCAGCACACACTGGAACAGAGAATTCCATATATTAATTGTGTGTAGGGTGGAGAAGTTTTGTTTTCATCTGTGAGTTGGGCTGGGGGGGAGATGCAGAGCAAGCAAAGAGGTGACAGAACAGACAAAAAGAGTTGGCAGAGTTATCTGTGAGAAGACTGCCCCAGTTTGGGAAGAAATGGTTGCAAACCGAAAATGGCAAGCAGAGCTTTTTCAGACAGACCCCTCACCCCCTCCTCCCCTACTGACAAAGCCAGTGTCATGGGCAAATGAAAAATTATATGTAAAGTGCCAAAAAAACCATCTTCAGACAGTTGCAATTTTTTGCAGAGTTGCGGGAGAAGGAACTCAAACCTTTCACTGGATTGCTGCTCTGCTCAAAATGCCCCAAGTTGTTTCATCCTTATAGTGCTCCAGATACTCATTTATCCTTGTATATATACATCTGGAACTGCTCATGAGGAAAAGCAAGGAGGCAGTTCTGAGCAGGAAGACAGCTGAAATGGAGAGGGTTAAGCATCTCTCCTATTTATTTGACACTCAGAATTGCTGCCTCCCGAGGATCCTTTCTATAAGAATTATTTTTTTCTTACATTTATATGCCACCTTTCACCCATCATGAGACACCCCTCCCAAGGTGGCATACATACATGGGGGTTTGGAGAGGGTCACCCATCCATGCGCTGACCACATCCATACCTGCTTAGTTTCAGCAAGATTGTGGCCTCAACTGCCTTCAGACCATACACAAGTGCTGTGTTGCACACAACTCAGTCCAAAGTAATTGCGTGCACACAGAGCTAGGATCCCTGCAGGAAGCATGAGAACAAGGGGTGATGGACAGAGATTTCGGCATGAGCTGAACTGGCAATAACTAATAATCCAGCTGTACATTAAGTGCTGCAGAGTTTTGCATGGGCTGAGAGCACACATGGGATGCATGGGAATGGGGGAAGACCAAGATCCTCAGCTATGCACAGATTTTCTTGGAGACAGGGGGGAACTAGAAAATAGGACAGGACCAACTTAACCAGTTGTGAGCATAGGAAACTTAGTAGTTGAATTAGCTCCTGTAAAAATTGGATAGAGCAATTTTGACAACAGCCAGTCCCCTAGGGATGCTGATCAGGGTGGCCCAGTTTCTGCTGAGATTCCTTCAAAGCTGTGGATCAGATTGCACCCTCTGTCCACATCTCAGGATGTGCTCAGTCACAAGCCTTCCACACCAACCTTGCCAAGGTAAAGCCCAACTGCTGTGGGCATGGAGACATGTTGCAGATTGGAGCATTATTGGCAAAAGGGATGCTGCAAGTTTTATCTTGCCTGCGGGCAAGAGCTGCTACTTGCTAATGGCAAAGTGTCTCAGGATCCATAAACTCCAATACTCAAGAAATATCCAGCACAGTTATTTACAGAGTAGGACAAACTTTTAAGAATATACAAATAATTAAAAGGCATTTTTGTCAAAATGGGGGGTGGGAATCACAATCCAAAAAGTAGAAGATTCTTTTTAAAAAAGGAGTTCCCAATGAAAATGCTAAAAAAACCATCTCAAAAGGAAGTATTTACACCGGGAGTTAGCAAGCATGTTTTAACCCCCACTCCCTGCCCACCCCGTTTTACAAACTCATGCAAGGAATAGAAAGGGGCTGCCCCAGAAAATCCTGCCCAGCCCTGAGCCGGACAGCTGCCAGTGTCTGCTTTGCATTTCTGCTCTATTGATGAGAATAGACCCAGCTTCTGCCCAGCTCTGCATGTGGAAGATAGCAAGAGCAAGGCAGTCCATCTCCATTCCCCTGGCACAGTAAGGCGCTTGGTGGCGACGGCGCAGCCTAGTTGCTACAAGCTCTGCGTTTGCTAGTGGTAACTGAAACACTCACACAGTTGGATGGAGACAGAGAACAAGGCCACAGATGTGATATTTGCATGGATCTTGCTGGCCTGCCAAAAGGAAGCAGCTCAGCTACCTAGGAAAAGGCTGCAGCAGTTCACAGGAATCAATGCTAAATCGGCTGTGCTGAATAAATAACCTTCTGAGCCCACAGCCCTGAGAGTGAATTATGTGAGTCCCACATTATCGGGGGTGGGGGGCTATAATGTGCTTGTTGCAGCTCCTGCCAGACTCCATTCCTTGTGTATTTTGCCCCATTGTCTTTCATTAGCTGCACGCTATTTTGATTTTGACTTGCAGTGCTTACCAAGAGTCAGTCCTTATGTCACTTTAAATGTGCTTTATGTCACTTTAAATGAAGCAATAATGCCTTGGGATTCAGATTCCCTGCAATTTCGTCTCAAAGGGAATGTGGAAGGCCCTTGCACTTCTGCAAGTGAATGCCATTCAAGTAATGCAGGAACTGGCTTCAAGAGAATCCTATACCTGGCAATGTGGTGCTGGCCCTTTTTTCCCTTTGCTCTGCCAAGGCAGTGTTAGCAGCCTGTCTGTTAAGCCAAGCAAGTATATCCAGGCAATTACCAGCATACAGGTTCTTAGGCTGGGAATGTCTGGTCGCATTCTGCAGAGTTGCTTCCAGCCTCCTCCAGGCCCCTGAAATAATTTTTCACCAGCTCCATATTAGATGTCAGGGCTGATTTTCTCCCCCGAGAATGAGCTAAGTATCCCCGTGAAACACAATCAGCAGATCCACAGACTGTCATACAAGGACAGTGCCCCCGGCTTTGCACCTGCAATCTCATAATCCAATAGGTATTTTTATTTTAGCTCATCTTCTGCCTGCCTCACCTAGCTCCCTGCTCCCAAATTTAGAGAATAGCAGTATTTAAAGAAACTCCTTCGGAGATCAAGGATTTAAAGTTACATTGGTTTCTCTGTCCCTTGGCCAGTGCTCAACATAGCCTGTTGCTGCATCAAAACAGGAAGCAGAGAGATGCTTTCAATGAGCCTTTGCCAGGATTTAGTTTAACATCACCAGCTAATACATTCTGAAGGTGCCCAAAGCACAGGAGAAAAGTATACTAAACTGATCAATTGGCTGCAGGGAATACTAAAGCTTTCCTCCCACTGTACACTGCACTGACCTTGCAGAGCAGATCTGGAGGAAGGCATTGGGGGGGGGGGGAGAAGAGCAGGGAGAAGCCCCAATGTGCTAGTGGGAGTCCTTGCACTGGCTTCCGGTGACGGAATGGGCTAGCTGAATCCGACCCATGGACCTTTAATAACAAACATAATAGACATGCACTTCAGGACAAGGAAGGCTGCAGGAGGATCAGGTGCCCATCACTTGACGAGAAAGCAAGCAGTAGTTTTCTGTAGAGTAAGAGGCACTCAAGACATGATTCCCAGAGGAATCATTCATTCCTCAAATACCATTTTATGAATGGCTTCTTGGTCTCTTTCAGCTAATGTTTTTGTAAAGAAACAGAGCTTACAATTGAAGAAGATTCAGTGGAAGGACCAAGGCAGATTGACTATGATGTGTTAGTGATAAGTGAGCTGCAAATATTTGAGACCAATCAATCAGAAATATTCCTTGTTGGGGATGGGGAGAGATTGCAACAGCAAAACCTCTCAGTTCTAGCTCATATGAGGGCCACTCTAGTCCTTAAAGAAAGGATGTGCATGAAAGTATATGAGAAATGGGATGAGTGGTCTTAGTCAATTCTGAGGAGCAGAGGATAAGGGGCTGAGCTGGATCTCCAGGTGCCAGGGTGAAGTCACCCTGTTCTGCCCAGACCTTTGCCCCTCTCCATGCCTTGGAGAAGCAGAATAATAGTAGGCAAAAATAAGCAAATAATAGTCAGCAGAATTTATTCACTGCAAAATTCAGCTTAGCTTGGTGCAGAATTTAGGAGGGGGGGAAATTAGCACAAAGTACACCAAGCCATGTCTATGGTCTCTTCAGTTGTAAACATGTCAAAAGTTTACAAAAAAACAAACAAACAATATTTTCCCTGTTTTGCAAGTTATTTTAAATAATATGTCACAGACATTTACATTGCTGCATTACTAATTAGCTACATAATGAATTGAACTCCTGAATTTTATCACACATATGAAAAAACTAAAACTCAAATTAAAAATACAAATTAAAAATTATGACTTGCAAGGTATCAATTGAAAGTCAGCCAAAATGCATGCAGGTTTCAGAAGATTTGTTTTTATTTTTAAAAAAAGTTGCCTGCTTGCAAAGATTTGTGGGTTTAAGAAACTTCATGTTCATTTCAGCTTTCCAAGCCTCTTTTTTAATCTCACTGATAGAGGCGGCTGTGATAATCTTCTCTGCAGACTATAAGGATGACCTGCTGTTTTATAATAATAACAACAAAAAACTGACCCACTGAGCTTCTGATATGGATCAGTCAGGTTCTACTGCACCTCTAAAGAATATTCCTCCCGAATCCTCTCTGAAGGCTGATGTATATTTTAAAACAAAAACTAAAAGCCACATAGTACACAGCCCTTCCATGTGATTATACCACTTCACGAGTGGGTGACGTGGCTAGTTTAAACAATTGCTCACATCATGTGTCCTGCCTATGGAAAGCAGACATGTCAGAGGTAGAGTGTGTTCTAGCTGATTATTCTGCCTGACATTCAAGTTTTCTACTGGCAGGGAGATTTGAGTTGCTTTTTCTCTTTTACACTCTAACTTCTGATCCCCCAGCTGCAGTCTCAAGTGGTACAGTTCCTGAAGAGCCAGCTCTCTCTGGAAGGGTACTTCCAAGGAAGCCAGGGCTTGCTCTCGCATATTGTCCTACCTTTCAGATGACATCCCTGCAGAAGTGTGAGCTACAAAGAGCTGCAATACACACAAATCTGTGCTACTGAATCTGGAGGTGGGGAGAAGCAAAACTTTCCTGCTCCCCAAATCCCTCAGCAAAGCGGAAGAGTCAATGAAAAGAGAGATCCTTTGCTGGAGCCCTGAAAGTTGTTTGTATGAGCAGATAATGCACTACACTGGATGCTGGAGGATCCCCATTAATACCTTTTCTCTAGAAGAGGGTTGACTCACAGGAACTAGCAACCATCAAAATATTTAGTAGAGCACTGGCAGCAACCATTGGAGAGTGTGACATAGGAGAAGCTCTGCCCTGAGATATGCAGCAGGCACACAACCCCCTGCCTCCCGTGGAACTTGGAATATTCTGCAGCACTGAAAAGATGCTACCTCTTCTACCCATTCACTGTCTCATCTGTATTTTCATTCTATGGGCTCTGTGCTTGTTCACCTCTGCACTCAAGCAATTTCCTCTCTGTTAAACTATTCTTACAGAGGCAAGTTAATCACAAAGGGCTTTGAGATTTCCAGTTGAAAAACAAGCAACAACAAATGACAGAAGCAACTCTCCTTAGGAATAGCTACAGATACCCGCTGTGTGGGGTGCGGAGAAATGGAAACAGACTGGAATTGTAGACATGGAGGACTCAGCATACTCTTTCTGTGAACTCCTGGTGCTCAACTGCACCACAGCAGCCAAGCACAGAGGCTGATACAAAGCAACAATTGTTCTGAGCCATGGAGATGGCATCAGAGGCCTGAAGAAGAAAAAGTCCAGGTCTACTGATGCATTTCAGTAATCATGGGAAGTTTTATGCACGTGGACAGGAAGGCAACACAGACCATGCTTGCATGGCTGTTTCCCACAAGTCAGGTGCAGGAGAACCAGTAGCGCAAAACCATACTCTTGTTTTATCAAGAGTGTCAGCACTCTGAATAGACCATACTGTGCACCACAGTGCAGGCTGGGTGCATGGCCCAGTGCTGGTATTGTTATGCTGGGCACACCTGGGGAAAACTATCCATGCAAATATGGTTGCACAGCAAATCCAGGGCTTTTCCAATCTACTTGTACACAATGGCCTGGAGCACTTATGCTATGGTGGCATTTCCTGGTGGCAATTTTGCTAGCACCCTCCCCCCGCCCTCTTTCTCTGTACACCATATTGAATGCCTCGTTCTGGGGAAATCCTATAGTACAGCTGTTCTGAGAGGAGTTCTTAAGGCTTTGAAACCAGCTGTCTAGTGTTTCCTGAAGGACTGCTGTTTTCCTTCCCCCACCAAGGCAGGGAGGGCCAAGCAGCTTTGTTGATACTGCGCTCCTTAATCCCTCACTGTGATGCCTTTTTCACAAAGGAGAGAGATGCATCTCCTCGAACTGGCAACACACACACGCTCTCTTTCACACACACACACCCAATGCCATGGAAACAGCACAGACTGCTTCACGAGACTCTGGCAACGTCCAGCTCTTGTAGGTCGTGTTCCCACTGAGAGGGGGGAGGGACAGAAAGGTTTCCAGTGACCGAGAAACCACACCTCTAGCAAGACTCTCCCACTCTGTCCCCTGCCCACGTAGCACAGCCTCTGTGCTGCCGGTATCCCTGTTGAGCTAAGGTGAGACAGGAGATGCATGGTGTCACCCTGGGTATCTAAGAGCAGAGCCCCTCATCTGCAGCTGGCTCAGAAGTAGCCAGTCCCAGAGGTGCCGGAGGGACTGGCAGTTCCAGCGCATAGGTTGCTCTTCCATCAGCACGGCAGCAAGCGCAGCCCTCTCACTCACTCAGAGGCCCTGCTTTCTCTTCTACCCGGCTGCCGTCAGAAGGGTGCAGCTTGCACCTGGAAGGGGAGTGGCGGACAGCTGAGCGCGACGGCCGAGCAAAACAGGAAGTCAGCGACTGGGAGCTGCAATCACAGGCAACGTCCTGCAAAGAGAGACAGAAGGAAAGGGCAGCGTGTGAAAAAGAATGGGCAACTTGAGATCTGTCACAGCGTGGCGGTTAAAGGACATGAACCTTGTTCAGATCTTGCTCCAGCAAGAAACTCCCTACATGGCCTTGTTAAGGTATACCATTATGCTCTGACCCACCCGCTGCAACAAATCTGCAATATGGAGATGATAATGCAGTAGGACTTCACAGGGATGATATGAAGATAATGTATTTGAAGCACAATGAATAGCTGAAATGCATCATTAAAAGCCTAGCAACAGGTGAAGTGCTGTTTTTAACTAAATAGTTTAGGACCAGGTTATTGCCTTCTCCCGCACGTACCTGCTTAGAGTTCCCCCTCAGAATGAAGTGAGGCCGGTAATTACCAGGGAGAGGGTCTTTTTGGTAGTGGCACCCTAGTTATGGAACAGGGAGGTTTGCCTGGTGCCACTGGGATTTTTCTGGAGCAAGACATTTCTGATTACCTGTGCCTTGTGTAAGCTGGGCTGACACAGCCCAACCCTCTGGAACATGGCACACACTGGAAGAGGAGAGAGCAGGGAAGTTCCACTTGCCAAACCTGACCCCTTGTCTCTTTAAGTGCTTAGTGGTGGCCAAAGCAATATACGATGGTGGTTGTTGACATCCTTGCTTCTGGCCCTTGAAGTATGCATTGGACAGGAGATAATGCTATGCTACATTTCAGCTCACAGAAGGGCTGAAGGCAGGGGCAGGTTAGCGGTGGAGAACCTTTTGGTTGGAACAACTGATGTAAATTATACTTTTGTACAGCAGGCTAGTTTCTATACACATGCACACCAGCCTCTATCCAGGCAGCCAAAAGGGGTTATCAGAGTTCAGATACATTTTAACCATGCACAAGCACTTGGGGTGTGAAGAAGGTTCAGCAAGGGGTATATTCTGGTTCTGAGAGCCAGGTAGAGAGATTTGGTCCCCAGGCCTGAAGTCTCCCACCCCTGTCTTAAAGCAAGCAAGCACTACCTCATTGGCAATAATAGCAGAGATGATGTCTGGCTCCTTTAAGGCTCTGTCCTTGCCACCTTGGCCTGGGATGGACAACTTTGGTTCCTCGCTGCAGCTCTGCTTCAAGGGCTTTTTGTCAAGGACCTTGGGGGCGTTTTCCGACTGCTGGGGCACAACTGAGGAGGAATGCTCTGGCTTCTTGCTGCTGCTGCTGCTGCTGTTGTCTCCTCCTACCAGGTCTTTTTTCTCTGGAGCCAAAGTGGGGCTCTGAGTTCTGCCACACACATTCCGGAAAAACTCCTGCACTATCCCGTACTTAGGAGTTTCTGGCTTGGCTTTGCTTTCCTGGCATCCTGGCTTCCAGATGGACTCTGTGCTCCCAGAATGCTCCACAACATTGAACAAGCTGGACAGGCCATCATTAATGTTGCTGAGAACTGGGCTGTCTCTAGTGGTGGTGGAACGAGCCCAGGCTGAGCCATTCTGTTTAGTCTGATGGAGGTTCCACAGACTTCGGTCCTTGGAGTTGTCCAGCTTAGAAGATGATCTTCTTTGGAGTTTCGGAGAGCCGTACTTGGGGGAGCAACAGGGCCGTTCAATCCTGGAGTGGACTTTGTCCAGAGAGGTCGAGATCTGCTTGCTGCGAACGGATATAAGGGAGGAGCTTCGTGGGGACCAGCTCTTGCTGCTGTGTATGCTGCCCCTGGGCATGTCTGTCTGCAGACCGATGCTGACAGACTGGGTAGTCTGGGTACCAACACTGGCCAATCCCACTGTCTGGCTGGAAGTGCTCTTAACCTTTCTCTCCAGGGAGCTGGAGCGGATAGCTTGCCGGACACAGTTGGTGATCTCCTTCATGTCATCGCTCATGTTGCCGGAGATCTCAAGGTCATGCAGGGAAGGTGGAAATCTTGGCACAGGGGCCACAGCTTTCTCGCTAACAGTACTGCTGTCAAGCAGCTCTCGGTGCTGCTTGGAGAAGTTGCACAGCCACCGGCTGTACATGTTTTCGGAGCTGTCTGATTCTTCCTTGGGCTTGGCCATGGTGAACAGGAAGCCAGGCTCAACCATTATCTTCCCATCTCTCTTGTGTACTAGGGGCGATTCCAACCTACGTACCACCGGTGGGCTATAATATATGCGGATCCCAGTCTTGTCGGGAGCAGTGTAGCTTCTCTGCACATGTTTCTGGGCCTGATCCTGCACAGAGAAGCTGCTCGTCTGGGTGAAGTTGCATGACGAGACATCCAGCTTCTCTGTGGTCAGGCTCTCTGGCGTGGGCTGCTCACTATTCAGATAGGCACAGTTATTGGGGGCAAACCCTGCAGGGTCCTTCAAAGTGTCAGGCAACACCTGTGTAGCTGGAGAGCCCTTTTTGCTGCGGACGTTGTCTGCGATGACGGGACTGGTTTTGCCAGGAAGATAAGGAGAACAATCAAGCAAACTTTCAAATTCAGACATAGAGGAGACTGACTTGGTCCTGGATAGAAAAGAGAAGGGAGCAAGCACATTTATTAGGGAAGGTGTCTTATTTCCACCTCCAGGCTCTGTCCTTCCTAAGTAGAAGTTTTTATCTACTTTCCTGCTTCATTGTTCCTAAACAGATGATGGCCAATTCTCCTATTATTTTCCAAGTCATCTCTTAAGATGACCAAGAAAGCAAGAAAAATAGGATGGAAGGCATGCCTTCAATAATGTCAGAATGGACAGAAGACAGATGGATGCCTGCAGACCTGCCTTTCAAATTTTGTATTCCAAACTTCCATTTGGACATTCTGACATTACAAAGGCTAATGTCTTCTGCCATTCCCCACTATCTCCATTATCCCCTAAGTTATGAGTAGGGTAAATAATGTTGGGAAATGACCCCCAGATCCATAATTGAGGCATGTGCGGAAAAGGCTGTGCATTGCTAAAACAGAAGTGAGAGTAACTGTGGTGAGTTCATTGTATTCACATTAATGCCACCTAATCCAGTCTCTGTCTCTCTCTCTCTCTCTCTCTCACACACACACACACACACACGGTGTAATTCTTTGCACAGAGCTTTAGTCCTAGGCTCTTATTGCCTCTGAAAGTCGTGACTCCACACAGAGAAAGCACTTCTCTTGCAGTAGAATTGATGTGAAGCTCAACAGAAAGTCCCACTTCTCACTCCTGTATTGTCCAATACAGTGTGAAAAGGGAAACAACTCATTTTGCACTAAGAATCTCCTAAAATAATTTATGGGGTACTCTTTTGATCAGGCGCACTAGGAATTTTTCCTGCATTTTACAGATTTTTTTCCCCCTAAATCAGGAATGTGGAACCTGTGGCTCTCCAAATATCCCTGGGCTACAGTGCCCTTCATCCCTGACCAGCGTTCAAAACACCCATTGTTCTGGGCACATTTTGTAACAGGGAATTTCATGTCGTGTGAACAGTTTCTGAGCTCTGGGTGCAATACTGCACTTGAGATTTCAGTTTAAAACTGCAGAGTGGTAGGAAAGGAGGACCTTTTTCTGCCTCCCCACTTCCAGCCACTCTCTGAAGACTAGAGAAGGGACTCTCATAAGAATATCAGGGAGGTGGGCAGGGGAAGTATGGCTTTGGTGTTGTTGCTTTTTGCAGTCTTCAAATGAGGCCTAGACCATGTGAAAAATGAACATAAGGTTTTAGTTGCAGTTCATTCATTTTCAGCTTTGTATTCTTGTTATAAAAAAGCACACCTAGACACTCCACTGTGGTGCCTATAACCTAGGTTTAAGGTGCCATTTAGCTCCTAGCTTTCATATCTCAGTTTCTAACACTGTCCCTGACCAGTAACCTTGCTGACTGGGGCTGATGGGCATTAGGAGGCTGACAACATCTGGGTGGCCACAGAATCCCTACCCCTGTCCTAAATAATCACCTACAGGGAACACAAGGAAGACAGGTGGGGGGAAATAATAGCATACAGTGATTAAAAGGCAATACCATTATCAAGGTAACATGTTTTGTGTTTTCAACAAGGGAGTAGAATAAAAGCATGATAAGAAATATGAGCATGCACACCATTTAGTTCTGTCCCTGAGAGATGCAATGAGGGTCAAATAGTTCCATGGTAATACGCATTTTGTGTATTTACACTTGCTGAAGGCAGAGGTATGGAGGCTGGTAAATTATACAGATAGGCTCACATGCAAACAACCAAGCAGTCTATATTTTCGGCCCCAATGTGGCATCAGGTATTGCCAGCTACCAATTTTGCACAGAAAAGGAAAACATGTGTTACCGCACCCCATGGCCTCAATGTGTTTTTCTCACCAATTGTTAAGCTTGAGTATGGCTAGAAGAGCCGGCTGACTGTTTTCCAGATGGTGAAGAGTTGAAGGAAGAAGCAAAACTTAGAAGCTGCACACATCTCACCTTTTTAAGTTGCTTCCTTTCGTGTCTGTTTCGGAAACAGTTTCTTTGTCGGTGATTTTCTCATTGAGAGTCTGAAAGGAACATTAGAGAGGCCTTTTATCATCAGTAGTGCCTTGCAACATCATGGCAGGCCTGGAGAAGCTTAGCTAAAGAGGGCAGAGGGGTCAGCCTCCCAGAGGAATGTAAGGCTTCACTTTGCACTTAAGCAGCAAAAAAGGGTTCTGTGGGGATTTCCCCTAAATTTCAGAATTCAGTGTGATGTCAAGAGCTCAGTCAAAATGCTCATTGCTCTAGGTCATGGGTAGACAAACTAAGGCCCAGGGACCGGATCCAGCCCAATCACCTTCTAAATCCAGCCCGCGGACATGAGTAGAATGTGTCCTTTTATTTAAAATGCATCTCTGGGTTATTTATGGGGCATAGGAATTCGTTCATTTTTATTTATTTTTCAAAATATAGTCTGGCCCCCCACAAGGTCTGAGGGACAGTGGACTGGCCCCCTGCTGAAAAAGTTTGCTGACCCCTGCTCTAGGTGTTACAGTTTTCATAGAAATGAACTTCAAAGTTAGCTGAAATCTGAAGTCCTATTAAGAGATCGAAAATAGCTATCATGACCAAGGCTAGGATATTTTAATGCATGCAGGTAAATTCAACAGATGCAGCATTCCTCAGCACAAAGGTGCAGAGATGGAAATAGCTGACCCTGTTGAATTTCTGTCTGTCACACAGCCCCTCTCAGGAAACACATTCCTAATATCCTCACAATAAGTGAGGATATTAGGAATAATATTTAGTGAACCTATTTAGTGAATGCCTTGCTGAACCAGGAGGAGGTATAGCTAACCCTGTGTCCAAAGAAGAAGAAGATGAAGAGTTTGGATTTGATATCCTGCTTTATCACTACCCAAAGGAGTCTCAAAGCGGCTAACATTCTCCTTTCCCTTCCTTCCCCACAACAAACACTCTGTGAGGTGAGTGGGGCTGAGAGACTTCAGAGAAGTGTGACTAGCCCAAGGTCACCCAGCAGCTGCATGTGGAGGAGCGGAGACACGAACCCGGTTCACCAGATTACGAGACTACCGCTCTTAATCACTACACCACACAGCCAACCATAGGCATCTGGAATGCTCACAAATATCAAATGTGATCATTCCCTTATAATTTGTCCCCAGCATAATTCTACAGCTTCCATTCACCTTTCTGGAGCAAGGTTTTAGTTCACACCCAACACATGCCATCTCTGCCTGAATTTTACAGGTTAGGACAAAGCCGTTCCTGCCCAGCTTACCTCTTTCCAGCTACTGCCATGCTTCTCCATTTCAGAGTTTTTCAAAGCCCAGAGGTCAGCTCCCTTCTGCAGCTGAAAAACAAAGCAATTCTAGTGCTGGGCCTGCACATAAGAGCCGATTTGTCCTCTAAGTGGCATTGCTGTGGACAATAACCTGTTTTTGTTGTTGTTCAGTTTCTAATGAGTGCACTGCAAGGTTCAGCCCCTGCAGGGACATCCCACTGGCATCACAGTACTCGGGGGATATTGGGTGTTCCTTGCAGCACCCACATATTTCTGGCAGAGACACTGTTTCAAAAAATCAATCACTAATAGAGAAACTGGAGCTTGGGGGCAGATGTGTTGCTTAGGATCCATTGTGATAGAGGGTCAGGCTGGGGATCAGTCAATGAGCATTAACTGCTGGCAAAGGAATGTGTTCAATGTGCCACTGGGGGACAGACGGATCTATTCCACCATTGCAGATCACGCAAAATCTGCAGGAGCGATGATAGAGGGTCTCAAGTTTTATTTAGGTGCCTCATTTGTAGCTACTGATGTCCAAAACACACATGCATCTACAGTAACATAGCTGGTTCACAATTCATGAACCTTGATTTCTCTGCATGGTTTGGGATGGGATGTGTGGTGGTGGAGGGAAGGCGAGGCTTTTGTGCCTTTAACACCTGTGAGGCAGGCAGAAATGCAACAGGTCAAGCCTCTTCTAGTCTGGAAATTATGGGGAAAGCTTAATATGTTGACACTCTGGCTGCCAGTCAGCTTATTAATTGTGTGTGGATCCTGATTTATCCTTGGGCCCTGTACCCCGTCTGCAAAAGAGGACATAAAATTGCATGTAATGCCAAGTGCAGTCAGATTATATGCAAATTTAGCTTCTTATATAAGGTTGTATCAAATGTTAGTCCTACTCAGCATCACCCAGTAGAATTTTGTTGGAACCTGGAACCAGAAAATCATGTTGGCAGCTCTGCACAAGAGGGGGTTATGTGTACCCCACTAGTGTGTGTGCTGCATGCAAGCACATGCATGTGTTCATGGGAACAAGGAAGCCTAGGGGATAGGCATTTGTTGGCCAGCATCATTATCCTGATTCATATTATTATTATGCTTTTATCCTGCCCTTCCTCCATGATGCTCAGAAAGCATACAGAGTTGTCCTTCTCCCAAACACCTTGAGAAATAGGCTAGTGATTGGCTGGAAGTCACCCAGGGAGTTCTGTGGCTGGGCAGGGATTTAAATCCAGGACTGGACTCAACCACAACACTCTGCGTCTATACCCACACTTATGCTCATGCAGGAACATCCATTGCTGCCATCCTATATTGATTCTGCTAAGGGTATGCACATTATATTCACACTTGCTGAAATGCTCACTGAGACTTTGGAGGGCGAGTTGCACCCACACAATGTATTCCGTTCTCACCTGGTTTATTTTGTTCTGCAGCTCCTTCACTTGCTGCTCTGCCTGCTGCCGTTCATCCTTGAATCGGTCCAGGAGCTCCAGCTTCTCCTGGTCCCAGTTCTTCTCGCTGATCTGCAGCTGCTTGGTCAAGTCCATGACGGCGCTGTACGACTCAGCCAGAAGGTGCTGGTGCTCCTCCCTCTCCCTCTTCAGAGCTGTCTTCCAGTCAGAGAGCGCTCGCTCTGTCAGGCCTTTCCCAGGCTTGGATTCCAGCTGTGTGGGACAAAGGGAGTGGCTGTGTCAAGGAACCCAATTAAATCAAAGGCCGCAGCTTCCTTGCCTTTGTCTAAGATTGGTTATGGGAGACTGTTTGGCTTGCTGTGCTGGAAAGGTGGACAGGTTCAATGGAATATATTCATGGTAGAATTACTGGTTAGGAATTGGAGAGAGATGGAGCACTTCATATCCTTTCTCCAAAGCAGCCAATATTTAACACGGTCAGAACAAGGTATGTCAACGTAACTAAAAACTTGGTTATGTTCCCCTTTTTCCATTTGGTAAAAATCAGACTTGGGCTACATTCACACCACACAAATAAAGTACTATGATGCCTCTTTAAACACTCATGGCTTCCCACAAACAATTCTGGGAACTGTAGTTTGTTAGAGGTGCTGGGAGTTGTTAGGGGACCCCTATTCCCCTCACAGAGCTACAGTTCTCAGTGTGGATTAGCAAGCATTCCCTCTTCACAGGGAACTCTGGGAACTGTATCTTTATTTTAGGGAAGTGTGGTGGGGAAGAAACAGGCAGTGGAGGAAAGGAGATCAGGGCAGCAGGCAACCATGGTGCTGGCAATCCATAGCTACGTTTGACAGCTCTGTGCAGCCAGAATCGGGAGACTGGCCAGCCCCATGATCTCCAGCTTCATCTTTGACAGCCTCCTGGACTGCACAGCTATCAATTACAGCCAGAGACTGTGTAGCTGGCCAACCCCATGATCTGCGGTGACTGCACAAGTGAAGTGCAAGTCCCAATCTGACTCTGGGTAAGCCTGAAGGGGCACTGTGCTTGCCTTTAATTGGAATTGTTCTCATTCAAGCAGTGGTTCTTGCATTTCTGAGCACTGCTGCTTTAAATAATTACCTATTTCTAGCAGGACTTAATACTAATACGCATGAGTCTGGGACCCAATGAGAGAGTTATAAAGGTCAGCTTTTTAGATGTTGCACATCATTAGTCTGCTTGCAGGAGTATGATCTGGGCTTTAGCCCTTTTTATGGAAGGAGTTACTTTAAGGAGAAAAATACTCAGTTTTCTCAAGGGTCAGCACATTGCTGATGCAGCAACCAGCTGTCTGGAAACAGGGAGATAATGGACAAGGTTCCATAACATGAAGGAATGACTCCCATAACAAATGGAGATCAAGGCCGGAGAACTGCGTGAGAAATAGTTTGTTCCCATAGCATACTAACCGTAAACTGCCACAAACAGAAAACAAATTATGATATTCCCCTTTCGAATATGATAGATTAATTGCTATTGCTGATGCAGAAGAAATAGAGGATTGTGTATGGCGAGCTTAAAAAAATGTTTAAGTATAACTTTACGAAAAATACAGAAGCTTTTCTACTAGGGATAACGGACACAGGTATAGCAAGAGAAGATCAGAAAATATTCCTCTATGCCACAGGAGCAGCAAGGATCCTAACTGCTAAAAACTGGAAAAAAGAAACTGTGCCATCAAAAAAGGAATGGCAAGATAAACTGTTAAGAGTATATTGAACTGGCCAAATTAACAGGCAATTAGAGATCACACTAGACAAGAGTTTCAAAAAGCACGAGGAAAATGCAGCGAGTCCTTCACAAAACAGTGCCCTAAAATACATACCTGGACTTGTTTCGATTAATGTCTGCAGGAGACTTTGTGGATATTTAAGTTATAATTAGAAAAATCTTAATAATTATTCATAAAGGAAACAGTTTATAAGAAGTAAATAAGGAGGCCAGATACAGGATAAAGGAAGTCTTTTATTTGTTTGTCTGTATTGTTGTATGTTATGTTAATGTTTAATGAGCGTGGATTTGTGTATTGGGGGGTGGGGGGTTTGTGGTATGTTGTAAGTGAAATTCCAATAAAAATGAACCTCACCAGAGAAGAAATAGAGGATAGTGTTAAATCCTATTACAGCTTCTTATTTGCTTGATGTTTTGGGAGACACTGCAAAGGCCGATAATACTTCCAGGACTCTAGATGTCTCTGGAAATACCTACGGTCTCTGGAGGACTCACCAGCTACAGTGCTAAATCCTACTGAAAACCTCCATGTATTAGCTCCCTCATTTATCTGTATGTAACAGTGACCATGAGGATGATTACCACACTCCTTCAATTCCACTTAAAACATTGTGCAAAAGAGACTGCTGCTTCTGAAGTGTGGTGTGTTAATAATGGCAGTAAAACATTTCTATAGTGGTAAACATCTCCATAGGTAATATGCTTTTCAGAGGTGGAAAAAAGGAGGAAGAAACATGACATCTGAAATTATTTATGGAACAGAATAGCTCACAGCAATCGTAGAATCTTTAGATGAAACATGCTATTCAAACATGCTGATATCAATTAGGACATGGCTAGTACAAGGGCGTTCCATTTGTGGATCTAAATATATTCAATAAAAGCCACGCTGCCCAGCAAACTGCAATTTCTGAAAGGGGAAGCGTGAACTATAGCAAGGAAGAGCCAGCATCAAGGGACTTCCAAAGCAGACACAGAGACAAATGCCTTGGGAATGATTGGCTCAACAGTGCAATCAATTCCCTTCTGAGCAGGCCAGGCCCCCAAATCATGGTGCTCAGCAAGTGAGCTCTTGTAATCAGCTTACAAACAGAATACTGGTGTTGTGGTCACCCAGGAGTCAGAGACTCTCCAACAGTCTTTCCTTGTATATGATGGACAGAAGGTGAGTTGGCAGCCTCTGCCAAAACTGCTTTCGGGTGTCCAGTAACAAGCTAACTGCATGCTGATGCCAAGGAAGTTGGTTACGTAACTGCTGTCTGGGAGATTAGCATTAAGGGCAATGAGAATCCTTGGGGTTAACACTTTGCATACTACCCATTGTGCCAGCTGTGTGAGATCAGAGGCAAGCACGATGTATTAGGTGTGCAAGTTAAATGCATGCCCCAACAAAATAAAGGCCACAGCACTGCACTTCCAGAGAACAGCAAGCTCATTCTAGGAGCCCCCTTTCTCGGGCCCGCAGGCACTTGACAGCTCAGACAGCTGAATAGGAAATGATTATTCTAATCAGATAATAATTGGACATGTTTGCTGCATTTATGCATAGCAGCAGTTCAGTGCAGATGCCATTCTGGGTGAGTAAACAGATAATGGGCATCTGGGGGAATCCATGGAAGATCTAATAATGGCATCTCCAGAGCAAAGTACCAGCAAGTGGGTTATTACTTGAGACTTCATTATTATAACCCTAATGTGTCTTCATGCAGCTGCTGAAATGAGGCTGTAATAAAAAGAAAGTAGCATCAATTTACAAGGGCTCAACCACGAGCTGCCACCTCATTGTATAAGTAAGTGGAGAGATTATGACAATGAAGGACTAATGCGTCAGCAGCTCTATTCCTTATCCCCACCCCCCACTTGCCTGTTCAACGGCAGAACAAGGGCGCAGAGGAGCCACACTAGGAACAAGAAATGCTCCTGGATTTGCAGAATGACTGTATGCAGTGATATCTTGGTTTTAGCACTACTTTTATCTTCTAATGCTATGCTGGAAAACCTGTGGCTCTCCTGGTGTTGTGCCTGGACAATGGAAAGGAATGGTAGTAGCTGAAATCCAACATCTGGAGGGCCATACATTCCCCATCTCTGTTCTAAGGACTCACCCAGGCAGCAGTTTCTACATTTCTTGGGCACTTTTTCTTTTTTTAAAAAAATATATTTATTGAAGTTTTGAATAAACAAAACAAACTTCACAATCAACCAAAGATGGATTGTATTATTCTAGGGCACTTTTTCTGCCCTAGAATAATACCATGCTTAACACAGGGAGTCAGCTGTGCACACTGTACAACCCGAGCTCCTGGTGAAAGCGCATCCAGTCCAATGCCAGTGCAAGACGAAGTGTTCCACATAGCTCTATTGCAGGGGGATAGCATTCCCAAGGCTCTGCATCAGTTCCATTTGGACATGCCCTAGAAAACTATTCTAGTAGGTGCAGTATCTGTTTTATCACATTTATCAATTGTCTGGGCACACTGAATTTGTTTCTGGTAACTGCAGCTTATTTGCCAACTTATAGTCCATTAACAAACTTTGCTATCTGGGTGAAAAGCCAAATACATGAGTGGAAGGCTCAGGCAGTGCAGTCTAAACACTTTTATGTGCTTGCAAAAATTACCTCCCCCAACTCCCTGCCCAAATTCCTCAAACTACTCAATCTGTAGCATGTAAATTGCTAGCAACCAAAAAAGCAGGAATCTCCCAGAAGCAGAAGCTGACATGTGTTCACTACATATAAGGCTACCTGTGGAAGAAGTGGGTCAGATTTGTTAGGCTGGGGGAAAACTGGGAGCCCGCTGCCTGCTCTCCTCCAATACAATAAGCATCTATGTCTGTTTTCTTCTCTGAGGAAGTTGTGGCAGGTCTCTACTTGTATTTGTTCGGCTAATACTTCAAATAGATAAGCTGTGCATTATCTCTGATCTGTGTGAACAGTTATTCATGCAAACCATCAACTCGTGAGTAATTTTTTGTGGTTGCATTTTTTTGTAAGTGTACATTTTTAATGCTGTGTCTTAGATTGTTGTATGCCAGCCTGAGGGTGAATTATGCTTAGTAATACTAGTACCCCAGAAAGTTCCCAATCAGAGACTGATCAAGACCTTCAATTAGTCAGCCATGCTGGTGAGAAGGAAATCCCAACTCATGGCAGCTCCTCCTTCTATGTCATGATGAGAGAGTAAGGTTCTTTGGTATTAGTGCACAAATAAGAATGGATTCAGCCTCAGTTTAACAACTGCATCTCATTCCATGTTGTGGGGGGGGGGGCATGGAATCAGTTTGGCAATGAAAATATACAAATCTATAATTTTAATAGGTGTGTGCGTGTGTGATATTTTGGCAAGGTCTGCCCAACAAGGTCTATAGAATTCACTCTTGTTTGGATTGTTCACTGCTGTTCCATGAGCCTTACACTTCCTTCGTAATGTAACTCAAATGTGCTCCCTAGGCTTTCTTGGAAGGGGTGAATCACACCTATAGTAATATCTCCTGCTCAGGAACAGGTTCCACTTCCTGCAAACCACAAGTTTCTCACAGTTCAGCTTGACCAGAGCAATCAGTATTGATCCCTACAACCCTGAACAAGGACAAAATTTCTATGAATTGCCTCTGAACAAACCTATTTCCCCAAAGACCCTGGGTAAGGTACACATAATGCTGCGTATCTTTCCTTTCATCTCAGTCAAAGCAGGGAGGGAGGGGAATCAATAAAATGCATGAATAAAGCCAGCTTCAATTGCTGCCATTAAGATTCTGGTGATGTTAGTAATAGAAGCTAAAATAGAAACAGCTTAAGAGCTGCACCCAAATTCTTCATGTGGTGCTGATCACTTGGCTGGCTAGAAGATGAGTATTTATAGACAAGAGTGATTGATGCTGGAAGGCAAGGTGGGGCCAAGCATGTGCCTTCCTTAAGGGGAAAGCCCACAAAGCAGATATTACTACGACAATGGAATGGCCCTTTGCCCACCTAAGAAGACAGATCATCAATAATAAGCCGAGTCATCACCGGGAATCTTGTGAGATCAATTATCTTGATGCAAGCTTTGAGTGTATTCCAAAAGGGAACTAAAAGTGGAATTGGTTGGTTTGAAGACAAGGAACACAACCAGCATGCCTATCCTTTTAACCCAGTGGTTCCACCACTTTCTTCCCCATGAACCATTTGAAAAATGTTGAGAGTCTTAATGATTATTCTGCCTTCTATAGCAATTGTGATGCAGTGCTAAATGCTATATGACATTTAATTGTATTTTTGTTGCTTCTTTTTATATATTGAATTCAAATTGTAATGCAATAAAATACAAGAAATGAAAGAAGCAATGAATATACAATTAAAAATCTGTATGAATTATCATTTATTTATTCAATTTATATCTCCTCCTTCCTCCTTCCTCCCAAAGGAGCCTGGCCAACAATATTTAATGCAATGGATGTGTTGTCTCTTGTCTTCAACCGCAAATCCATAGACCTAAGTGAAACTCACAGACCACTGGTGGTTTGCAGGCCACAGTTCGGACTGCTGCCTCTGGGATCAGTTTCAAGACTGGCAGTGTGTTTTGTAGATTATGGTCCCCCCCCCCCTCCATCTTGAAGCAGAGAATGTGTCATTCTTCTACCATTTCAAAGTAAGCAGCACACTAAGATAACCATATAGCACCACTATGCCGAAGTGTTGCAGGGAGGGAGATGGAGTGTCTTCTGTTGGAGCATTTCCTTTCCACATTTTATGTTAACCTGAACGATCCACTTAATCTGTGTTCACAGAAAGCAGAGTATCCTATCCTCTTGACTTCACACTTCACTTCTCACCTGACTATTTTGCATCAGCAGTATTCTTAAATTTGGGCTGCTTTTATCCTCCAGTTCCCTTGGAATCCACAGTAAGACAGAAGAGCTGTTTGAAGGAAGAGTCACTCCAAAACCAGCTACAGAAGAGGATTCACACTTGCTCCAGCTGACTAAGAGCAACAAAACTAGACAGTGTGTGGGGGGTTTTTTGGGGGGGGACACAAAGGCTCACTGGAACTCCCAGGTCCATCCAGACAAGACACATGAGTTGCTTTTTCCCTTAAGATTGGGCCTAGCTCAGACTTGTCAGAGCTTGTTCAGAAATTAAGCATTTGAACATTCTTTTCAATAGAATTTTGGAACTCTCTCTTTAAAAACAATAGCACAGGATAGCTACATAAGGACAAAAGCAAACAGGGGCTTTGGAAAAAGGAACCAGAGGATCGCATCCAATGGTTGCATTTAGGCTTTGCTGGAAGACTTTAGGAGATTACCAAGGCCCAAACTCAACAACAGGTTGTTATTATTTTAAAAAAAATCAAGGTTTTGTTTCCCCCTTTGCAGAAAGAGTCATGGGATTTCTCTCACATTCTACTAGAAAGGTACCAGATTTTAAGCAGGAGAGAACAGAATGGCACTGTTCTTATGAGGACAGAGTCCTTGCCAGTACTGTTCTGCATCTATGGGTAAAAAACCGGAAGTGTTATATGCACAGCAAGATGTGAATTTGTGCTTGGGCTGAGTTATTTCTGGGTGACGGAAGTGGAAGGGGAGATGACTCAACCCTTCTCCAAGACTGATGATGTTACTGTTGATCTTAACCACAAAACCAGCCAGGAGGCAGACACAGTCTTCTCACTTCCGTCCTTCAAGCTCCCCCCAGCTCAACACACATGTTATTTAGAAAGCTGCTGAATAAGCAACTCGAAGCAATAATTCTGGGCATGCACCTACATGAATGTGAATACACTTGAGACAGAAGATGTGCTCTGTGATGTCAGGGTGACAGATCTCCAGACGTTAACTCCAGACATCAACTCCAAGGCACATTAAAGAAAAAGGTTCTTCGATGTGGAGAGGTAGCTGTCATACTATCAAAATATTGATGTGTTGGTGTTTTCCTATCCCAGAGGGGAAATCTTATCCAGCTTACAGACACAGAGTTCAGGAACAACCAGAACACAAGAAAGAAGACAGAGCAGCGAAAGTGCAGAAAAGAAGGAGAGAGACTCCTGCCTCCTCCCTTCATTCTTACTGACAGACCACTGGACCTCTGGTAGCAAAGAGGGGGCATAAGAAATAGTTCTAAAGGCCCTAGAGCAATGCCCTTGTACACTTTTCTTCTGAAAAATAATTCTTATAACAACTAGAGTGGACAGCTGGCAATGCCACATGCTCCCAGAGTAGTTATATGACCCTTAACCTGCCTAACAGATCAGGGTTTAAAAGACAAACACACTGGGGATAGTGGCATTACTAGGGCCCAACTCACATAAGCCAAAGCTGCTATACTGTATATGTTGTTGCCAAACTGTCCCAAGGGTGCAATTATGTGCTGAATGCAATGTGCGACCCAGCGCATACCTGGATACAGTATCTGTTGTCATGACAACTTGAAAAAGTGCCACCAAGATCATGAAAAATAGCTAGCAGCGCAGTGCTGTTCATGCGCTACATCTGCCGTGCGGTTATAGGAATGTGCACACATGAGGACAACACAGGTTACACTCTATGGACAACCCTTAGGCTGTATGGAACAGACCACTGTGTTAACAGGAGGTAGGGAGGGAAGAGGACAAAGGATGCCCAGATGCTGCCGTGCTGCTTGTGAGCAGACAGACTCTTCTTAGTTGATGCAGCGGCAGCCTAGGAAAGCCACAGGATCTGCTAAGGAAACCCTCCTCATGAGTCAGCTGTATGTGTAGAGGCATAATGCCAGAGGCAAGGTTTGCAGCTGCTGCTTTGTACATATCTGGAGGCTCCCTCGTGCATCAACCAAGAAATGAGAACACATGGAAGGAAAGCCCGTGGGCTGGCTTACAGCTTCCTCTGAAGGGAGCTCTTGCTCAGAAGCACTGTCACTCAGCCATTTCTGCAGCAGGCTCCCACACAGCTACAGTCAGGAAGCTTGAGTTTTATTGCCTCTTTGCAAGAACACACTCTAGGGCAGAGTGCCAGATTATGTTAGTCCTGGCTGGCAAAAAGGCTTTTCCTGCATATAGCAGGGGGGGGGGGGAATATAAATACAAAAGCGGCAGAACACCCTGATCCATTTCTCGACCTATCTCATGTACGTACCACCTAGATACAACACTGTCCTCCCAGTGGTTCCATTGGGATAACAATGGAGTATGAAAATGGTTCATAATTGGGTCTCTGAAACAATGGATCTCATTTGTTAGCCAAGCCCAATTCCAAATCACAAGCTGTGGGAATCATCCCCACTTTATCAAAACATGCTCTGAGTTTGGGTATTCCACTTCACCATAAAGCATCACTTATTTCACGCCTGATGGTCCCAAAATCATCAGAAATGACTGAATATCTCAATACAGTGACAGACCTCTCATGCAACAGGCTGATCTAAACATAATGCCAAATGATGGTATATTTGGGCTTGTGTGCTTCCTCATCCATTTATGAACCCCTGATGGTCCCCATCACTCTTGGTTAGACATGTCATTGTTTCCTGTTACATATGAATAGGCAAACTATGGTTTGCACTTGCCCACTCCTTGCCAAACCTAAATGAAGCTCATGATTTGAAGCATGCAAGGTAACACAGAGAATGTGTGCTGCTGTCTGTTTAGAGTGAAGATAAACTTTATGCAGTTTGAGAGAGTAAAAATGTGATGCTTGGATATCTGACCTGTGCGATGAGACACTTGAGCTCAGTTCTCTCCATTTCCCAGGTCGCCTTAGCCTTGGCAAACTGTTGCTGCAGTTCGTTCATGCCTCTTCTCTCTTCGCGCAACTCTGTGCACAGCTCCTTCAAGGTCACCTTCATGTCTGATAGGGTCTTGATATACTCATTGGCCTGCTAGAAATACAAAAAATGCATAATAAAGTATGACTGCCATACATACACCACGTTATAGACAACGGCCATCACTTTTCAGAATCCTTATGCAGTCAAAAAGAGAGGGGGGTTTGAAGGAGAAGCATGCACTCTGAACTAAAGGAAGGGAGAATAATAGAATCATAGAGCTGGAAGGAACACCAAGGGTCATCTAGATTCTAGACTAATCCCCTGCAAGACAGCCCGTGTATGTTCATGTGTAATTGTTAGGGTGCTGGACTAAGACTGGAGAGACCCAAGTTCAAATCCACACTCAACATTCTGAAGGGCCAATCACAATAATCTCTCTGCCCAACCTGTTTGGCAGGATTGCTATAAAAAAGCAGTGGGAGGGGGCCTGCTATGCTTAGCTCCTTGGGGGAAGGGTCAGATATAAATGATAGTGAAGTGAAAGTAATAAATGCAATAAGGAAGCTCATTAACTGATTATTATTTTTTTTAAAAAAACTGAATTTAAACTATGCCACTTTTCTCAGAGTTGGGAGTTCATGGGAAAAGCAGTTTAGTCTGAATAATCAGTTTACGGTGAGCAAAAGCAGACATCTGTGCCCTGCCCAGCCTCAAAGTACTTCTCTGTGGTTTGTGGGGATTGGTTAAAAAGCAGGAGAAATAAGCAGCCCAGGTTAAACTGACCTGAGTAACCAAGTAGTTACTGAATCAGCAGCCAGAAAAATGCTGGTGAAGAACATCTTCCCTGGATAGGTGATCTAATGACTATCTAAGACTTTTTGCACACATGGGCATTGGCAGGAATTTTTTCTGGGAGGGAGTGGGGCAAAAGTAAATACTCCAAACAAACAAAACACAGTGAACATCAGAGAACAGTTCTAGCATTTATGGTGGCTGAAGAGTGTGGCACGGTCTGGATAGACAAGCCTTCTGAGCAACTTGTGCTCCAGCTTTACCCCTCCGTTGGTTCTCAGTGAGTACTACTGCTGTCCATCTAAGGGTTCTTTCCCTTCACCCATTAATTAATTGCACTGCTGCTACAATCAGCTTCACAGAATGAGCCCCTCTTCGTCAGGGAGTGCACCACTTGTTGCCCTCATCCCTCCTCCTCTGGGGTGGAGAGAATGTGCAGTGTACAAGAGAGGGGAAATTATCCTGGAAGGTAAAAAAAAAAAAGTTGCACTAACCCCTCCCCTTTTTTGGTGCTCCATGAAAAACCAAAGGATTACTTAGGGTCTAGGTCTCAGGAACTGACATAGGAAGCTGCCTTCTATGCAGGTCTTTGGGGAGCATCTAACAAAGTCGCTGTGCCAGTGGAATGATTTGCACGACAGAACTTCCCCTCCTTCTCTTCTCCCCAAGCACCACCTCCCAGATCTGCACAGGTGGTTCTCCAAATCTGGGTGGGGTGCAAAAGGTACTTGGGAAGACCAGAGGGATAGGAACTTCTGTTACACAGACAGAAGTTGTTCCACCAGCACAACTTGGTTGGACTCAGCCCATACTATTTGTCCTCCTATCCCAGAACTGTCTTCTGTGACTGGCAGAATTCCAGAGTCTCGGGAAATGAGAGGTCTTTTGCACCACTTGCTACCTGATCCTTTTAATGGGAGATGCCACGGATCTTCAGCTACCACAGAGGTACAGGCCTAAGTGCTCTTTGTGGGGAACTTTCTTCACTGCATCCCAAGCAGGAAGAAAATTCCCCCAGCAGGGCACCTCATCACATCTCACCGAGTCCTGAGACCAGGTATCTCTGATACACATCTTGTTATCTGCTTGCTGCTGGGGGTTCAGCTCCTCCTCTTCAATCAGCAGGTACAGTTCTTTCATGCTGTTCACCTGGAAAGCACAGGGCAGGGCAAGTAGTGAGTGGAAGTCTTCAGTGGCTGCATCCTAGTGCTTTGTGCATAGAAAAGGACCCGACAGTAGTAGCCTGACCTACTGGATCCTTTAAACAGAGGTAACAGGTTTAGGATGATTAACAGTGAGATAAAGGATACAGACTGTAACAAGATAGGAATGTGCACCCTCGAGAGATGCTTCTGTGTCACATTATCACAGTGACTTTCAACAGCATTCTCCTCTTTGTGTTTATGTCCCAGGTACATTTTCTGTACATTTGTGCCTAGCAGAATCATCTGTTGGATTCCATGCTAGCCTAGTTTACCAAGAGGTTGTTGTTCCCAAGTCTTCAATCACTAAGTTTATGAAAAGATGCCTTGCGAGTCACTTCTCTTAGAGCAATTTAATCTGTGACACTAAAAAGTGCATTTATGCCTCTCTTGTGATTCTCCGTATCACTTATAAATGTAGTTCAGGCAGCAGAGAAGAAACTGAACACACACAGAGATCAATGTAGAGACTTCATATTTCTGTGAAGAACCTCACTTTTTCATGAAGAATCTAAAACAAAGTCCATTTAAGCCTCATGTGTGAAACTGCCTTGTATTTCAGCAGCCGACCTTCACCAAGCTGAACTTTATTCACAGTTGAGAAAGCAGCTTACATGCTAAAGGCGAGATAGCAGTTCTTGAGAAGGTCATATGGAAGACAGGAAGCAACTGATAAATTGGAGCTGATATGAGCCTCATTCTTGGCAAGTTTTGATAGAGCCCAAAAGAGAAGCCAGGATACCACCCACTGCTATCTAGGAGACATAATATGTAGTCTAAGAGTGGCTAACAGATGTTGTTGGACTCTACCTCCCCTAAGGCCCAGCAGGAGCCAATGGTCAAAGAATTTGGGAGTTATAATACCACAATATCTGGAAGGACACAAATTAGCCACCTGTGATGTAGTTCATCCACACTATTATTGCAGCCTCATTCACTCTGTTTCTCTCCCTTCTGTTTGTGATACAGCAAAAATACATGGGTTGTGGCTATCTATGCAATTTATTGAAGTGTAGAAAAACAAACTCAAAGCAATTAATAGAAGCAAAAACACATGATTTAAAAGATCAGAATTATCTGCTTTAATGTCAGTAGTATACTTTTGACTAGTCAGCAGAGAAGCTCATGCTCAAAGCCTGCCATACCTCTAAGAAGTCATTGCCCTCATTTTGTAGGATCTTTCCCTGCCTCCAATGCTTCAGAAACCACTTGAGCTTCATGAAAAGGAGCAAGAAATTTTGCTTGAACTGCTGGGATTCCTGCACCAGAAGGTTCTTCTCCTGGCTCCAGAACTTTTGCTCCAGCCTCCTCTGAAGATTCAGGCTCTGCAGCTCAAATTCTCGCCTCAAGAGGGCCTTCTGGTGATCTTCCTTCAACTGACAGAGGATGGGAAGAGATGGAAAGCAGGTTTGTTATAGGGAGTGAAGTAACAGGGTGAGTACACCAAAATAATCAAGGATTGCTGAGCAAAGAAACTCCCAAGTCTGGAGACACAGGCATTCACATCCTTTATAAAAGAATTTTCACATCCACACAAGTTCACTTTAGCTGCTCAGTTTTGGGGCTATGACTAGTTTTAGGGGGGGGGGATGAGTATTTTGGAAAGGACCAGGATGGTAGCAGACAGAGAAAGGATAGAAGCACCATTGGTTTATGAGCACATGTCAATGAAAAACCACAAAGATGGCTTCTGGGCTAGGACATAGCCATCATCATCCCCATCTCAAACTTCCAACTCAGTAAATGTCTTGAGTTTTCCACTGACACTTCACATGCTTCCCAAAATTTCTGCAGCTAGAAATCCCAGAATTCTGGGGTTGTTACTTTTGTGTTTATCAACTGTATTTCCCAAGCTGCTGCAATTCATGCCTGTTGCCTAAATACAAAACTCGCAGGTAAAATACACCCAGAGGCCTGACTAATAACTCCCATGAATGACCTTTTGCCACAATATTTTACTGGCACTTGTTGCTGTGGCTGATGCATCTGGGCAAATATCTAAGTTCCAGACATGACTAGAGGATTCTAGTGATTGCCATTCATCACTCAGAACAAAGTAGGCAAGAGAACAAGAAGAACAAGGTTGAAGGTCCATCTAGTCCAGCACTCTATTTTCACTGTGGCTAAACAGATGCCTATGGGAAGCAGAACCTCAGGACAACAGCACTCTCTCCACCTGGGATCCCCAGCAACAGAAGTATTTAGCCTCCAAGAGTGGAAGCAGAACACAGACTTCATGCCTAGTAACCATTACTAACTCAATTTTCCATGGATTTCTCTAGTAGTATTTTAAGCTCATCCAAATTGACAGCCATCACTATAACCCACAGAAGCAAATTCCACGATTTAACTATGTGGGCTGTGCAAAGAAGTACTTTCTTTTGTCTGCTCTGAATCTTCCAACATCCAGCTTCCAAGTTTGAGAGAGATTTGAGAGACAGAAGAGGTCTCACAAAGAATGGCTATCTTTATATGAAAGCTAGAGAACCCATAGATGACTCTGCTTGGCTGCTAGAGGACTGCCGAGTTCAGGTTTGTTTTCAGATCATGTTTGTTATGGATAATGTACTCTCAGCATGTTAAGGGGTCATATGGAAGCATTTGCCTCTTTCCTGGCAGCCAAACTAGGTAGCAGCTGCTTTGTGCTTTCATACAATGCTGCACTAGGATGTGCCTGAAGTAATGGGAGGGATTAAGCTCTGTGCCTTTAGTCCCTCCTGTACTCTTGTTGCATGTCTCAGCTTCCAGCCTGGAGAGTGGCTCCAGGCAAATCTCACTGACCTGGCAGATTTTCTGGGTGAAGTTCTCTGCTTCCTCTTTCCTCAGTTGCCTCTCCTGGGAGAGCTGTTCTTGTTGGCCCCTCAAGCTCTCATTAGCCTCTGAAAGGACCAGTTGCAATTCTTTGATCTGCGGGGAATAGTTTAATCAAAGCCAACAACAGTCAGGTAGGTCATCCTTGCAATATATTTTTATTAAAGGCCCATGGAAGAACAGCCAACTTCTTGCAGGGAGTGACCTTGGCCTGTATGTAACATCCTGTTGTCATGGTGAGGAACCTCCGATCTGTAGGTCAAATTAGGCCTATTAGGCTATTTCCCCAGTCTCCAGCCATGTCCACCTGTTTCTAACTTGTCATGTGACACTGGGATAGGTAACACAAGATTTGTATATGGGCCATGCCATTCTTTTTTCCACCCACATGAAATATGTTGATCTAGTATTTCTGCAGTCAACTTATTCTCCCCGGAGTCTCCAGCCTTCTTGCCTCCCTTTGGGAACATAATCACATACTTTGACGCCTACCTCAGACACATAGGAGTCCTTCTCCTCTGGTTGATATGACTTGTAGCTCCGGTCAAGTTCCATGTTGGGATCCACATCCATGGTGGCGGTGCTGTTGCTGCTGCTACTGCGGTAGAGATCAGAGGTCCTGCTCTCCGTGATGTCCCAGTCGGGGGGCTCCCTAAAGTCAGACTGCTGCATGCATGGGCAAGTTAATGAGAACAAACCAAAAGAGCAGAAAAGAAAAGAAAAAACAAACAAAACAATGGGTCTCAGGAACAATAAGAGCTACAAGACAACAAAAAGGATGAAGAGGAGGAGGAACTTCACTACCGTGGCAGAAGACAAAGTGGAAAACAAAAGGAGACACAAAATGAGCAGACACGTGGGCTGGATTGTTTGGGGAGGGGGGAAAAGAGAGAGAGGGAAAAAATGTGCAAACACCAGTTATGGTGCCATGCAGTGCCTGGGGTGGGGCTAGTTGAGGGAGGAAGGGAGGGGGGGCCAGGAGCATGCACAAAAATAGAACTCTGAAAAACTGGAGTGTGCTTCAGGAGGTTGCGACCCCTCCCCAGATCCCCTTCCCTTTCTTAGGTCTTACCTTAGATCAGGAGCAGCCATAGGGAATGGCAGCAGCATGTGCCTGGCCTCCTGGCAACAGCAGCAGTACCATTTACCAGAAGGGATGACCTGGAAGGGTACTGTGTGGGCACATCGGTAGCACCAATGCGGTGCAGTTGCCGATGCAGCCCACACAATGCCACTACCTGCAAGCAGTAGCAATACAATTGCCAGGAGGCAAGGTGTGCAGTGATGCTCCACTAGCTGCTGTTGTCCTAGACCGGTCTTCTCCAACTTAGTGTCCCCCAGATGATGATGGACTGCAGCTGGTACTAAATAATTCTTCAGCAGCAGCTGTAATGTGGTTTCCACTTCTCAAAGCAATATTCCTCCTGCCTCATGCACACTCCACTAAACCAGAGTCCTACCTCATCACTAGCCACAGTTCCATGCAGTGAGCCAGTTGTTAGTTGTCATTTCAGAAAAGAGAGGCAGAAAAGGGAAGTTACATTAACAGGGCCAGGTTCTGATTTGTTAAAGCAGGAAAAAACAGCATGGGCAAATAAAGCAATAATCACTGCCAGGGAGTCACTGTTGACATCTCAGGAAAAGCCTCACCTGGAATTCAGAGCCATGGGTTTTCTGCAGAGCCTCTTTTGTGGAATCCTGGGAGCTGGCGCTTGGCAAGGAGTCCTTCTGGTCTTTCAGGTGGTCTCCAATGTAGTCCACCTTCCTCATGAAGGTGTTTAGCTCCTGCTGAAGGACCCCAAGCCTCATCAAAATGGCACTGATCAGCTTAGAGTCAGTCATACTCTCATTATCCATGGCTTCGCTCAGCACCAGCTCTGCACAGTCGTTGTCCATGCAGAGCTTGAGACTGGAGGTGAAGCCATTGGCATCAGAGATCAGGACATCAATGGCTTTGCTGACAAGCGCAGCCTGGTCCCTGATGTCAAGGAGGGTCTCAAAGTCCTTGGACTTGAGAAGCCTGCAGGGGCTGCTTTCATGCGACTTGCTAAAGCCATTGCCAGGTGCTCTCTCCTTGGCATCATTCTCTCCCCCAATGGGCACCTCTCTCCAAAGCGACGTTGGGATGCACTGGGCAGAGTCACCAGCCTCAGCATCCGTCTCCAGCATGGGCCGAGTGGTCTGGCAGGAAGCAAGGTCACAGCGCTGCAAGTTGGAGAGCAGGACACGGTTCTCATACTGGAGTTTCTTAACCTTGCCACTCAGCTCACTGATTTGGACCTTGGCCGTGGCCAGTTCTTCTTGGGAGGTCTCACTAATCACTGAGCAGCTGTCCTCAGACAGAGTGATGTCCAGGTCATGGTCTGACTTGTACTTATTGAGCTCATTCATGAGGAGCTTGTTCTGCTCCTCCAACTCCATCAGCGAGCGCCTCAGCAGTTCTGCCTCCTCCTCCACAAACTGCAAGTGCCGCCTAAGCTCCACCACACTGTCCCCAGAGTCCCCGCAGTTTGTCATGGAGAAGGCAAACCGGATGTCTTGCCCTAAGAGTTCTTTGTCTCCTTGGCCCCTCATGTCTTCCATCTCTGCCCTCAGCCCTCGGTTCTCAACCTCAAGCTCTACTATCCTCCGGCTCAAGATGTTGGCTTCTTCCTCTACAAGCTTCAGGTGGACTTTCAGCTCTGCCTCTCTGGAATGAGGGGAGTCAGCCAGTTCCTCTATGGAGAGGGAGCTCTCCAGGTCCCCATACAAGGATCTGTACTTCGTCAGCTCCTCCTTCATACTGTCGTTCTCTTTGGCTAACTTGGTCAGTTTCTTGCACATCAGAGCAGATTCCTCCTTAGCGAAATGCAATTGACACTTGAGGTCTGCGCTGTCCTCCTAGCATAAAAGAAAGGTACAAACGGTGCAAGAATTACTAAAAATGACACTTTGGGCAGGGTGCTCTGTGCAAAACAGATTATCCCTGAGGCTAACCTTTATTATGGCATGTTAAAACTAACAATCCACATACTTGAACTTTGTAACATCTACATGCATGTCACATAGGCAAGCCAAGATGGGGCAAAATCTGCTGGCCATTTTGTTTGTTTCCGGTGATTAACCTCTTTATCTCAATGATCCTGGAATATTGTCTTGCTTCCCTTTTGCTTGAGTGGAGGAAAGTTTGGTATACCTTATGCTAGGGGTAGCCTATCTGTTGCCTGGCAGGTGTAGCTGGACTACAATTCCCATCATCCTTGACCGCTGGTTGTGCTAGCTAGGGCTGAAGGGAATTGGAGTCCAAGAACATCAGGAGGGCACCATGTTGGCTAGCCCTGCCCAATACGGAATCAGTTCCTTTTACACGAGTACACTGTGGTATCAGTTTTACTACCTTTGAAATATACATGTGAGCCTCCCTACACACACTGCAGATTGATTGTTTCCAGATACAAGATTTGACACTCCTGCATTAGCTAGTCTGGTCTCTTCTGCCCCCAAAGTAGCCCCCTCAGGAACTTTCCGACACAAGTGGCAACAGTTTATAGAAAATAGTGTTTCCCTTGCCATTCCAGTCCTCAAGGGCAGAATGGTCACACTTTTCAATTTCTAGAAACTTGTCCTTTGGGCTACATTCTGTAGAATATAAACAGAATGAACTAATCTAGTAATAGAACAGCTTTGCCCTGGGTCCACAGTGCTGCACATCTCTAAGTTAGCTTAAACTCTGACACACAAAGACTGCATTTTTAGGCTGTACAATTTACATCTAATCTGTGGCACTGTTTGCAAGAAAAAATAAAATAAGGCTTATTTTGTCTGTGGATTAAAAGTGCCAGCTCAAACACAAGGGGTTTTTTATTGGTATGGCTTCGAACAAAGAAAGCCTTGTCACAGAACTCTTAAAGTATTTGGTCTTTCCTGAAGTTCAATAACTGAAGGGAGATGAGAGGGGAATAAGATTGGGCCCCCAACTCCAAAACTGGGGTGGAGAAGACTTGTCACTCCCCAAGTAGATCACCCTGCCTCATATTAGTATCATGTGAAAATGCATATGCTGTGTACTCTCATGTGTGTTTGCTCAGAACAAAGCCCCACTATGCTCAGCTGAACTTATTGCTAGTTTGGAGTTTGGGGCTACAATTCTAAACAGATCCTTAAAAGAGCCCAGCTGTCTAAGACGAACACTGGCCAAAGGAACACCACTCCCACCAGGAGAAGAGAGATTCGTCTCTCCCATAATTTTGAAAATTTGAATCTTATACAGATGAAGATTCTGTGCTTAACCCAGAATGAAGAGGGTAGTTTGCTAGGGAAGGAGAGACAGTCAGTCTGACGGACCAATCTGAATAATTTTAAACATATACTTTTGATATATTCGCCAAATTCACCCCCACCCCAAATTAAAGCACTGATCAGCTATTAAAAGCAACAATTGTATCCATACAAAGAGAAATACTATAAATGAGCCTCAAATGCTCCAGAATCACCCACATTCTGGATAATCTATTTTGCATATGTGATATTTCCAGAGCTGTACTACTAATTTTTAATGGACTATATTGGGTTCTGAGGGGGTGAAGTACAGGACTTTGAGAACCAGAGATGATCTGAAGCAGATACAATGTATCCTTTTCCATAACATTATATTATCTCCTGTCCCCAAACTGCAAATGAACTGATCCATCACTGTCTACAACACACAGTAGTTTCTTCCTAGCCCCTTCTTAATTTTCCTTTCCTTAAGATTTCAGTAATTGCCCCAAGAGTCACTCTAAATATGATGTGTGTGATCTGTGATTGGATCTCCCAATGCCTTTTTGTTTTCCTAAAATAAGCCACAGGGGATTATTTGGATTTGGACAATTGCACTTGGGGTGGAGGAATTGAGAGTTTAAAACTTTGCCCATCAACTGTTTCCCCAAGGGGAATCCTTCCTCTCCAAGCTGCAATTAGCTGCAAAGAAAAAGAAAAATCAGGTAGCTGTATGCACCCTTCAGAACTAACAACCAGTTTGGTGAAGGTTCAGTAGCGGAAAGGTTTAGTCATGCTCCAGGTTTCAAGAGAAAGAAAAACTTATAAGGAGTCAACTTGCAATTGGTTACTGATTTAGCAAACAGAAGAGAGCTGATCAAATTCCAAAGTATCTAATTCTCCATCTATCCTAGCGTCATCTTCAAGTCTCCCACCAAATGCTTATGTTCACATGATCACAAAAAAACCATGATGCATTTAGTACTAAGTGCCATGGTCAGGACAGCCTGTTCAACACATTTTTTTAATGCATGTTTGAATCAACTCTAAGATTATGTAGGACCGCTGGGGGTGGGGGGTTTGAAGTGGGTAAGGTTAAGGAAACAGAACCTTTTTGACTTTTCTAGGTCTTACGAGGGCTTGCTCCTAAATAAACCCTGCGGATGAAACCAAGGCCTAGTTTTTGTATGTGTGAATTCACCTCGAAGGCGGAGCAACGTGCTGAAACAGAGGAAAACATTTCCCTTTTGAAAGGCCCCGTGACATGGCAGGGAAGGAGGAAGTCAGCTTTTACAGTTGGGAGTGTGTTTCTGGCTCATTCCAAAACAGAGCCAAATAACTGTGACTAAAAGCACATTGCTAACGGTTGAATCTGTTCTCTTCCCTGCAAAAGACAAGGGCAGAGAGAAATCCCCGCTCTGCTCTCACAGATCTCCCAATGCCTCCCCTCCCCCGCCCCACAACCCCCGCCCTCCAAACCGTTAGGAAATACTATACAGTTTGGAGACTTATTTGCTCAAATTCCCTGTGGAACTCTGAGGATTTGAATTTTCCCCTCAAGGAATATTACCTCATAAGAAATGACTGTTTGGTTATAAAATTAGTTCATTTCCTGTTTCCATAGCTCACTGAGGGAGGGGAAAAAACTGACAAATTCCTCCCCAGAAAAGAAACTCTCCACCAGGCACTCAATGCCTCCTTTCCAGATGGCCAATACAGTGTGAACATTCAGTTGCAACGGTCAGGCCTGACATTGCATCAGCCGCAGTTGAAAAAGGCAGCTATTATTAACTCTCTAGAATGTCCTGCATTGTTGTCCTTGCGCATGCAAAAAAATTCACTGCACCAGATCCAGGCACAGAAAAATCTCACATGAAAGAGAAGAAAAGACAGTGACTGTTTATCCTTTGACGCAAGCAAGTGAGCATTCGTGCTGCTTTGGAATTCTAAGCACAGCCTCCACACCAAGGTTCAATGGAAAGCCTGCACGGCAAAGTTAACTTACAAAACGTAATGCTTTTGGAGCCTGGTTTTTTCAAATGCTTGAACATCCCTCAAGGGGTTCAAATGTCAAGAAGACTTCAGGCTGAGGCCATATGGATGTGGGCATTGTAGCTCTAGTGCTCCCAGTTTGGAGATTTAATACCAAATCAAGGAGCCTGCCTGGCAACGATGAATTTTACTGCTACTAGCAGTACTACTAGTAGTATTAGCCTCCTTCGGCCATACAGATTTGAAGAGATGAGCTGCTATCTGTTTACTGGGATCTATTTACCCCACCCTTTGTGAACATTTATCTCAAGGAAGTTTACAATAGAATTTAAAATCCAAAAAAACCAACATGAAAGATATCCTATAAAACTCAGGAGTCCAAAAAGAAGGTATGAGTCAAATGGACAGGGGGACAGGGTACCCTTACAAAGCACAAATTTAATCCCGGTCCCGGTCCCAGTCCCATTCTCCACTCTCCTCTCCCTATATATCCATATCCTCAACAATACTTCTTCATGCCTCCCATCCCTTTCCCTCATTTTCGGATTTAAAGAAACACAGACCACGTGCAATTTGGCAAACTGCATAAAGCATTTAAATTGAGGTGATTTTTGAACACTGGCCATATTTGTGTTATTTATTCAAAGAGCATTTTTTTGGACATAGAATTCCAAGCACAGCTACACAGAAAGTTTAACTACAATATTTTATTTGTACTCAACAACTGCTAATCTATCAGCCTGGAGCCACCAATTAAACATATGGCTGCCAAGCATTTGCACAGAGAAGGTAGATGGACCTTGTACAGTAATTTTCTGCTAAGGTTCTTTTTCATTTCACACAAATCATATATTTATATGTAGCTAGATGTTTTTCCAAAAAAGGGGGGTTGTGCAGAGCATGCTTGCAAAAGTGTGTGTGTGTACATAATAGTCTTATTCATATATTTAAGTGCAGCAGACCAATATAGGTGAACAGGAAGTCTAAGAACTCTCGGAAGAGTGAGGAGACTGGGAATTCAAACAGACTCAGATTACAGTGTATAAACTTTCTCCTAGGACGCTACATCCTCCCTACAGATAATTATTCTCTTCGCCTGATAATAGAAGTGTCAGAAAAGGGAAAGCGCTGATGCAACAGAGACTAGATCGTCTTTCCAGATGTTCTGATAGTACGTCTTATAACTGTACAAATGGAGGATCTTCAAATGGACTGCTTCAAACACTGTAAATTCCCACATGGAAAGCACTTCATATGCGTTGCCTAATATTTAAGCTCTGCTAAAATACCATTAATAAAACTCACCCATCAACCCACACCCAGTTCAGAACTCTTCCTAGGGTGTGGTGGAGGCTAATGCTTGTGACCCTATCCTTTCATCAACATTTATGGTATATAAAGCTGCAGTGTATATTACAGGACAAACCTTGGTCTTACTTACACCAGCATTTGAGGGAGACATGCCTGTAATTATTTCTGTGAAGATGATAAGTCTACCACTGCTTCAATCTATCATGTGCTATAAGCATGCATAGGTGCTATTGTTCCTTAAATGTATCTGGACAAAAGCATGAATATACTTGCCAGATCACTGCTAACTGGCCAAAATGAGGAAGGTGCGAAGTTTCAGCAGAACCATGCGCATTTCCCCCAGCTATCTGTGTAACAAATGGTTGTATTCTGAATACAATTTTAATTTTGGTTTCAATTCGGGCTTCGAGAGGGGCAGGAACTCAATTTAAACATTACCAATGCAACGCAATGGACTGGAATTCATTCCAGCTTTGTTTTATTCTGTCACCAAGCTATTTCCTTTGCATCACTGCATCTTTCTAATGCCACCCCCTGGCATTATTGCAGGGGATTTGGATAATTTATTCCAGATATTCCACTGCTACTCAGGGTCAACCAACGCAATGCAGAGCATCTAACCACTAGAATCCAAGAATTGAATGCAAAGGCAATTTTAAAATAAAAATAAAAATTGCCAGCCTGTTCTTCTACCTGATTAAAATGTGGTTAGTACCTTTCCGTATACAAAGTAGTAATTGCACAAGCACAGAAACAAAAATGCCACTGGTGCACAGTTTCAACATCAGCTTTTATCCTTTGCATCATGGTACCAGCTGCACTTGAGGGCATATAGGATAACCTTTCACTTTTCAGAAAGTAAAAATATTTATTTGCCAGAGCATGTTGCAACTGGTAAATATGCCGAAGCAGGTGACATGCTGGAACATTTGAAAATTCAAAGGCCTGTTGCCTATTCCTCTTACAGCGCACACCTCTGCTTGAACTCTAACAGCTAAAAGTGGCATCTTTTGCAAGAGAAACAAGGCAGGGCTCTCTGCTTTGCTTGCCTACAAAATAAAAAATAAAAGATCCCGAACTTGCACTGCATACTAGCATGGTGGGTCCACTACCCAGGACTCTATGGTGAGAAAATAATTACGGGCAATGGTCAGTTCTATCCCCTCCTTATCTTGAAAAAAGATATTTGCACAACTTTCTTGCTAGGGGGAATAGGGCTGGCACCCTATGCCAGGTCATGCACACAATAAGCTGAACATACCTAGTCTAGGGAGCTACATTCCAATAGCTGGTGTTAAGATAACTAAGGCAAATATGTTTGCTAAGGCAAATACATTCCACATATCTGTTCCTCAGGAATTGAAGACCAGCCGAAATGTACATTTTGAAGTAGCCAGATGCTAAGTCAGCTCACTGTTGCATATAGACTGGTCTATTACTCAGACTAGCTGTGGTTCTCCAGGTTATGATCATTCTTAGCCCTGCTAGCAAAGTTCCTTTTCACTGGAAGTGCCAGGGATTGAACTTAGGACGCTCTTTATGCAAAGTGTGTTGCTCTACCAGTGAGCTGGAGGGTCTCCCTTGATGGGGTTAAGAGAAAGAGACCGTCGTCCTCTGGTACAAGGTGAAGCAACTACACGAGTGCCCAGCAGTTCAGCCCTTACGGCAAGTGCATTTTGCAAGCTGCTTTGCAGGAAGGCGTTAGGTACCTGGAAAGATGACTTCTTGTCTGTCTTCCCAAGAGAACGTGATCCTCTTTTCTTCAGAGAATTCTGAAACAGAAGAGGTAATGGAAAGGATAGTTATTTACTGAATTTATTTCCAGCAAAGTTTCACAATATGTTGCGCACATTGATCAAAATTATTTTTACGTGATGAATCTGTTAAAGAGGCAATGAGTTTAAGTAATATGAGCCCTTCATTAATGAAATATTGTGAATTATATGGATATTTAACAAAAGTATTCATTTTCATAACTTCATCACTCTTTCTATATCCTACCATATTGTCTTTTATTACAACCCATATATTTCTTTGTCCTTCAGAACTTATCAAAACCATACCAAGCAATATATTATAGAAAGAGTCTGCATTTCCACAAATTTATTCTATTTTAGGCCCATTTCTCTTGAGCTTATATAGTATTTTGACATTAAAGCCAACTCCTAAAATTTGTTGATCCAGTCACCAGCTGGGAGTACTTTTAGGGGCTTCCTTTTTTTTTAGCATTCTACATTTTTACTCCCAGAATCATATACGAGTTTAATTCTGTATGTTTTGTATTTATTGAATGACACATATAATTTAGCAACAAAATTAATGACGCTGTATTATATTGTAATGTCTCAGATATTAACTTTGTAATAATCTTTAAGCACACACAAAAATGGAAATAAAAAAAACTAGAAAACGAGCTGAGCGCTATTAACAGGCACAAGTCCTTAACATATTCCCCCTCCTTTTCTATCACCATGAGTAAGGGCATTATCCTTCACCCACAAACTTCTGTAGAAACTGACATGGCTGGAGTCCATAATAGTCTGAGATTCCACTTCCCCACCCTTAAAAAAAAAAGAGAGAGTATTTCTGCCCAACAGCAATAGTATGCATAATACAGTGGTACTTCAGTTTTTGAACATCTCCATTGATGAACATTTCGGTTTTGAACGCACCTTGGAAGTCAAACATGCCACGTGGCTTCCGCTGAGTGTGAGATCCTGGGGCCTAGCTGTCGGCTGTTGAGTTCTCGGTTTTCGAAAGTTTCAGAACTCGGTCTTCAAGAATGGATTACGTTCGAAAACCAAGGTACCACTGTAGTACTTAACTTTTAAAAAGGAATCTGACAGGACATTTCCTAAGACTGGCAAGGTTTCACTAAACTTTGACCATTTCATGAGAACCCAAGCAGGAGGAGTGAAGGAAATAAGTACGAGTGAAGCTGAGAAGTTTTTTCTTGACCTTGCCACTTTCAATGGAGCCCAGGGAGGGTGGGACAGTGAAGGAAATGGCCATGAGACAGAAAAGTGTGGTAATGCAGTGTATATCTCGTTATTAACAATCACCAGTCACATCGCAACAGCATTTAATCTGAATCTAGTTTTAAGGAAGTTTGGACTGGCATCTGGAGTAGGCAAACATCGCATGCTTTCTGCATAAACTGGAGTAGGTGTGGACCACAGGGCTGGACCATAATGGTAGAAGTGGAACAATTGCACCAGAGCCTATGTCTGTCTGCAAGGGGCCGTCTTGCCTCCATTTACTCACTGCTATTGCACCCACTGTCTGCCTCGCCACCTCTGTCTGTTGTGGTATACAAATATGTATATTAAAATAAATGATTTTAATTCAGCATGGGTTTTGGGGTTTTTTAAGTTCCTGCACTCCTTTGGGGGATGGGGAGGGACCCTTTCTGAAAACTGCACCTGGGTCTTCCCCATCACCTTAATCCAACCTTGGTTGTTATGCTTTAAATGTCACAACTTGTATTCAGGTGTGCTATGCATTAATAGAAGCCAGCGGATGAGGGTGGGTGGGATATTCCCGAGTGATAATTAAAGCTCTTGGAAATCCATGCGTGACTTTTGTTGAAAACTGTCATTTTGATCTGGGCAGGCACAATTCCTGTGCGCAAAGCCAGAAGAGCAGCATACACAAATGACTCTAGCTTTCCTGACAAAATTGGAAAATAGAAGCCACTTCGTATGGGAATCGACACATCTCTATAGCTAAGTGGTGTCGTCTGACATTTGGAGAGCAGCAGAAACACATCCTACATACAAACACAAAGGAAAGGAAAGCACTGTAGAGAATAAGGTGCCATATCTGAGATATCAAAGGTCGAGATTTCTTTATAAAGGGCTAGAAAGCTTTGAAGATTCTTGATCATATGGGCACAGCCTGGCTATTCATAGTCAAGACATGTGCTTTCAAGCTGGAGAAAAGAATAACAGTGCAAGGTCCAATGAAAAAAAAGATTACATCTTAATCACCTTGGCTGAAGCTTTACAGAAAAACCACCTTTGCAAGGCTCAGACAAAAAGCAAGCAGTTGATTATAACCTTATATTTCCAAGTCACTTTGCTCCCCACAAACTAGGGTCTCCTCCCTTCTATTTGCACGTTAAACCACTTTTTTTGGGGTGGTGTTGGTGTTGAATTAATGCCCCAGTAGCCTAGTAATCTGTAGTACCTGCCTTATTCGCCAGGTAGTTAACAAACCAGATTAAGTCTTCCAACAAAACAAGAGATAGAAGAGATTCTATTCACTCTCCCAGTAGAACACTGAATAGGGGAGAAGACAATGAAGCCATCAATTTGGAACCCAACTGTTGTGTTCGCATTATGTTGTATAGGAATTGGTAACATCCAGTGATGAAAGCTATCATTATACTGTTCCAAGCAAGTAGCAGGGGGCACACTGGGTTGTTGAATGTTCAGAATTCCTCTGATTATCTGATGCTGGGAATAAACAACGGCAGAGCTGCTTGCCTTCATACCCTGCCTTTGTCTGATTCAGCAAGATAACATGTATGTTCAGATTCCAAAGGAACAAGGATCAAGCAATTTTAAAGTGGCTTTAAAAATTGGCTGTGCTTGATTCAGAACTTCCTCTCCCTCCTCCTTTTGTCAGGAGCTGCTAGGATCTGTAGGGTGGCTGCCCCATATGGTGAACCACTGGACTCAGAGGTTGCAGCATTTTTGGCAAAGAATCAGAGAGAAATTGCACATTCCTTCGGTTGTTCTTCAGTCCTGACTTCTGACTTGCTCTATGTCTGTGGCTTCTTACTTGACTTGCCCTCACACTGGTGCCCACAGCCCAGCCCTGGCATCCTCTTAACAGATGACAGCACAATCCTAACCAGGTCTACTCAAAAATAAGCCCTAATGGGGTTGCAGTCAAGTAAGTGGGTTCAGTGCATCAGCCTATCTGCCACCCTTTGTGTCAGAGAAGAAGAAGCCCACGTGGTCACAGGAGATACCACATTTGTCTTGGGAGTGTGGAGACCTGGGCATAAATTCCAGCTCAGCCAGGGATTCATTGGGCAGAAAGAGGTACGCTGCCATCACTAAGCCTCATTCCCCAACCAGCAAGTCTGAAATAAAACACAAATTTGCTGTGGTTTTGATTAGGATTATAATGTCATGGAGAACAGGGCTATCAATGACTGCTAGCCACAATGGCTGTCTTCTAACTCTGCTGTTGGAGGTATGTCTCTGGATGCCAAGTCACTGGGAATCGTAAGTGGGAAGAGTGCTGCTCTGCTCCCTTCCTTCTTGCAGGTTTCTCACAGGCACCTGGTTAACCACTGTGAGAACAGGATGCTAGACTAGATAGGTCATTGGCCTGATCCAGCACATCTCTCCTTATAAGACACCTGATGCCCTCAAATTTATTCTATTACTAGGTAAGACTATAGCTTTTTTCTGGGCCAGCTTTTGAAGCTCCAAATCTTGTAAATACTTGCCAATAAAAGGTTTCTCCTTGCCTAATTTATGTCTCTCTTCTGCCTCCTAACAAGCACCTCCTCACTCTGCAGGAGAGACGGAATGCAGCCAGTGCTATTAAAAAGCTCGCTATAATGAAAAGCTGGTCTGCCGCTCCCACCCTCTAATACTCCCACAAAGGGTTCAGTAAACCAAGCAGGGAGATACACATCAATAAAAGTCATAACACAGGTCAGAATGATGCCCCTTGGACGCCATTCTGTCCACATATAGTGAGCCAAAAATATTCAAAAGCTGGTGCTACAGCTCCATAGCCAAGAAATGCAGCTGTGAAATGTGAGCCGCTGCTTGTGCCAACGCTCAGAGATCCAGGCCACTCCTATTAAGGACAAACCTATTCTTCAAAAGCCACAGCTTCTCTCAGTGGCTTGGCACACCCTAGACAGCAAGCTGGAGGTCCAAGGGAGGGATATGGAGACAGCAGCACCCGAACGGTGCTGCTTGATCCCATCTCCAGTAGAAATCCAACACATTTGCACCACAGCAGTAAATGATCCCTGATGAGGTTGGTGAGCCAGCCATTCCAGCTCCCACCCTTCCACACAAGCCAAAAAAAGAACAAGCCAGTGATGAATTTCACCAAGGCCAAGAACACACACCCAGCAAGCTGCCTGTGAGATAGAGGCTAGCTGGCTCTGTTTGCTGGACAGACAGCTTTGGGGGGGTCCCTTCTGCAGCAGTCTAGAATTCCTTGTAGTGTTTTAGCACTTCCAACCTCCACAGACTATGGCAACCCATTTTGGTGGTCTCCACTCAGAGCTACAGGTATTCTGTAATTATGCAGTGGTCATATTTTTCTGTAAACTGCATTGAGTGTTTGTTTGTTTTTTTACAACCAGCGGTGTATAAATTATATGAAATAAGTAATAAATAAATGCATGTTTTTATGGTTTGTTTATTGGACAAAGGACCCAGCATTCTGAATACCGAGCTCTTAAAAGCTGAAGAGTGTACGAATAATGCACAGGGTAGTAGAAGAAGGGGTCAGAGGATTTCCAGTGGTCAGTGGGGGCGTGTCTTTAATGACCTTCACCATGATTACCAAAAGCACAATGATGCAAACAAGTGATCATGTGCAAGGATGCAATTTTTAAAAAATAAAAAAAGCAAGAGAGAAATGTGCAAAACGCAAAACAAATTGCAGAATGAAGTTGGGTTTTTTTTGCACAGGACATGGCTCACTATGAGTCAGGAGTCCAATGTTTGTTTTATCACAGAATATGTACAAGTGCAGAGCAAAGAGCTGGTTTTCCACAATGAGTGAGAGGTGTAAAAAAGGGAAATGCCCCCCCCAATTTTTCAGGGGAACTTCCTGTCGATGGACATGCTGCATCAGCAGTGCAGGACAATATAATAGTTATGGTCACTCTGTCATCACAACAAGTAATTCCCATGACCAGCATTGCGTTGCCGAGTAGGCTGCCACCAACATAAGCCAGACTGGATCTGGCTGGTTTTATAACTGCTTTGGCTGCCCTGCTGTTTTCAATGCCCCCCCTTTTTTGCTGCAGTTTGTGCACATCCGATAGCAAAAGCTAACAAATGTGATTAAATGTGACTGCTACCATGTTGATGCAACCAGACACACACATAAGCTCCCTTTCAGACCCCTCCAGGCTCCAGCATAAACAAGTCTTTCTGAATCCCTCCCCCCTGCAAGACAAATGAAGCCACAGGTGCAAACAGTGCGCGTGACAATTAATTGGCCTTTCCAACACTTATCCAATTATCAGAGATGCTCCCTCCAGCTGGAGAATAATCAGCACATAATCCCCTTAGGAGCAAGCCCCCTCCCACCGCTCAGAAGCCTTCCAGAGGTAGTTTGTGCATGCCCATAGCTGTCAACTTTTCCGTTTTCTTGCGAGGAATCCTATTCAGAATAAGGGGGTTTCCCTTTTAAAAAGGGAAACGTTGACAACTATGTGCATGCCTGAGCACCATTCTGTAAGTTAACAGGCAACTGCAAAAGACAATGGATGGGATAACTGAAGCTGCACTGCAGGAAATAGACCCTAAACTGATTGTTCTCCGGAGTCTCCACCTCAAACATGTATTGAAGAAATGCAACCGCTCCAAGTTTGCACCTAGCTGGTTTCTTCTTAGAGCAGATTAGAACAGTGGTACACTTGGAACTATTGCCAAGGATGATGGTATAAATAGGCTGCTGAAAGGTGTGAATATCCTCGGGGGAAGCCAGCTGGATTTCATCGACTGCCATCACCCAAATATTTGTGCTGCCTGCACTTTAAAAAAATGTAAGCGATTCAATGCTGAGTCCCTAAGCCTAGAAGAAGGAGCTTCCCCTCCCCACCCACCAGCATTTGAAAAAGGAAGCTGGCTTACCTGCCCACTGAAAAAGGAATGCATTAAAAAGTAACAGGTTTGCAAAGATTTAAAAGGGAGCCTCCCCAAATAAATGATCACCCTTTGGTCAAGTTGATAAAAATATGACAAACTGACCCCTTCAGGCAATACACATGTGGAGGGGGCTGCTTATGTCTTAATGAACTTGTTTCCGATGACACACAAGAATCTTGGGACAGCTGCATATTGTGGCAGGTCACTGAAAAATGGCAAAACATAGTAGCTGCAGAAAATCCGGGAGAAAGTATACCAAATTTTTTGGAAAGAACAGCAGCAGCGAGAATGTTGATTGCCAAAGACTGGAAGGGAGAGAAAACCCCAACGAAGGAGGAATGGCAGATAAAATTGTTTGATTATTTGGAACTTGCAAAAATGACAGAAACAATCAGGAATCAAACAAACCCAAAATTTATAAAGGAATGTGAGTGTATTGTTCCCAACTAAAATCTTTAGTATGCTTGGATCAATTTTCGCAGATTACATGATTGATAAATAATGCATTGGATATAACATAGATTATGATAAAGAACACAGTAAAAGGGGAGGGAGAGAAAAAAGGGGGGAAAGACCCGCAGTGAGGTAGATGGAAGTCACCTGTAAAAAGTACTCTGGTTTCTCTTCAGATCGTATAAATCTTTCGCCTTTTACTAAAAAGTAGAAGACTATTTAATCATGATTTAAGATCCTGAAGACATATGGTGTTGAAGACTTTCATTAAGTATGGGCGTTTCTTCATGATCTTTTTGCTGTGTATTTTGTGTATCTTGTGTTGTTTTGAAGATGAATGAAATACTTGTAATATCTAATGAAACTAATAAAAAGCTTTGTTTGTTTGTTTGTTTGTTTGTTTGTTTGTTTGTTTGTTTGTTTTGCAAAACAGGGATTCTGTGATTAGATATTAAGTCAAATGCCTCTTGGCAAGGAAGAAAACAGAAGGTGAAATTGGTGCTGGGCTTGAATCCTGCCAAGTCCCCAACAGGCTAGGGATCAGCCCCTTTCTCCCTCCATTGAAAGACATAGCAGCTACATGATGCAAAGTAACCTCTTCATCTTCCCAGGAGGTGCCAGTTCTTGAGTGTGAAACCCAACTTATATAGAGCTAGTCTTACAGTGCATTAATAACAATGAAATGTGTAGTCAATGGAGGCAGCTGCACAGCTGGTTGAGCCAAAGGAGACAGCTAGTTAGCCACCTCTTAGACCAGCGGTTCTCAACCTGTGGGTCCCCAGATGTTGTTGGACCACAACTCCCATCATACCTGAGCTCTGGCCTTGCTAGCTAGGGGTGATGGGAGTTGTAGCTCAACAACATCTGGGGACCCACAGGTTGAGAAAGGCTGTCTTAGACCATGGGTAGGCAAACTAAGGCCCGGCAGCCGGATCAGGCCCAATTGCCTTCTAAATCCAGCCTGCGAATGGTCCAGGAATCAGTATTTTTACATGAATATAATGTGTCCTTTTATTTAAAATGCATCTCTGGGTTATTTGTGGGGCCTGCCTGGTGTTTTTACATGAGTAGAACGTGCCCTTTTATTTAAAACGTTATTTGTGGGGCATAGGAATTTGTTCATTATTTTTTTCCAAAATATAGTCTGGCCCCCCACAAGGTCTGAGAGACAGTGGACCGGCCCCCTGCTGAAAAAGTTTGCTGACCCCTGTCTTAGACAAAAGTACTGCCTTTCATAAATTTGGGGATTTAGGAAGTGGAGGTGGGGAGAGGATCTAGATGGAGCATAGAGACTTACAATTTTGCCTGCACACACACTGGTAATTCAGAATGAACAGTTTCAGAAATCAACTGCTTTCAACCCCCAGATGCAATCCCAGCATGTGCACACAAGGAAGCAGTTGACAAGACACAGAACTGTAAATACATGGTTAAGAGGTGCTAACCAACAGCAGGCGGGGAAAAGGCAATTCACCCACAGCACCAGCACATCCTTACAAAAACGGAGCTCTGTGGAGAAAATCAGTATTAACAGCATCCTGGTCTGTGAACTATGGAACACTCATCCTAGAATACAAAACAGATTCTAATGGTGCAAGATATGGTTCTGCTCCAGAATGCCACAGAATCAATAGCCTTCTCTCCAAGATATAAATTGTCAATGTGGGATATAATACTCCTAGAACTGTGGCTGCTAACTAAGAAGTATGAAACTTAACACAACACTCTTGCGAAAGCCCAGCAGCATTATAAAGCTCCACTTTACTCCACCTGATCCTAAGGAGGCATCAGACGTTCAGCAGCAATTTGGATTTTAAGATCTTCCTCCTCTTGCCTTGCTCTTCCAGTTTCCTGGCTTTGCTTCAGCCACAATGCTTAGGAGTATTATATACCACACTGAGAAATTAGATGCTTTTTAAACAAGACCGCACATCATTCTGGAGCTATAGCAATGCCTTGGGGAACCTACTGAAGAGCTTTCCAATGTGATCCAGAAAGCCGATGAGTTCTATTCTCATTTCTCAAGATATATTCCAGGGGTGGAAGAAGAGGAAGGCATGGCAGCAGAAAGAAAAACTGGGCTGCAATGTGTTCCAGTCCTTCACTTTCACAACAAAGATGCTACTACACTCTCTCCCTCCCTCCCTCTGTGTGTGTGTTTGTGTACACACACACCACCCAAGTCATCTGTATGCAACACCAACTGTTCGGGTCTCTGTGTACACACATCATGTGACTCCAGTCTGGCATGCTGGCCACAGGACAACCCTCTCCTCGCCTTCATCACCCATCTCCCACTGACAGCTACTGCACTTCTTTTCACTTGCTATTCAGATCATGCACACAGACTGCTCAGAAACCAATCTCATGCCCATTAGTACTGCCTGCTGTGTGGATGGGCAGACAGGCTGCCTAGAGAACAATAGGCAAAGGGAAAAGCTGCAAGTCCTATCCAGTATTGTTACGGAGGGCTGAGGCTTCTAAGCTGCCCTTGCGGCCATTTGCTCTGTTCTGAAATTTGTCCTAGGCATTACTGCAGGGATTTACAGGTCCGCTTGCACCCACTAACATTTCTCCATACAGCTGTGCAAGTGGATACAGAACTTCAGGAATAAAAAATTAAAAGTGTACGAAAGGGGTTCCAGCAGCCTGTCACCATGGCTGTGGTCAAGGAAATGGCTGTGTGTTCCCTATGTATAAACCAGCCTTTCTTCATACTGTTGTATACCCACATTTATAATTGCATATTGGAAATTAAATTGTCAATAAGAGCCTGTTGCAAGTCTGTTAGCCATTCACATGATTAGGGACAAACCCCCATGTATCTGCAAAGAGAACTGAAGACTTTGAGAGAAGGCAAGATACTGCAGTAGAACCAAACTGCCCATTAGCAGCAATTCTAAGTCAGGGCAAAGAACTATTATTATTATTTAAATTTATATACTGCCCTATACCCACAGATCTTAGGGCAGCTCACAGGATAAAATCACAATATAAAATCACAAAATACATAATCAAAATAAAAACAAGAACAACCCAATAACCCCCCGCAATTAATCAGGGAGGGAAAATAGAATTTAAAACACACAAAATATCTGTAATAAAACATATAAAAATAAGCACCCATCAGGTATCATCAAGGAGCAGGTTAAAAGATCAATTTAACTGTCTTTCAAATCAAAACATTTTAGCCATTGGGTTTTTTCCAATTGCAACGATTCAAAGATGCTCTTTGATCCAGTGGATCAAAGCCTACAACATGCAGAAGGGCTGGCTGGGCATTTCCTATGTGTTAGTTTTATTTGCTATAAGATTTAAGTTCACACAGAAACAGCACTGCAAGTGCAACGGAGTACTGCTCCGGAAGGGTTTAGTTTTATAGAAAAAAAGGTAATACCAAGGTGTGTCAACTTTGGGCTAAAAAAACTGGTCATTGTATTTTTTAATGCAGAATGAATCAGGATAGTAAAGCAAGGGAGTTTGCCTGGCCTGACTCCAGCTAGGGTAATTCCATGTTGCAGACACTTAACTCTTGCTGTGACTGCAACTGGAAACCAGATTCCTTTTGGCCTACTGCCCTGACCTCACTCACAGTTCCATTCTACACCACATTTTTGGCAACCTTGTGAGCACCAAGAACTGGTTGCTCTCCCTTAAGATAATCCTGTAGGGAGCTATTGAACATGCATGTTTTGTCAGCTTTGCTACCTAGCACTTCAGCAAGACCCAACTATTTTATGTTACACTGCCACTTTCCTGCAGTGAAGCGCCTAAATACAGCATCATTAGAACTATACAGCATAATGGTACCAGAAGACCATTATGCCGAGAGACCAGAAACAGAACCTGATGCCAAGGAGATCGTTAGTGGTCTGAGATCCATTCACCTACACTTCCATGACACCATTTGACTGCAAGTCATCAAATGGATATGAGAAGTGCCTAAACTATGCATAGTTTCTCTTGAAGGAAGCAAGGATATGGCACATTCCAGCTTCTAGCAGCAAACACAAGAACCAAAAGGGCAGACATGAAAAAGATAAGACCACAATGTGTTTTAAATGGCTAGCCTAAAACTATTGATCACCATCAACTGCAGGTCAATACTCCATTTTGCTCTGTTCTTCCTTGACTTTGTAGGAAAGGTTGACTATATGTAGTTCTCTTTTACTGCTTGCATTTGATTTCCCAGCATTGAAATTACAGCTTCCATTCAATTCCAATGATTCATAATGTAGACTCCAAGAGAAGCCCTCCCTTCCTAAAGAACCCCAACTTCAATCATCTGGCTAGAATGCAACTAAGGGAAATGGTTTTGCCCTGGTACCACTCTTATCTGGAGGACAGTTCCCAGAATTTGATGCTGGAGAACTGACTCTTGGCTACATGGCCACTAGCCTATGGTGTTCCTCGAGGCTTCCTTTTGCTTCTGTTGCTGTTTAATAACCACATTAAAACACTAGCAGAGATTATCTGTGGATTTGGGGTTGGGTGCCATCAGGATCTCACTTTTCCAGCAGATACCAGGGAGGTGGTAGAAGTTCTTCAATGTTGTTGGAGCATAGTTGCAAGCTGGATGTGAGCAAATGTGTTATCCGGACAAGACGGAAGTGCTGTTGTTTAATAGGAAGACTAGGTCAGGATTAGGTGTACATTGCACACTGCTTGAAGAGTCAGGATCAGAGTTTGAGGGTGCTCCTTCATCTGGCATTGCCCATGGGACATTTAGCCCCTCAGGCTCTCTACCAGGCCCCCCAGGGCTATCACAGGCCCTCCAGACCACACACCACCAACCCAGGCCACTCTGCCCAGGCTCTGCTCCACATACCCCTTTAGTGTGTAGAATGTGCCTCTGGAACAGAACTAAGTGCCTCTTGCTAGTCTGGATGCAGAATGCACTGTGTGTGTGTGTGTGTGTGTGTGTGTGTGTGTGTGTGTAGAAACTTCTGGCTTCTGCTTAGCTGGAATATAAACCCAGGGGTAAGCATCACCTATGTTGCTCCACTCACTTTTGCCTCTTTTCATCACTGGTATGTGGCCCCAGAAGATTGCCTGTTAGAAAATGTGACTCTAAGGCTGGAAGAAACACAAAATGCCCCTGTCCTAGGCACTCACAGATAGCCACTGCAGCAACTTTGTACATCTTTGGCTAGTGCCCCAGCCCTTTCCTGGAGATCAGCTACACATGCCTTGGTCACACTCACATTAGATTACTGTAATGTGCTCCACATGAAATGGCCCATTGAAAGTGTATTAAGGAGAGAAATAAAAGAAAAGGGGGGAAAGCCAAAGATACAAATCTTTGTACTGCGCCAGTAGATGTGTGTAAATTTGGAGAAACAGCCTTAGGGAGCCTTAACAAACAAGCAACTTGATGGCCATCCAAGTTCATGTCTTTTGCATATTTCATCCACTTCCCAACACATGTTTAGAACACAACTTACTAGTAGCAAAGAGGTAAGCAGGAGACCTGGGAAGATGTAATGTTGTAGATTCTATATGCCTTGAGCAAGTCACTCCTCCTCAGCCTAAGCTAACTCGTGGGCTTGCTGTGAAGCTGGAACACTGATCAAAGCTCCTTGGGAGAAAAGAGAAGATAGAAATGCAATCCCTTAGGATAGTACTTACCTCCCGTAGCTTATCCATCTCATTCTGCAGCACCTGCTTAGCCAACTCACTCTCAATGAGCCGTTGGCGCAAGTCCTCATTCTCATCCTCCAGCTTAATCCGTTTTTTCTCCACTGTCTCCAGTTCATTATGGAGCCTCACAGAGACATCTTTGGCTACCTATAAACACAGCAAAAAGTAATATGAGGTTTGGTCCTCAGATCTGATGCACAAGTTAATATTACCAGCAGTACTGACATTGGGCTTTATATTCTATTTTGATCAGGGATATATATCCCACCGGACTGTCCCTCTTCCAAAATCCTCACTGGCATTTAGCTTTCCTGATCTATTTAGAAAGAAACAGATTTTCTTCCAAAATGCATGCTTACATTCAAAATTGCTTAAGCAGGAGCTACGGCTTGCAGCGTAAAATTGTAGCTAAGCATTTTGCACAAATTTCATTTTTAATCCTTTAATTCAAGTTGTACCAGCATAATTATGTTCAAGATACGAAATGTTAGCAAGAGACACATTTTGCAGGTCCCTCCCTCCTCTTATGTGGCCCAAGACTTTATTCTTAATGAAGAATGCAGCCATCTTGGGAACACAGCATGGCTTTGCACATTAGAAGCATGCACTGAAAAAGGAAGCAAAAGTGATGCTATCGGACGATATCAAAAGGATTTGTGCAACTCTTTGTAAGGGAGCACAAGAGCTGTGCCTACATTGAATACAGTGGTGCCTCGCAAGACGAAAAGAATCCGTTCCGCGATTCTCTTCGTCTAGCGGTTTTTTCGTCTTGCGAAGCAACCCTATTAGCGGCTTAGCGCTATTAGCGGTTTAGCGGCTTAGTGGCTATTAAAAGGCTTAGCGGCTTAGCTGCTAAAAGGCTATTAGCGGCTTAGCGGCTTAGAAAAAGGGGGGGGAGCGGGGGGAAAATCGCAAGACTAGCAAGACGTTTTGTCTTGCGAAGCAAGCCCATAGGGAAATTCGTCTTGCGAAGCAACTCAAAAACGGAAAACCCTTTCGTCTAGCGGGTTTTCAGTCTTGCGAGGCATTCGTCTTGCAGGGCACCACTGTATATACATCTTGCCATCTTTGCACCAAAATCAGAAGTATGGAGAAAACCAAATTCTCTTGAATCCCTCTTCCTTGTAGTAAACGATGCACCTCTTGTTATTCAGCAGCATTATGGTGTATGCTTTGCTGCACAGCCCCCCCCCCAAAAAAATCAGAACTTCCACAAAAGTTCTATGCCCTTATGTCCATGATCTTATGCCCAATGGTGCTTTGAATGCCAGCTTCTCTGGTTACAGAAGAGGGAATAACTGTCACATACAAGACCGAGATGCCAGTCACTTCTGAGTTTGTTCGCTGCGATGGCTGGCAGGTTTTAGATGCACATCAGCAAGTTTCAGAAACTGTGCAAAATGGGAATTAAAGGGAATATAGACACATTTAGATGCACCAAGGTCACCACCTAATAATTCTCTGTGAATCCACAGGCATAGAAGGGGGAACAAGTTGGTGGTGCTACATTATCCTCTCTGAGCTTTCGCCATTGAACCAGGATAGATTTTTTTAAAAAAATGTATTGAACTGAAGAGCATGCATCAAATATTAAAGTTACAAACAGGTTCACTAATGTCAATATTAATGGTGCAATGGGTAGTCTAGCAATTACAGTAGCACCATCCATATCTCCTACTGTAATGTGAGGATATAAAAAAAACCACGTAATTCTCTATCATGGGTGCAGAAGCATCAAATAGGCTTTGCCACTGGCACTTAGACATGTCAGACTCAGATTGTGCGACCAAAGTATAGCCAGGAAGAGCATTCAGGAGGGAAAGGGCAAGTCAAATGCCAAAACTGTAAAATGGGAAAGAACACAATTCATGTGAATCTGTTGAACAGACTGAATAATACTGAACCTAAACTATTTGAGACTCAGGATTCAGACTTTCAAACAAAAATGTCAAAAATGGGGCATGGTAGAGCTTTACTGTCTGTTCCATGGAAGAGTCATGGAACACTGAATTACTCTTAATATGGGGCATATCTCTTAATGCATCTGTAGACACAGGAAGTAGTTCCACAGTCCTGATGACTTTATGTTCACAAACATTTTCCAGCAAATCCCAAGCAATGAATTCTGGTCCCCAGAGACCCTCTGGGCTTGACCTCTTCTGCAATAAAGCTCTCACAATATGGCTTTATCTGATAATTAGGGTCATAGGTAGTCCTTTATCACAGCCCAAGGAAAGAAGAGAGGTTCTTCACTGGGAAGGAGGAAATTAACTTTACAAAAAATGAACTTTTGCAGGGGGCGGGGGAAGCAACCGAAAGACCAGATGGCAAAACATCAATATCTAATTTCAAGATCCTCCGCAGTGTGTAATCCCAAATAAAATAGGGGTATCCTGTATGGAATCTCTAGGAAGCACCACTGAACCTATATAGAACTTTAGACTGTATGCAGCCAAACCTGCAAACGTAAGTGGGTTTTCCAGCTGCGGGTTGAGTTCTGCTTTCCAAACAGCCTTCACCCATTATAAACACATGGCTTCCAATGAATGTTGATTGCCTCCTCCTCTTTTTTTAAAAAAATATTTTTTCTTTATATTTTCATTTTACAATAAACACAAAACATAAATTTGAATTATTCCACATCATCTTTCAACTCCCCTCCCCCCTTTCAGAGGTTTCTTACACTTATACTGGTTTTTACTGCATTTTTGAGACTGACATAAGGACTAGCCAATCAGTACTGTGCAAAGAACAAGTCTCTGCTGAGCTCAATCAGAGTGGTTTTTTTTTGGGGGGGGGGGTGTATTGAAAATGTTACATGCCCCCAAAATGAAATGAGAGTCTTTCCACAGCAAGCTTACAGTTAAAATTGCATGCACCTATATACACACTTAATACTGGCACTACCTCACTGTACAGAGGACCTCCTTTGTTTCTTTTGCGTGATGGTAAAGAAACTGCAAAGGTTAGAGAAGGCCATTATATTTATGTTCAAGTGTCAGGAGGGGGAACTTCGGTTGACATGTGCAGACAGGGCTTTCTCCCTGCTAGACAGGAAACTGGCATGGGTTTTACACCACAAAGATGTGAAGGGCAAAGGACAGAAAACGAAGGCATTACCAGGGCAATCTTGATGGACAGGGCAGGTTGGAGAGGCAGAATGCTACAATGGATTACGGAAAAAAGCATGCAGTGACCTACAGTGCACAGCTGATGCTAGAAAAGTCACCCTGTGTCCCACATTTTGTACTTCTTTATACAAATCCCCAGTTGCATCCTGACTATGGGAACTGAAAACTGAGCTAGGAAAGAGGCAAATGGTAGGACAGCTACTAGCATGGAATCAGCTTAGCCAGAGGCTCCAGCAACACCATCAAGGTTGGGGGGGGGGGGAGAGTTCCAGTTATTTCCTGCTCCTGCAAGGAAAACACTTGATCATAGCAAATGGTAAGGCAACCAGGAGGCAGCTGTTACAGGGTTCAGGGAAGGAGCAGAGCGAGAAAAATGCACCGTGACAAGCATATGGCAACTATCACACTACATCTAGCTCAGAAGAGGGCCAGTCCATGCAATGACCTCTTTGGAAGAAACTACCGTGGACGCTCGGGTTGCGAATGTGATCCGTGCGGGAGGCACATTTGCAACCTGCAGCATTTGCAACCCGCAGCGTCGTGTCTGCGCATGCGCAAAGCGCGATTTAGCGCTTCTGCGCATGGGTGAGCACTGAAACCTGGAAGTAACCCATTCCAGTACTTCCGGGTTCAGCGTGGTGTGCAACCCGAAATTGCGCAACCTGAAGCATCTGTAACCCGAGGTATGACTGTAAAGGGTGAATAACTAAATCAGGGGTCAGCAAACATTTTCAGCAAGGGGCTAGTCTACTGTCCCTCAGACCTTGTGGGGGGCTGGACTATATGGGGGGGTGAACGAATTCCTATGCCCCACAAATAACCCATAGATGCATTTTAAATAAAAGGACACGTTCTACTCATGTAAAAACATGCTGATTCCCGGACCATCCGAGGGCTGGATTTAGAAGGCGATTGGGCCGGATCTGGCCCCCAGGCCTTAGTTTGCCTACCCACGGGCTAAATAAACACTGCATTTTGAAAACACAACCTTCTTCTCTGGAAATGTGACATATACTCCTACAACATGTATCAGCTCATGAATCGATAGCTATGGCTATCAAAAGTTCTAACATCCCTAATATCCTCATTATGATGTGATGATGCAGCCGAGATTAAATCTGCTTGTATATCACTGATTATGGCTATCTAATGTATAAATACAAATGGTGGTGTAATTAACATCTGGAATGTGAACGTGTTTTCTCAATTGTTATTTTTAAAAAAAATTAAAGTGTGAACATGGTTTTAACATTTCAATGTATTTTCACACTTAAACATCTTTTGTTACATATTATAATGTTGCTTTTTGTAACTTTTCTGTTTCCAGTTAAGGAAATCAGCCCCCAGGCATCACACTCGATGAACACAGCATGCGTGGAACTCAGGGGTGGGGAGCCTGTGGTCCTCAGGTGTTGCTGGGACTCCCATCAGTCCCAGCCCACATAGCCAACTGGCAGCAGTGATGGGAGCTACAGACACGCAACATCTGGAAAACTGTAGGTTCCCCATCCCTGATAAAACTGGACATCATGCACTATAGTGGGCGAGCATGTGTCCCTTGACCTGTCTCCATATGGCTCTCAACCCAATTTCATAAGGCTGCTGCAGACCTCTAGCAAGAGCAATCTGTCCCTCCCCAGACAGCCTGCTGAGGGAGCAAAGGGGTGCCCCTTGTCACCTTTTAGCTCAGTATAAGGTAGCTCTATATTACATAATTGGCAGGGTGTTGGCCTGAGACTGAGAAAACCCATTTCAATAGCTACACTTAAACATTTGGGCACCTGGGATGGTTTTCTGCCTCCAGGGGTCTAGGCTATGCTCCTAGTCCTCATTCAGAAGCTCTGGAATGAGTAATAGTTTGCATGCAGAAGGTCAAAGATCAAACCTTGACATCTCCAGTTAAAAAGGTTCAAGTAGCAGGTGATGGGGAAAAGACCCTCTGCCTGAGACCCCAGAGAGCCATTCGCAGTCAGAGGAGACCATACTAGGCCAGATGGATCACTGATGGTCTGTCTCAGTACCATGTGGCTTCATATAGTCAAAACATATGTTCAAATACTTTGAAGAACCATGTGATAAAAAAAACTACAAGCTGTGGAACAAGATGTTATCATTCCCTACACCAAGACAGAAACCCTAACTGAGGGGGGGGGGGGCATGGAGCAAGGGACTCTCCGTGGCATTTGCAGCCTGACTGGCTCCGGCTAGCCAGGAGGAAAAAATGGAAGGTAGTTTTCCCAACTATGTTGGCTGCACCAACTCACAACATGCGCCCAAATCAGGTCCCTCACCAGGAACTGGACTGGCTTTGGATCCAGAAGAGCCATTGCTCTGCTTCCACCCTATCATTGAAACACCCCCATTGGGGAACTTTCTTCCAGCTACTGCTGGCAGGAACACCAATGGCAGCATATACTCCTCCACATTTCTGTGGGCACAGAAAGGGCCTCCATGGTGGCCAAGTTCCTCTGCCGGTGGTGTCAATTTCTAATCCCTGCCAGCAGTATGGATCAATGGTTAGGATTGTCCCACTCATTCCAGAGTATCAAAGCCTCTTCTCAAAGCTATGGTGATATAAATGCTGAGGGGCAGAAGGCATGGAAAGGAGCTGTTTGGACCAGAACTGCTGGCCCTTTATAAAGAAATGGGTTGCATCCATAAGTAGACCCACTGAAATTAAGGAGTATGAGTAACCTAGGTCCATTGATTGCAGCGAGTCTACTCTGAGTAGAACTTAGTTGGCTGCAACCCAAAACCTGCAGCCTTTACAATGATCAGGCAGTAACGCCTGCCTTGCTTTGGCCTATTTGCATAAATAAGCTTCTAAGGACATGTTCCCTGCAGTTCTCTCTTTTCGAACTAGCTGAGTTGTGGCATACAGGTTAAATTCTCAGCTTGCATTCCTCAAGTTGCTAATTTAAATCCTACTGCAGACTCAGATATTGGCATACGGAACTGGGCATTGCCAACACATAGCACCCACAATAATGGCAGCTGGAAATTTTCAAATGCCCAAAGCTCTAATCAACAATACTGAGCAAAGCAGTATTGCCCCTCGGGATCGAAACAGGGAGGACAGTAGTGTTTAGTAGGGCAGGATATCTACTACCTCATTCCAATGCACGTATCATGCTGAGAATACATTCTGTTGGACCCCATCAGGTCCAGGTGGTAGCTACATTTACTTTTAAACAACTGCACAAGCATATCCTCTTAATTACAGAGCAGTTAGTGATGGATGCTTGGGTGGAGATTGTCATCCGTCACTTGTGGCATGCTTCATTTCCAGAAACTGCCATTTTCTGGAGCCTGGGGCACTTGGCAGCAGGTTCAGTCCTTTGTTTAAAAGCTTCCATTTGGCTCAATCCCAGGCTTTGCTGAGCTGGGATAAAAGGTACTGCAACAATGAAAAAGCGTTTTGTAGCTGAAGAAGAACAGCATTCCAGTGTAAGTGGAGAGGCTGCTGCACTTACTCTCACTGAGTCATGTCCAAATAAAAGCACAGGTGCTGCTACAGAAAGAGTTACAAGCAAAGGCTGCCCCCGCAGGGAAATGGCCAGCAGTGCCGGGCATTGATTGCCCTTCTCTCCTCAGATGGGTAGGTTCGAAAACACCTATTTTGTTAATTAAAATTGCTCAACAGTTGATTGCACAGAGAGAGCTGCATACTTTGCCTGCCATGTCTCTATGCAAGTAAAAAAAACCCACCTCTACATTTTATTACTATTTTCTCTCCCCCCCCCCCCCAGTCTACTAGAAAGGGGGACCATGCACAGAGTCTGGGACTTCTGCCCAGTTGAAAGGCTTGCCCATGTGGATTGACAGCACAAGGGTTGCTTCTCAAATTGCCAGCTCTGTAGGGCCATGAGATGGCCAACTTCTCACACAGCATACTGCCTTCCTTCACTCACTGTGAGCCCAGAGGATAAAAGACCACAGAATATGTGACCAGAATAAGCAGGGGGATGATAATTGTACCAGCTAAATGCCTCCTGTTTTCAAGTCTATGCACCACAACAGGGGAACTCACACAGAGGCCCCGTGGAAGGACCAGTGGCACAACTAACTCTGCAGGTGAACTTGCAGATTCATTTTTAATTGGAAAGGGGGAGAACAAAGTATTTTCAAAGAATCGAATTCTACTGCTTAGACAGTAATAAGGCTAGCCAGCGCTATTTGCTTAGGATGTTCATCCAAGTCGCCCCTGGAGAATGTCCAAAGGGTTGGAGCTCTGGAGCTAACATTTCTGCTTTTGTTAATCATGGTGGAAATGCCCCCCCCCCCCGCAAAGAGCACAACCTTCCCAGTATTTACTTCCCTCATCCACACCATGCCAGTCGCTGTCGACACGGCTAAGCATTTTAAAGACTCCCTCATCCTGCTCCTTGTCGAATGCAACCTAAGAGTCACATCCCTTTGGGTCAATGTTCCAGGGGCCTTGTGACAGTGGTGGGTGGGGCCAGAGGCAAAAGTGGGAGGAGCAACAAATGTAAATGTACAGTAGGCTGGTTTCTACACACACTCACAAACCTCTCTCTATCCTCCATCCAGGCAGGGGAGAGGCATTATCAGAGTTCAAGGACACATCAGGAAAAAACACTCAAGGAGAATATGAAGTGCATCCAGTGAATGATATGGCTGGGGGAGGGGGAGTATGATGTAGGGAGAGGCTCAAGGAACAGATAGAGAAGCTTAAGGACTGTATTTGGGCCCCACACCTGAGGTTCCTCACCCTGGCCTATGCCATTAGGCAATGCAGCTTTGTTCAAAGGGCCACAGCAATGGAACAGGCCTTGGAGGCAGCAAGAAAGGAGGCATTCCTCCAGCAGATTGTGTTACTGTGCAATGCCAATAAAGTGCCATGCCTAAGCAGCATATGCACCACCCAGCTGGCCTGTGCAATCATCAAGAGCTAGCTAAGGCCCTTGGGCAGCTCAGGGAAGGGGCTCAGCCTCTCTGGTCAGCTGCTTAGTTCCCATGACTGTAAACTGAGCTGACAAGAAAGCATATCCTTATCACTAACCCTTCCCAGGTCTGCACATCACAAGAAGCCTAGTGTCTGTGCAATGGAAAAGGGAGTGAAGTAGAAGCAGAAGTACAGCAAGGAGTCCAGCTGCTGCTAAAAATATGCCACATTGTTTGGGGAGCCCAGGTTTCAAGGGATATGCAGCTATGACAATGCACACAAAGGTTGCGTGCGATATGTGATGAGCCAGATTGTAATAACAGCATGAGGAATTGGAGCAGGGTTAACCCACAGTCCTGATCAGAATCCTGATGGGAGCTTTCCTCCCAGTACAGATAAATAGCAGTCAAGTCCAATCAGGAAAACAGCAGGAATAAAAGGGAAACGGGGGGGGGGGGATCCCCTCTCCCACCATGCCATGGCCCAAATCTGGCTCAGGAGCTCCTATGCTAGTTATTTGTTCAAGAAAGACCAATTACACAGCAAATGTCACATCTAGCATGGTCTTAAGCTCTATGAAGGAAGTGTGGGGAAAATAATAATAATAATAATAAATTTTATTTATATCCCGCCCTCCCCAGCCGAAGCCGGGCTCAGGGCGGCTAACAACAGGGTTCTATAGATCCCATCACTAGCTCTGTTCTCCAAGGCAAAGAGATGGGTTTTCTCTCCATTTCAGCCTGCATTATGTGTAATGCAACACCAGCTTAAACCTGGCTCTCTGCAAGATTGGTCAACTCAACATTATATAGTAAACTAGACAGCAATTAAAAGCTAAAGGGGCCCCACTCCTCAAAGGAATCATTTCAAGCAGAGCAAGCTGCAGTTCACTCTCACCACCAAGGCCTGAACTAGAAAGAACTTATGCAGAATTGCCTATGTGCAGGACCGTCAAAAACAGCAAAAAATAAACAAACCAACAAGCCACAGGTAATTCAAATTCTGCAAGAAAATGATCAATTCCATGACATCTATGCAAATTAACAATCACTTGCATATATTTGCTTACTTTGCATATTCTATTCTGCTTCTGTTGGTCATACGAGAATGGAGCCATGGAGGGTAATGAAACCCTGGCCTTTCTGTCCCCCACCTACTTGGCTTCTGAGATTTTACTTAGCATTGCCCACACTTTCATGCCTATTTTCACAGTCACAAGGGCCAGAAATAAGCTTCTTTCAAAAGCTGAGATTCTCAGGATACTTAATTCTGCACCCAATGGAAATTTCAATGTTTGCCCAGTAAAATTATGGAAGCATTAAAATACAAAAGACTTGATCTGCTGCTGCCTCTTACTCAGATCCAAAAGGGCATGTAGATGAATTGAGTCTACTCTGCTACAACTCCAATCTCTGTTTGTCTTTACTTGCCATTATCTTGCCCTTATTGACTCAGTAAGAGGTGGGCTACGTTTGTTCAAAGGAATCCAAGCCTCGTGGTTTCCTCTGGGAAATTGCTACAGTGCCCAACAGCAGCATTTCACAAATCTTGCAAGTTCTGCTCTAGGTCAGTATGGCAACAGATCCATTTTCAAGCAAGTCATTTCTAAGCAGTTATTTTTGCAAAACATAACTTAAATGCACACCAAATGGAGCCTGTACCCCAGCACTGGCGGAACACATGCTTTGCATGTAGAAGAGCAAAGGTTCAATACCTAATACCTCCAACTTAAAGGGTTTTTGGAAAGGCTTATGCCTAAGACCTTGGAGAGATACCAGTAGCGAAAATAAACAGCACAATGGACTAATAATCTGAAACAGGACAAAGCAGGTTTTTTAAAATCCCAGGACCATTCAAATGTCTTCTCTCTTGTAACTGCAGGCTTACCTTGACGTCTTGTTCAAGGCCATGGATGAGCTCTCCATCCACCTGGCCAGTCTGTGCCACACGAAGGCTGCGCCGCTCTGCCTTTCGCAGACGGTATTGCAAGATGCGGCAGGTCTTACTGGCTTGGTCCAGTTGCTGCCGGAGCTCCTGTAGCTGGTAGACATCTTCTTCCATGTAGACGTCTCTCATCTCCAGCATCTCAGCCCGCAATTCCTCAATCTCATCCTAAGGAAGAAAAGTACAATGGTCAAAGAATGGACAGGGCAAGCGTTACAAAGCTTGCATATGATGGACATCAGAAAAGAATATGACAAGCGAATGAGGAGGGCAGTTAATACCTGTGTGTTTATATATTCTACAGTGCTTCTCCACTATAAAAAGTCTTCAGGCAGCATTTATTTATTTATTTAAAAAGCACATTAAAAATCCCAAAACAAACTACTGTATGATCCAACAGAACAGCAGGGTCCTTCTACAAAGCTATTTCTTATGAGGTAAAACCAGTAGGTTAACGAACAAAAACAATACCCCTCACAGTTTAAAAGGCCATACATGGTTTAATTAGCCAAAGGCCTGATTATAAATATGGTAAGTAGATAAAATGTGGGTTGGGAGGTTTCAATGGAGAATCGATTTTTAAAACCCCTATTCTGAAGGGGCAAGAGAAAGAGTTAATAAGAAGAGAAGGAACTGCAGTTCCCTCCAACCCAAACTACCAGGGATGTGGACAGTGCTTTGTCCTGGACTATATAAGAGTAAATTATTCTTATACTATTACTAGAATAGTATTCTACTGGTTTACTATTACTTCCTTTTCATCTATTTATAGGGGGGGGGGGATAAGCGATTTGTGAATGCTTTAAAACAATTACCTGCATTGAAGTAACCAATGCAATCCTGACATGGGACTGTGAACATGTCAGAAAATGTTTCCACTGCAGCACTAAGAAAAATTCCTCCACGCGTCTGCACTACATAATTCAGAACATTTAGGCACCAAGCAACGGGTGAGATTAACAGCTAAAAAGCCACCATTTACAGGCAAAATGGGGGGTTGGGGTTGGGGGGGAACTCCCTATGTAAGACCACCCAGAACTAGAGTGCAGCCAAGCAATGCCAATCCAACTAATTAGCCCTAGGAGATTAGAAGCAAAGGCACTGAGTGCATAACATGCAACTCTAGGATAAAAGACTGCACAGCAAGAGGAAAGCTACAAAGCACCAGTCACAAGGCCCAAGAGCTGTCTCCCTGAGAAATTGTCCTTATACCTGCAGCAGCATCCTTACTTCTGACTTTATACCAACAGTAATGTCAAAAGGGCTCCTGTCCTTTCTGGAGCTCCTGGTTCCCCAAATTAATAGGAAGTCTCAACTGCTCTGTCCCAGCTAGTAGACTGTAAACCTTGGCTCCAAAATGGCTGCTAAAAGTCATTAACAGCCATGATAAAAAAAAAACCATGACAAATCAGAAAATATATATTGTGCTGTAGAGAGGAAAGACTTTTCCTTATGGATCACAAAGTTATTTCCTTCCTCTGTCTGCCCCTGAGTATCTTACCTGCAATGCTCAAGATCATGAATTTTTATCGGAACTCATCTTAGAATAAGAACTGGGTTTAATATATTGTACAGCTGCTTATCACACACAGAATTGTTTTTTTTTTTAATCAAGACCCATGACATGCTATATAATTGTCAATGATAGCACAGAGAAACTGTTAACTCTTCAGTACAATGGTATATGTGCCTACTTCAAAAGTAAACCTCTTCATTTATTGGGGCTTACTCCTAGGTAAGTGGTTACAGGGTGTCAGCAGAGGCATTGGTTTAGGATTTGCACTTGGGAAAACAGTGTTCTTGTGCCTTTGATAGCTCTTCCTCCATAGTCAGGACCACCAAGATATAGCTGATTTCCCATGAGATTGTCAGGGTGGGTGGGAGAGAGGAAATTAGCAATGATTGTACGTACTCTCTAATCTTCTGCTATGCCATGTCCCCCAACAGCCATTTTGTGTTATGCCATAGCCCCACAGCGGCCATTTTGTGACTGGCACCCTCAGCACTCCCTCAAAATTCAAAATGTGCCCACTGGTCTTAAAAGGTTGCTGATCCCTATTTTTTACCACGCCTGCTCCTGCATTATTCTGATGGTGGTGCTCAAACTGGAGATTTACTAACACATAAACAGAAATTTGTGATGACTAGCCATCAACTCCACAACAGTTATGTTAATAAATTTCCAGAAGTCTGCACCTGAAGCAGTGAAAAAAGAAGTGCTTGGGAAAAGAGCCACTTCCCCAAGAAGGTGGTGGTGTTTACAAGTATGGTTAAGAGCTCTAAGGGAATTCAAAAGATACCAATCAGCAACATGACACCTTGAATGCCACTGACATAAACTCAAGCAATGGGCAATAGCTCAGTGGTAGAACTTTGCATACAGAAGGTCATAAGCTGAATCCCCAGCATCTTCAGATAGGACTGGGAATGCCCCGTTTGAAATCCTGAAGAGAAACTGCCAGTGAGCAAAGACAGTATTGAACTAGATGTACCAATGGCCTGGCTTAGTACAAGACAGTTTCCAATGTCCCTTTGGAGCACTGTACTCAGCCAATATATCCTTTCTAGGTCACAGAAATATGCTGAAGCACATCCACGAGGGATGTGGCATTGTGGCAGTGGCATTCAAGAGTATAGAAACATCAAGCACCAGAATAGGAAACATTTCTCCAGTAACTGTGTTTCCAGAATCAGAGCCAATTGCCACAAAGTTGTACTTCCCTGATCCTGGAAAACCCAGAAGATCCACCCAAAGAATTATATAAACAAAGTCAGTGAGGCAGAGAACGTGGGTGCATGCCAGGGCCTCATGGGAGCCTTTCCAAGTGTTCTGGAATGGAATGGGAAGCAAAACAGCCCTGTGAAAGACCGAGCAGCCTGTGAGTAGCTAAAAGTAGGTTTACTTCTGTCAAAGTAATATGAAATAAAAGCTTCAGTATACTTCAGCAGCTCTAGTGCACTAAGTTCTTTCAGTTCAGATTTAGTCAAAAATACTACCAGCATGCAGTGTCCTGGGCAGTGATGCATCTGGTATAGCTACCGTATTTTTCGCTCTATAACACGCAGATTTTTTCTCCTAAAAAGGAAGGGGAAATGTCTGTGCGTGTTATGCAGCGAATGTGTGGTCCCTGGAGCCGAAAAATGAGGCAAAAATCAAACCGCGCTTCAGGGAGAAGGGAGCTCCGTGAGAGAGGAAGTGGTGGCTTTCCTGCATTCTGCCTCAGGGTCTTACTGCCCACCCTGCTCTGTTTCGTTACTGTGTTTGCTCAAACGGAACAAAGAGCAGGGAAAGCCCCTCCCCTCCAGGCAAGTAGAGGGGAGAGCAGAGCGTCCCTCGTTCTATCCTCTCCCTGCTCCGGAGGGAACAATGTTTGTGAAGGGAAGAGAGATTACAGGTTCGGCTTAAAATTCTGATTTGACTTCCTGCTTTTTGTTTTTGGAGACACACAGCATTCAAATATGCTTTCTTCCATTTAAAAGGATGAAATCCTTAAACAGTGTTTTGCCTGTAAATTCATGCGATCTGGAAGATTACAGTGTCTGTACCTCTTAAGGGATGGCAAAGCTTAGGTTTCGCTGCTAAATAGTTCTTAATGCAGTTAAAATGCTTTCTTCTGTCATGCTGGTGGGAGGGAGAGGGAGAGAGAGAGAGCGCAGGCTGGCTGGCTTGTGTGGGTGGGTGGGGGGAAACTTTTGCCTTCCTTTCCTCACGTTATAGCCCTCTCCTGCATTCTTAGCCTTCTGTGTTTTTCCTTCCCTCCCCACTTAAAATGTGGTTACAAAGCATGGATCCACATGGATCCTCAGGATCTTTGCATTGGGTCACCCCAAATTCACCATCAGAGCACACAGCATGTCCATGGCTACAGCCTGCCCCCCCAAAATCACACACCCATTGTTGCCTGGGGCTGCAATGGTGCAAAAACGTGGTTACAAAGCATGGATCCACATGGATCCTCAGGATCTTTGCATTGGGTCAGCCAAAATTCACCATCAGAGCACATAGCATGTCCATGGCTACAGCCTGTCCCCCCCCCCAAAAAAAAAATCATGCACCCACTGTTGCCTGGGGCTGCAATGGTGCAAAAACGTGGTTACAAAGCATGGATCCACATGGATCCTCAGGATCTTTGCATTGGGTCAGCCAAAATTCACCATCAGAGCACATAGCATGTCCATGGCTACAGCCTGTCCCCCCCCCCCAAAAAAAATCATGCACCCACTGTTGCCTGGGGCTGCAATGGTGCAAAAACGTGGTTACAAAGCATGGATCCACATGGATCCTCAGGATCTTTGCATTGGGTCAGCCAAAATTCACCATCAGAGCACATAGCATGTCCATGGCTACAGCCTGTCCCCCCCCAAAAAAATCATGCACCCACTGTTGCCTGGGGCTGCAATGGTGCAAAAACGTGGTTACAAAGCATGGGTCCACATGGATCCTCAGGATCTTTGCATTGGGTCAGCCAAAATTCACCATCAGAGCACATAGCATGTCCATGGCTACAGCCTGTCCCCCCCCAAAAAAATCATGCACCCACTGTTGCCTGGGGCTGCAATGGTGCAAAAACGTGGTTAAAAAGTATGGGTCCACATGGATCCTCAGGATCTTTGCATTGGGTCAGCCAAAATTCACCATCAGAGCACATAGCATGTCCATGGCTACAGCCTGCCCCCCCAAAAAAATCACGCACCCACTGTTGCCTGGGGCTGCAATGGTGCAAAAACGTGGTTACAAAGCATGGATCCACAGGGATTCTCAGGATTTTTGCATTGGGTCACCCCAAATTCACCATCAGATCACATGTCTGTGGCCACAGCATGAAGCACAAAAATGATACGTCCACTGTTTCATTCAGAATATTTTTTCCCTTGTTTTCCTCCTCTAAAAACGATGTGCGTGTTATGGTCAGGTGCGTGTTATAGAGCGAAAAATACGGTAATAATGGATCTATTCTTCCAGAAGTGGACTGGCTCCAGGCTGCATTTGATACCAAGCATGCTTGAAAAGGCAACAGAGCCTGAATTCCTAGCTTGCCAAGAGTCATGGTCAGGGCTCTTCCTCCTCACGGAAATAGGCCTTGGAGCCTAATTTGCCCTCAGAATTAGCCTATAATATCCCTACCTCCCCAGGAGGGTGTCCCAGCACCAGAAGAGCCCATGACGGCAGTGGCCTGAAGAGGTCCCATTACCTTCCTCAGACTCTAAGCACTACAGCTTGGAAACCTCAGCCTTGCCCATGCCACTCCTAAATACCTCCTAAAACTGGTTGGACCCCTTGAAAAGTAAGAGGCTTCACGCATCAGCAGTGGGGCTAGCTGGTGAGAGGGAGGTTTAATTCTGGTTCAGTCTGCGTTTACTGGTTGTTGTAGCAACACTCAAGCCTGCCTTGCCTGACTTCCAGTATATAGGTGCTACTTGGACCCATCCAGGATGCTAACCACTATGCTTGTTTGCCTTTTGGACTGTGGCCTCTGCTTTGCTTAATTTCAATTAGCAAGACCTACCCTCTTGCTCTATCTGACTCTTGCCCAACCTGACTTTGCTTCCTGGGTCCTGAACTGGTAGTGGTGAGCAATATGCAGCCTGACATCCCCTAGGACTCTGTGCCAGGCACACAGTCCTACTTGGCCAAAAGCCTCTCTCTTGACTGCCTGGGACAGGAAGTCCAATTGCCTTAGTACCCAGATCCCTAACAACAATGGGGCTGCAGAATATAGCCAAACATTTTAATACTTAACTTTCAACTGAGGCCTGTTCACAGTGGGTTGTATTCATTATCTGGGGACAACATGGGCCATGTGCAGGGGGTGGGGAGAAGAGGTTAGGGGGCGCAAATCCACGGGTTAGGGGGCGCAAATTACTTGCCTTGCCCCGGGTGCTGACAACCCATGCTACGCCACTGGAAGAGAGAACGCCCATTGCACAGGCTTCCTCTATGGGTCAATCAAATGCAGCTCAGTGTGTGTGCATATACACATTTTAAAGCACGTGGGGAAAACCTCCAGCCCAGAGCAGGCACCACATCTGCATATTCATAAACTAGTCAGGGACATCTGACTATGTTTTTATGGCTTTCTTTCATATTGTCCTATCTGTGAACAACTGCCTACTAAAGAATACAGTGGTACCTCGGGTACAGACACTTCAGTTACAGACTCCGCTAACCCAGAAATAGTACCTCAGGTTAAGAACTTTGCTTCAGGATAAGAACAGAAATCGTGCAGCGGTGGAGTGGCGGGGGCGGGAAGCCCCATTAGCTAAAGTGGTACCTCAGGTTAAGAACAGTTTCAGGTTAAGAACGGACCTCGAGAATGAATTAAGATCTCAACCTGAGGTAGCACTGTACTGGTTTGAAGGATTCTATTCTGTGGTTTCACCATCAATTCCCTAAGTGGTTTTCAGAGCACCATTTCATTAAAAATTGACCAGACTACTTTCACATGGCAGACTACTTTCACTGGCAAGTTTGGCCTTGGAGTTCAAAATGAAGCAGGGCAAAGGCTAATAGAGTTCTGTCAAGAGAACAAGCTGGTGAGCCAGTGTGGTGTAGTGGTTAAGAGCGGTAGTCACGTAATCTGGGTAACCGGGTTCGCGTCTCCGCTCCTCCACATGCAGCTGCTGGGTGACCTTGGGCCAGTCACACTTCTTTGAAGTCTCTCAGCCCCACTCACCTCACAGAGTGTTTGTTGTGGGGGAGGAAGGGAAAGGAGATTGTTAGCCGCTTTGAGACTCCTGAAGGGGAGTGAAAGGCGGGATATCAAATCCAAACTCTTCTTCTTCTTCTTCTTCTGGTCATCACAAACACGCTTTTCCAACAACACAAGAGACGACTCTACACGTGGAGTATACACAACTAAACCTACTGCCTCCCAGGAGTGACATACTTCAACCAGTTCAGCAAAACTAGCACATCACCTTCCCTCATGAGGATCAACCATTAAAACATAAAACAGACCTGACAGCCTGGAAGAATAACTGTGAAAACTCCAGTATCAGAGGGGAACGCGCTGAACGCAAAGAGCCTAGAGCGAGGGCACTTGAGAGAGAAAGGACTTATTTCTATAAATACTTTACAGAGAGATAAAGAGGAAACTGTGGGTGGGGATAGGATTCTCCTCAGTAGGTGGGAGGAACACCTAAACCAAAACAATGTTGTTCAGCTATAGGGGGGAAACTCATTTCTTCCTATTGGACAGATGTATGATGAGTAAGCTGTGAAGACACAGCATTTCAACCAGAAGGCACAACGTGAAGAAACCTTACTTGCTCCAGTTGTCTCTGGACTGCAACTAAGAAAAACGAATGGGACTTGATTTAGAGGTCCAACCAAGTAATTTACTCAAGCCAAACTAAATTTTGATTGGGTATTTGTTGACCCAAATTTAAACCACACACCTCATCAGCAGATCAAACCTATTCCTATGAATTTTCAGTACTTGGGTTTAGAAAATAAAATAATAATAATAATAATAATAATAATAATAATAATAATAATAATAATATATGATAATATTTTTTTTATACCCCAGCCACCCGGCTGGGTTTCCCCAGCCACTCTGGGCGGCTCCCAACAGATTAAATACAGAATAAAACTTCAAACATCAAAAACTTCTCTAAACAGGTCTGCCTTCAGATGTCTTCTAAAAGTCAGAGAGTTGTTTATTTCCTTGACATCTGATGGGAGGGCGTTCCACAGGGTGGGCACCACAACCGAGAAGGCCCTCTGCCTGGTTTCCTGTAACCTCACATCTTGCAGTGAGGGAACCACCAGAAGGCCCTTGGAGCTGGACCTCAGTGTCCGGGCTGGATGATGGGGGTAGAGACGCTCTTTCAGGTATACTAGCCAAGGATTTAGGGCTTAAAGGTCAGCACCAACACTTTGAATTGTGCTCGGAAATGTATTGGGAGCCAATGTAGGTCTTTCAGGACCGGTGTTATATGGCCTCCACAATCACAGACTCACTGTTAAGACCTTTTTCATGGAAGACAATCTTACTCAGCTATGAGTGATCGCCAAAGAAAGAAGACTTCAAGGGGTGCACTTTTATCTATGGATCAGGGTCTGAACTGTACCCTCCCCAAAAAAACTATCACCCAGTTACACCACTAGGTATGTCTATGAATGGGAATTTTCTCCCCTCAAAATGCACAAAACAAGAACTATTTAGAAAGTTAATGTCAATATAGTAACAATTTTCTTCCAGCTGACCAACGCACCAGCTTGCCACTCTACCCCCAATCCAACAACACAGCAATGGGTTTATTCTGTATCAAGCTCAATTTAGAACCATCTCCAGATGGCACAGACCCAGTCAAATGACCTGGACCTATGGAGCCTGCAGCCTGGCAGAGCATCAGATTTGATGACTCATGTAGATAAAAGGAAATGAAAATCCAAAATCACTTCCACATACTGGTATCACAAAATAAGACCAGATGGTGCATGGGATAGTCTACATTGTAAGCTAAGGGATGGTATCAACTCCCTCTTGCTTGTGCTCTCCCCAGTCCCTCTGCCTATTGCTAGTAGCAACAGGGAATGTTGCTCATACCCTGGGGTTTGAGCCATCTGTTGCTCCCTGTTTCACTGGCAGTAGCTCTCCTACAAGAGGGCTGAGCTCTCTTAGCCACTCCTGGCTGGCCACATTCCCTACACCCCCTGGGAGACCTTCAGGCTTTTTGTCCATTTGAATTTGGAGAGTGGGAGCAGGTAGATAATTCCCCTCTTGCACTTCATGGATCAGTGGTTTATCTGCTTATGATGATCCACACAGGAAAGCCAATCACAGAATGGCACCCATTAGGAAGCCTTCCTACTGAGCAAGCAAAGAGGGTACACAAACAATGGCTTTGAAAACCTGCCTCCCGGCCAGCATGTCACATCCAATGATGAAATGAGGCATTATATCCAAGGGCACCAGAGGATTCAGAGTTCTCTGCAATATCCTAGCAAATTGCCATCACAGAACAATCTTCCTCACCCCACTTCTTTTAAATTAAGATATGAAAAAGAATGAGAAAGCTACCTAAAAGCAGCACCCCAAACTAGTTAAAGGCACACACACACACAAACCAGTTCCACATGCATATTTCATCTTGTTAATCACCACTAGATAACTTATTTAGTTAAGGCATTAGTACCATTCAGCAAAACCATCAGTGCCATTCAGCAAGTACTATTCAGGGCAACAAACCATTAAAAAGGTAGATCAGGCTATTGTGGACAACCATCTACTTGGAAGGCCTGGCAGGAAAGGTCAGCAAAGCAGACTGATACATGTTGAATTCCATGCCCTAGCAGGGGAGAACACTATAAATCAGCAAAATAATGCCACTTTCCTATAGCTTTCTTCTAGTTCACTGGGCACTGGATTTCTAGTTAAGTGGTCCTGGATTATGGCTCCAAGCAGTGAGTTCTAAAAGGAATTATCAGCAGCTCTGTGGGCATGTTCAATCTCCCTAGCAGTACAGCAGCAGCCCCTAGGCCAGGCATCCCCAAACTCTGCCCTCCAGATGTTTTGGGACTACAATTCCCATCATCCCTGACCACTGGTCCTGTTAGCTAGGGATGATGGGACTTGTAGTCCCAAAACATCTGGAGGGCAGAGTTTGGGGATCAATTGGCAGGAAGCACAGCAGAAACAGAGAGCCAGTCCTGTTGCAAGAATTTACAGAACACACAATACTTTTAAAAGAGGTTAGCTCCACATCATTGAAGATAAATATTGGCCTCCAAAGCTGAAACTGTCAACTTTAAAATCGTATGACCACTTCCTAGCTTGTATTCAACAGCAGGGGATCCTGATTAGTGTGGTTGGGCAGAGGCATTAATCGAAAAGAATGCACATTTGGATCAGAGAATTCCAGGGGGCAGGATGTCCAAGCACACAGTGTGAGAGGTGTCCATTGTTGAAAAACACTTCAGAAAGAAGATTGCTTCTGAAAAGAAACCTACATTGTCTGGGGATCACTGCTATTGCACAAAGCCTCTCTCAGCAAAAATGCCTTCCATGAACCATGATCAGGTTTCAATTGGCAAGTATAATTAAAGGCCATACTGTCTGTAATGATGCTTACCTTCCTTTGAAAGACACTATTATAAATGATACTTATATCAAAGCAGAGTCTGGTACTGTAAAAAAAACCAAAAAAACCCCACACTAATAAGCAGAGCAATTCAACTCATCATTCTAGAAGCCTCAGCATCAAAGCATTGCACCCAGGTATTTATTTCTAGGGAGGAAGTGGGTGGAGAAACCTCTGTTCGGACAGCTGCAATGAACAACAAAAGAGGGGAGGAAATTGTTACTGGGCAGAGTTCAGCCTGAACATGCAAAGAGAACTCCAGAAGCCAGACAAACCTCAAAAAGAGCCAGGACTACAGCAAAAAAAAACCCCCAAAAAACCCTGCCAAACGATTAGTTAAAACAGGTTGCCTGAGCAATAAGATAGGGACATAGGAATCTGCCTTCTACTAAGCCAGAGTATTGGTTCATCTAGTGACACTGGCAACTGTTCTCCAAGGATTCAGGGAGAAGTCTAGGACTGCAACTATTAAAGATTATGTAGGTAGCCAGAAATAAGAGGGCTTTTTTTCAGCTGTGCAACCCCAGTTGTGCAACCCCCTCCCCTTGATCATATCAAGTCTTGCTGGTGGCAAAATGCGGATGCCCAAGAAGAGTCTGGAGAACTGCATCTGTTAAAGGTAAAGGTAAAGGTACCCCTGCCCGTACGGGCCAGCCTTGACAGACTCTAGGGTTGTGCATTCATCTCACTCTAGAGGCCGGGAGCCAGCGCTGTCCGCAGACACTTCCGGGTCACGTGGCCAGCGTAACAAGCTGCATCTGGCGAGCCAGCGCAGCACACGGAACGCCGTTTACCTTCCCACTGGTAAGCGGTCCCTATTTATCTACTTGCACCCGAGGGTGCTTTCAAACTGCTAGGTTGGCAGGCGCTGGGACCGAGCGACGGGAGCGCATCCCGCTGCGGGGATTCGAACCGCCGACCTTTCGATCAGCAAGTCCTAGGTGCTGAGGCTTTAACCCACAGCGCCACCCGCGTCCCATGCATCTGTTACAAGGTGCCATTTAATCAAATTAAAATTTCCACCAGGTCAAATCCATTAAAGGAAAGCAACTCCTTGGATTTCAGTAGGTGATATTTTTGTAGCCCTTTGCCCAGTTTTTATGAAATGGAAGAATCTTAAAAGTATAATACTGTACACATGCAAGTAGTCAGACGTGGGGTAATGAGGAACATACACAGCAGACAAAGAAGACTTGTTTTGGAAAAGGTAACAAAGTATTTGGTGAGCAAATAAGACATATTGACTGGATCTGCATTTTGGAGGCCTATATGAACAGTTACTGCAAACTGGAATGGATGCCGAAGAACTTGAAACCTTCGCAGCTAAATATCAATTTGAGTAGAGGTGTCTAGGACAAGGGCTAACCTTGGTTCAAAATGTATTCTTGCTTCTCAGTGAAAAGTGGGAATATTCAGCTTTCAAATAGAACAGGGATGCAGAACCTGTGATCCTCCAGACGTTGTTGAACTCCCAACACCCGTCAGCATGGCAAATAGTTAGGGATGATGGAAGTTGTAGCCCAACAACATCTGGCTGCCACAGGTTTCCCATTTCTGCAGTAAAGCATACTGTTCACTTGCAGCCTTCATTAACCATAAAAGTACCAGCCTACAATTAGATATAAATTTATCCCAGTAACTGTATTTTCTTTTGCAGCTGCTATGGAACAAGGACTTGAGTTCATATTTGTATACAACATCCGACGCAGCTGTACAATACCACTAGTAATTTCCCTTTGAATGGTGACTGTATGCTTACATGTACACTATTTTAGGATGGTGGGTGGCATAAGGAATGGTACATGGAGTAGCAGTTGAATACTGATAAAGAATGCTTGTATGCAGAAGGCTAATGACTTCATGTACTAGCAATGCCAGAATGAGTCTTATATCTATTGCTAACACCTACTGTTCTGCATACCATTGCCCTTCAATGATACATTGGAAGGGGGCAAAAAAAACAAACCACCCTCAGTATAACTCCTAAGACTGGTGCTTTCTCCAGTTAAATCAAGAGTCCACCAACAATCTCAACATGTGTTAGGGGAGACCCAAGAAAATCTCTAATAAAAAATATATATATATTTTTAAAATGTGTTTGAGGAGAGGCACCACTATTGCGGCACCACTATTGTTGCTTGTTTAAAATTTTACCAAGAACCTTTCCAAGAACATTTTCTCAACAGAATTGCTTTCAACGCCATTATAAAAAAGACCACAGTAAGGCTGAATTTCTATATCCACTAAACAGAAGTAAACATCATAGAATTCAGTGGCACTTATTTTGGATTAACACTCCAAGACATTTTCTTTAAAAAACAATTCATTCAAACGATGTAACTTCCTCTAAAAGATGTATGTCAAAGCCTGAAATTAGAATTCAGAAAATCATCATCATCATCATCCAGATGAACTTTTCTTAGACATATATCTGCTTCCTCACATTGATTTCTGTTATCTCGAGACCCTTGGTCAACCTAGTCGCCCTCCTCTTCACACCTTCCAGCTTGTCAATATCATTCTTAAATAGTGGTACCCAGAACTGGACATGGTACTCCATGGGTGGTCTGACCAATGCAGAGAATAAAGGGGTGGCACCTATGCAGGTAGCGCTGTGGGTTAAACCACAGAGCCTAGGACTTGCCGATCTTAAGGTTGGCGTTTTGAATCCCCGCGATGGGGTGAGCTCCCATTGCTCGGTCCCTGCTCCTGCCAACCTAGCAGTTCGAAAGCATGTCAAAGTGCAAGTAGATAAATAGGTACCACTCTGGCGGGAAGGTAAACGGTGTGTCCGTGCGCTGCTCTGGTTCGCCAGAAGCAGCTTAGTCATGCTGGCCACATGACCCGGAAGCTGTACACCGGCTCCCTCGGCCAATAAAGCGAGATGAGCACCGCGACCCCAGAGTCGGCCACGACTGGACCTAATGGTCAGGTGTCCCTTTACCTTTACCTATGGGGAGCCCACAAGCAGGACCTAAGTGCAATAGTCATCTCCCACTTGTGATCCCCATCAACTGGTATTCAGAGGTATATAGCCACCAACAGTGGAGTTAAAACATAGGCATCATGACTGGTCTAACCCTCTTTCAAAGCCATCCAAGTTGGTGGCCATCCACTTTCTCCACACCATGGATAATTTTATACATCTCTGTCATGTTCCCCTGACTCACCTTTTTTCTAAACTTAAAACTGATTACTTGTGGCTGTCCTGAATCTCAGGCACAAGTCTCTCTCAGTCCTGTATCCTTCTGGGTGGAGATGCCAAGGATTGGATTTTGGACCCTATGAATATGAAGCTTGTTCTCTAATACTCAACCATGGCTCCCAATTGCAAAGAAAAATTTCAAAAGTACTTCAATTCTGGCTGTCTCATATTTTTAGCACCAAGTATTTTACTCTCACCCCTTCATGGATCACTGCCTTGCCGTGGCGAAGGGGCTTGAAGAACTCAGAGAAGCTATGAACTATGCCGAGCAGGGCACACAAGATGAACAGGTCATAGTGGAGAGTTTCGACCAAACGTGATCCACCTGGAGGAGGAACCGGCAAGCCACTCCAGTATCCTTGCCAAGAAAACTCCATGGACAAAGACAACAGGCATATAAAAGTTATGACGCTGGAAGATGAGCCCCTCAGGTCGGAAGGCGCCCAACATGCTACTGGGGAAGAGCGGAGGGCAAGTACAAGTAGATCCAGAGCTGATGAAGCGGCTGGGCCAAAGCCGAAAGGACGCTCAGTTGCGGATATGCCTGGAAGCGAAAGGAAAGTCCAATGCTGTAAAGAAAAATATTGCATAGGAACCTGGAATGTAAGAACCATGAACCTGGGTAAGTTGGAGGTGGTCAAAAATGAGATGGCAAGAATAAATATTGACATCCTGGGCATCAGTGAACTAAAATGGACGGGAATGGGCGAATTCAGTTCGGATGACCATCACATCTACTACTGTGGGCAAGAAACCCGTAAAAGAAATGGAGTGGCCCTCATAGTCAACAAAAGAGTGGCGAAAGCTGTACTGGGATGCAATCTCAAAAATGATAGAATGATCTCGATACGAATCCAAGGCAGACCTTTTAACATCACAGTAATCCAAGTTTATGCACCAACTACTGGTGCTGAAGAAACTGAAATTGACCAATTCTATGAAGACTTACAACACCTTATAGAAGTGACACCAAAGAAGGATGTTCTTCTCATTATAGGGGATTGGAATGCTAAAGTAGGGAGGCAAGAGATAAAAGGAACAACTGGCAAGTTTGGCCTTGGAGATCAAAACGAAGCAGGGCAAAGGCTAATAGAGTTCTGTCAAGAGAACAAGTTGGTCATCACAAACACGCTTTTCCAACAACACAAGAGACGACTCTACACATGGACATCACCAGATGGGCAGCATCGAAATCAGATTGATTATATTCTCTGCAGCCAAAGATGGAGAAGCTCTATACAGTCAGCAAAAACAAGACCTGGAGCTGACTGTGGCTCAGATCATCAGCTTCTTATAGCAAAATTCAAGCTTAAACTGAAGAAAGTAGGAAAAACCACTGGGCCGGTAAGATACAATCTAAGTCAAATCCCTTATGAATACACAGTGGAAGTGAGGAACAGGTTTAAGGATTTAGATTTGGTGGACAGAGTGCCTGAAGAACTATGGATGGAGGCTCGTAACATTGTACAGGAGGCAGCAACGAAAACCATCCCAATGAAAAGGAAATGCAAGAAAGCAAAGTGGCTGTCCAACAAGGCCTTACAAATAGCGGAGGAGAGAAGGCAAGCAAAATGCGAGGGAGATAGTGAAAGATACAGGAAATTGAATGCAGATTTCCAAAGAATAGCAAGGAGAGACAAGAAGGCCTTCTTAAACGAGCAATGCAAACAAATAGAGGAAAACAACAGAATGGGAAGAACCAGAGATCTGTTCAAGAAAATTGGAGATATGAAAGGAACATTTCGTGCAAAGATTACCATAATAAAGGACAAAAGTGGTAAGGACCTAACAGAAGCAGAAGACATCAAGAAGAGGTGGCAAGAATACACAGAAGAATTATACCAGAAAGATATGGATGTCTCATACACCCCAGGTAGTGTGGTTGCTGACCTGGAGCCAGACATCCTGGAGAGTGAAGTCAAATGGGCCTTAGAAAGCACTGCAAATAACAAGGCCAGTGGAAGTGATGGTATTCCAGCTGAACTATTTAAAATTTTAAAAGATGATGCTGTTAAGGTGCTACACTCAATATGCCAGCAAATTTGGAAAACTCAGCAGTGGCCAGAAGATTGGAGAAGATCAGTCTACATCCCAGTCCCAAAGAAGGGTAGTGCCAAAGAATGCTCCAACTACCGCACAATTGCACTCATTTCACACGCTAGCAAGGTTATGCTTAAAATTCTACAAGGAAGGCTTAAGCAGTATGTGGATCGAGAACTCCCAGAAGTGCAAGCTGGATTTAGAAGAGGCAGAGGAACCAGAGACCAAATTGCAAACATGCGCTGGATTATGGAGAAAGCTAGAGAGTTCCAGAAAGACATCTACTTCTGCTTCATTGACTATGCAAAAGCCTTTGACTGTGTCGACCACAGCAAACTATGGCAAGTTCTTAAAGAAATGGGAGTGCCTGATCACCTCATCTGTCTCCTGAGAAATCTCTATGTGGGACAAGAAGCTACAGTTAGAACTGGATATGGAACAACTGATTGGTTCAAAATTGGGAAAGGAGTACGACAAGGCTGTATTTTGTCTCCCTGCTTATTTAATTTATATGCAGAATACATCATGTGAAAGGCTGGGCTGGATGAATCCCAAGCTGGAATTAAGATTGCCGGAAGAAATATCAACAACCTCAGATATGCAGATGACACAACCTTGATGGCAGAAAGTGAGGAGGAATTAAAGAACTTTTTAATGAGGGTGAAAGAGGAGAGCGCAAAATATGGTCTGAAGCTCAACATCAAAAAAACGAAGATCATGGCCACTGGTCCCATCACCTCCTGGCAAATAGAAGGGGAAGAAATGGAGGCAGTGAGAGATTTTACTTTCTTGGGCTCCATGATCACTGCAGATGGTGACAGCAGCCACGAAATTAAAAGACGCCTCCTTCTTGGGAGAAGGGCAATGACAGGCCTAGACAGCATCTTGAGAAGTAGAGACGTCACCTTGCCAACAAAGGTCCGTATAGTTAAAGCCATGGTTTTCCCAGTAGTGATGTATGGAAGTGAGAGCTGGACCATCAAGAAGGCTGATCGCCGAAGAATTGATGCTTTTGAATTATGGTGCTGGAGAAGACTCTTGAGAGTCCCATGGACTGCAAGAAGATCAAACGCATCCATTCTTAAGGAAATCAGCCCTGAGTGCTCACTGGAAGGACAGATCGTGAAGCTGAGGCTCCAGTACTTTGGCCACCTCATGAGAAGAGAAGACTCCCTGGAGAAGACACTGATGCTGGGAAAGATGGAGGGCACAAGGAGAAGGGGGCGACAGAGGACGAGATGGTTGGATAGTGTTTTCGAGGTTACCAGCATGAGTCTGACCAAACTGCGGGAAGTAGTGGGGGACAGAGGTGCCTGGCGTGCTCTGGTCCATGGGGTCACGAAGAGTCGGACACGACTAAACGACTAAACAACAACAATTTTACTCTCAAATGAGATTAAGTGATACTTCTCACTGTGCCCTATGCAGAGAGCAGCAAATTTATTCAAGAACCTTATTGCCATTAACAATTGCTGCTTAACCCTTAAGAAACATTTATAACAAGACTTCCTTATTTAAGAGTTTACAGCAGAAACTCTCATATTGGTGTTGCAAATATTAAAACCTATTTATGGATGCATGCCCCTAAAGGCATTTTAACATATTAAACTACTGCCGCAGGGAATATCAATCTACTAATCAGATCCTGAAACAGCTGTATACAAGAGACCTACCCAGAATCCTGAGTCCTTCTCTACTAGACAAAGCTTGTTTTGCCCTAGCATGTGCTGCCAAGGGGTCAATAGGAGGACACGCTAGGAAGGGTAGTACAGCAGCCTTAGATTGGCTGTGAGATTGGGTGTGATCCAAAATGCCAATAATAAATCCATCAACCTGTCTACAACCCCAGCTAGACAGCCCTATAATTCTAATCTGTAAATCTCTACATCCAATACACTTTTTGGCAAATAAATGGACCACAATAAACTGTATATGCACAAGCTATTTTGAGAGAAATGGACAGGAGCAAAGGAAGTAGGTAAGTTCTACAACCATCAGTTGGGCTACAATATCTGGCTTGCATCAACAGCTGCTGCCCCAGTATATATGCCACAACGTTGTTAAGCAACAGACAAGCAACAATATTATAAAAACCCAGAAATCTACCTGCTTCTAAAAGAGAGTTATTACCGGTATTTGTGGCTAGTTAACAGTGCTTTTTTCAGGGGGTACTCAAGGGTACATAATACTGGCACTGCTTTTGGGGGGGGGGTTAAAAATTGTGACACTTACTGCAACAACTTTGTGATGAAAACCAGCACCTATTTTTCTAGAAGAAAAGCACTGCCAGTTAAGAACAACACTGCATTGAATGGGCTAATAAATAAACCAGTCCTAAATACCCTGAACCACGACAAGGTCTAGACCAGGGGTCTGCAACCTTTAAGACAAAAAGAGCCACTTGGACCCGTTTCCGAAGAAAAAACAACAACTGGGAGCCGCAAAACCATTGCAACATTTAAAACAAATATAGACCTGCACGCCCTCCAATCTGACAGGGGGCGGGAAGGTGACGTCGGGACGGTGCGTGACTAACGCACGCACCGCCCCCATGCGACGTCACAGCCAGTACAGCACCCGCCACAGTGGGGAGTGTCGGGGCACACAATGCACCTCCCCCCCTCGCTAGTATCCGCCCTGGAGCCGCGGCAAAGGTGTAAAAGAGCCACATGCGGCTCCGGAGCCACGGGTTGCAGACCCCTGGTCTAGACTGAGCAGCAGCCTAGATAGAATCTGACTCGGAGGAGGAACCAGCCATATCAGAAGAGTCAGAGACACCAGCAGCAGAAGTGCTGAACCCAAACTCTAATGCAGAGTCAACGCCTCAACCTGAAGCCTGCTGAACCAGAGTGATCCCTGAACTGCCGCCTTCCAAGATAGCTCCTCACTGTTTCAAATAAATGTTTCTGTTCTCCATAATCTGAAACCCTCTCTTTTGATTCAAATGAATGGTTTTTGTCTTAATCAGAAAGTATTTTGTACTGATGTTAAATTGCCTATTACATCCATAATGTCAGTGAAAATTACATATACCTAGTAACATTAAGGAAACACTGAGAAGTAACTATAGTATTGTCGAATAATCTTGTACAGTTCTCCCCCCTCACCGCCAAAAGGCAGTATTAATTCAGGGAGCCCACATTTTGAAAAACATGGAAGTTGGAATGCTGCATTGATCTGACCTAGTATGGCAAGGGCTGAACTCATATTCTTATGATCTCGCACTGCAACATGGAAATTGGTATCAAGGGATAACAAGCGAACATTTCCTTAGAGATTAAAAGGAACAAAAGCAGCAGTTTTCAATTAACTGCCAGCCACAGACTGACAGAAGGAACAGTACTGTAATTCACGCAAGGAAAAGATAAGGAAAGATTTCCACAGGGAAGTCTTAAGATGGGCCACCATATGACTGCAGTAGTTTCAGGGTCTCCAGGTTAGGTGGATTAACGTGATGAAGTGAAAAAGACTCGTTTCCCAAACAGCAACTGCTACAAAGGACTTTATGACCTATTAAACAACAAGGATGCAGCTTAGTGGTAGCACACATGCTTTGTATGCAAAATGTCCGAGACTGAATCCGAGGCATCTCCTAGTAGGATTGGGGGGTGAGAGACCCTGCTTGAAACCCAGGAAAGCTACTGCTGTCAGTGTAGACAATACTGAATTAGCAGAAATACGAGCTGACTCAGTATAAAGAATATAGACCACCTTTCTTCAATTTTACCACCACAGATTTGATTTTCCAATCCAATCCTATGCAGCAGTTTCCAAGTTCAGTCTGTCTCCCATCTCCTGAAATGTAATCCAATATATAAACTACAACAACAACTTTGGGCTTTGTCTAAAAAGAACTCAACAATTTTGAGGTCTTCCTAAAAGGTTTTTTGCTTTTTGAAATATGGCAACCCTACAATAACACTGTGCCCACATCTTGCCAACAAAAGAGCAGACAGCTCAGAAGTTATACAGTGGTACCTCAGGTTAAGAACTTAATTTGTTCTGGAGGTCTGTTCTTAACCTGAAACTGTTCTTAACCTGAGGTACCACTTTAGCTAATGGGGCCTCCTGCTGCTGCTGCACCACTGCCACGCGATTTCTGATCTCATCCTGAAGCAAAGTTCTTAACCCGAGGTACTATTTCTGGGTTAGCGGAGTCTGTAACCTGAAGCGTATGTAACCCAAAGCGTCTGTAACCCAAGGTACCACTGTAATGAGAAGGAGCAGCAGGTGGGGGAGGGGAGAGATGAGAGGAAATCATGTCACAGATTTACACCGTCCTGTATAAATTAACAACCAAACAACCACAAGCTTTCAAGCAATGCTACTGCAAATATGCTCTATCTGAAAACTAAAAGGTGCCACAAATTGCTTTTCTTATTACATGCTGCATTAGGGACACAAAGAACTCACATGTTATTAGTTTTTTGCACCAATGTGATGAGAAGCAATGCAAACTGATGAAAAAATTCTAAAACGCAACTTTCCAGATTGTTTATGGAAGTGGTAGTTCTGTGGATCACACTTTCTGAATCACCTATCAGCTCCATTATTATTAAAATTAAGAGGAAAAGCAAGCATAAATTAGGAGCTTAGAGCTTATGAGATTCCTGCAGTGTGGCTTTCCATGGACTAAAGGTTGGATATACATAAATAATATAAGAAAGCACTGGCTGTTTGAGGACCAGCATTTCCTGTTGCTGACTTCTGGTGTATATCCCTACCACACTTGGGGAAGACAGAAAAAACAAAGCAGACTCATAGCCAAGTTTTGCTTTTTACTAAGAAGGGAGGGTTGAGGGAAAGGCATGAGGTGATCAACTTTAATGTGGGGTGTATGAAGACAAAGCAAGCAGGAAAAGCCTGAATCGGAAGATGAGCAGAAGGCCAGTTGGGACCCCCTGGGCTAAGGCCACTCCGAATCCCATCTGTCAGTTATCTAAGGCATATGCCTGTTATTTTGAAACGTGATTGGCTTCGAAGATTTCTCCTCCCCTTGTTGCAAATGGAATCTCCAGTGCCATTCTTTGTCTTCACATCCCTCTGCAGCTGCCGGCATATCACATCTCACATTTTCCATTCTGCTGAACAGGGACTCAGAGCTCTTGTTCCCCCCACACTGGGATGACAAGGCGGTGGCTCGTGGCTGGCTGCTGTGTTTCTTAAAGGCACAGTGCCTCAAGCATGAAAATGTTCCCATCTCCTTTTCTTAACAGGTCTTTGAAGCCAGAAAGGAAAAGGAGAAGCAGGTGGCTGGTCCTTGCATGTTTATTCTACTAGTCAAATGGAGTGGATTGCTCATCCCTTATCAGTACAACTCCTCAGAAACAGGAAGGAAAACTTCAGCTACAGAGCTTAAGACAAGAGCTTCCACACACGACTGCACTGTGCTCCTCGGATCAATAGAATTGAAGCAAACTTACAGAGATATAGATATTTTGAGACAGACGTTTCTGACAAGCTTGTGCATTTCCCCCCAGAAACTACAACTAAAAATCCAGCAATGGGTTTATACGCAAGAAGGAACAAGGGCTAGTCTTTGAAACCAAAACCCACCGAGTAATCTTGACTTTGTCCACATTTTTACAGCTTGGGTTTGGAGAAGGAAAATAATAGTGATAATAACTGCAAACCAATCAAGAGTGAACTCTTAACAGTTTCCTCCTAGAGAAACATGTTTTTAAAATAAACATTGTATCCAAAAAGAAATAACTGTTGTGCTTAAATGTTCTCAAACACAAGCAGCTTTTTGTGATTTGTCTGAGGTTTTTTTTAAAAAAATCACAGGGATTGTTATATATTTTCATTTATACATTTAGTAAGAGCCATTGCAAAAGCAAAGTGCTTGGGATTTGGAAATATTTCATAAGCCCCAGATAATAAGTTGGGCATGACAGGGTGATTTATCAAAAGCATTAATGGGGGGATGACCTTTAAAGGCAAGAAAATTCACCTCCAGCCCTCTCTCCATCTTGCAGACAGCAGCTTACCAACCACATCCCAGGAGCTTTTTCACTTTCTTTGAAACAACCAAGTAATATTCTTCATTTTGCTTACTTTCCTTTTCAGTTTACAGTGGAGCATTTCTGTCCATCTGGGGCTTTTGACCAGCTGGAAGAGGCAGCAAAATAATGCTTAGGTCTTTGGAAAATTAGCTAAACCTACAATTCTGAAACTAGGTTTCTCCAAAAATGAAGATGGAAAGGAATAATCAGACAACATATGCTTTTTGGTAGGCTACTACTCATTCCCTTGCCTTGGAGTCAACCAGGGACTAATTTCCCAATACCAGGTGTAAGTCATAAGAATAGGTTCCAAGGAATATTTTTTTTGCCCATGGGTCCCCCATTTCACTACTATGACTTCAGAAACACTTGACTATGCATGAGAACTCAAAAGTAAACAACTAAACAGAAGAGACTGTCCATTACTGTGAATGGACTATGCAACAAAATACACATAAGCTTCTAGCCCTTGTTGCATTAATTCACATAGAGACAACCTGCAGCTCAAGAGCTACATGTGGCCTGCAGTGCAACTGATTGGTGCTGGAAACAGCTGAAGACTATAAGAATCAGCACATCCCTCAGCTGTTTCCAGCACCAATCAGTAGGGAAACAAGAGGTGGTGCAGGATGAGATCCAGATAACTAGCACTGGGAAAAGCTGGTGAGGCCACTAATTAGCTCTCTCCACAGCTGTTTCCAATGCCAATCAGCTACACAATGGGATGTATAGGTTCCTCCCAGTCAAGGGGATGGAAAGTGTTGAGGTGTATCCTAATCTGCATAATCCTCAACTGTTCCCAGCACCAATCAGCAGAGGGAGGGAGGGAGGGAGGAGACATGATGGGATCTCAACTCTGTTTATGAGTGAGTGTGTAATAATGAAGCTTGGAGGCTGTGTATAGTGTGTGTGAGAGGAGGGGGTGGAGAAATTTACTCAACAAAAACAAAGGCATCCCCACACACTGACACCATGCAGCCCTTGAGTAGTAAGTGACAAAAAAATTGCCCGCCCCATAAGACAGGTTTCTCCCACCGTTCTGCATACTAAGATTAGATGCAGCTGCAATGGTGCTCAAAGAGTATCCTCAAGAAAGGAGTACACCCCAAATAACAGCAGGTTTCAGATGAAAGTAGAGTATGTGCGTGTTTTAAAAAGGGCAGATGCATTGTTTTTTCAGCTATTAAATATTCCAAAATTCTCTCTTTCTTAGTGCCCCAGGTGGCATAAATACTTACTGGCATCACCACCATACTGTCTTACTAGGAAATGCTATCTAGGCCTTGCTGCCTAGATTTGTATAGATTTGTATAGTTTTGTATAGTATAGTCAGATTTCTATAGTTGTAGCTACCTAGACCAGGGGTCAGCAAACTTTTTCAGCAGGGGGCCAGTCCACTGTCCCTCAGACCTTGTGGGGGGCCGGACTATTTTTTTTTTGGGGGGGGGGGAATGAACAAATTCCTATGCCCTACAAATAACCCAGAGGTGCATTTTAAATAAAAGGACACATTCTACTCATATAAAAACACGCTGATTCCCCGACCATCCATAGGCTGGATTGAGAAGGTGATTGGGCCAGATCCGGCCCCCAGGCCTTAGTTTGCCTACCCATGACCTAGACACTGCCCCAGGTTTACTATTGTATCTGAATTGTGCATAGATGCCTCGTAAAATTCACTTCTCAACAATTTATCATGGGGGGGAGGGAACTCTGCAGCATTCTCAGCCAGTTTGCACGAAATCAAACACTAAAACTATGTCCACCTTTGTTCTGTGCCATCAAGTCTCCACCCCACAAGTCTGCCTCTAATCCACCCCACAAGTCTGCCTCTAATTAAGAGTTCTGCCTCTAATTCCATACCCACCAAGCAATCCCTTCACAAAAGGTGTACTGGACAGCTAAGTCAGCAACCTGAAAAACAGCTGTAGATGACAGATATATAACACTGTGTTTACCATATACACGAGAAAGGGTGAATGGGGGAAATAAATGACTTGGGAAATCTGTTCCCTCAAATGAGGGTAGCACTGTCAAGTGAATCCTAAGTATGGTAAGTGGATGGAGGCTCCAGTCTAAGCTTTGTTGCTGCAACAAACAGGATCACATCCGTATACAACACTGGAGCAGATGACAGGCTACAATTCAACTAACTTTTGAGTCTGTTTTTAATTCTTTGTAAGGTCAGCTTTGAGTGCCAAGACTGGGGCAGCTCAAGCATACTTGACTTGGAAATGCTAGCCTTGCTGAAAGTAAATCTAATAGTTTGTATTCATCCAGATCTCTTGAGATGTTAGACGGGGGGGGGGGGGGGGGACATTGTGACACTTTGTATTGCCATACAGTATTTTAAGACTACTGTGAATTGAACGTGTGGTCTTTGTACTACTCTGTTTTTATGCTCTAGTAAATTTGAAAAGCTTATCTTGATCATGTCAATTAATCAAACAGAAACTGAGATTTTGCAAATACGGTAGGTCTGCTTTGAAGTAGCAGATCAGCTCTTGCAAAGTTTGTCTTTCTTATCTTAGTCACCAATCATATTACCAAAATAAATATTTATAGAGAAAAAATAATTTAGCTGAAATTGACTAGAATGAAATTGACTAGAGTGAAAACAAACTACAAGGTGCTAAGTTTCAAAGGCTGATAAAATCAACCCTTACAGTAGCAGACGTATCGCCAAACATGTAGAAATGCCAAGTCTCGAACAGTCCCTAAGATTTTAGTGAGTGTGTGAAGTGCACGCTTAATTATATAAAACTAAAATCAAGTGAGACTTAAGCTGCAATCCTATACTCCATTAAACCCTATGGGACTTAGTTTTAAGTAGACATGTATAGAACTGCAGTGTTCTGCTATAGTCCTACCTAAGCACATTTACTAGAAAGAAACTGCAGTTAAACTCCTTAAAATTTACTTTTAAGGAATCATATATAGGATTGCCCTGTTAATCATGCCCACAGTTTTTAGCATAAATGTCCTTGTGTAATTCCAATTAGCATGGCATGTTATTATATTACCATGGCAACTTTGAATCTGCACAGCCGTTTTATATCAGAATACTAAGAAGGGCCAGTCTAAATTAAGTCTTGACTTCCTGCCAGTTTCCCCTTTGCTTAGAAGGGAAGAAAATTACCAACTACTTTATTTGGCTTTGTATGAACTGACTCTACTAAGCAGTCCCCAGCCCTATAGCTCAGAAGTTCACCAGCCTCTGAAATCAGAATGAGCTGCACGCATATAAAATGTGTGGGTGTAATGGGTTTACACTATAAGCCTGTGTAATTCTAGCGTAAAAAATATTCAGATCCATAACTTCCAAATAGAAGCAGGGAGAACATAGTGCTGGCCTTGAGGCAGGGAAAGGGCATCCATGAACTAAGAGTGTCACAACTGCAAGGGGCAAATCAAGAGGCAAGATTTGTGTGCTGGAACTTCTAATGTGGCTGTCCCTTGAATCATGCCACCGGGTGCAGTTGTCTAATCCTATGGAAGAGCTGAGTGTGGGTGGTGTTCAACTATGTTTTACATAGCATAAACCCACTGAAATTAATCAACAGGGCTATGTTAAGTTCATTAATTCCAATGGGTCTTCTCAGGGTAAAGCTTAATTTAATACCACCCCTGATGTTGTGGAACTGACATACTTTCAACAGGTCTCTAAGGTGCTACTGGACAATTTTATTCATCTATTATGCTTTCGACAGTTAGAATGCAGATAATAATAGCAAGGAAGGTGAAGTCAGGTGTTTTGTATTTAAACCATCAAAACAACCCTTGTTCTACTCCTCCCTCTCCCCTCCCCCGCCCCAAGGTAAGGTTGACCTGAACAGACACAGCATTTGTTTAATGACAAGGAATGCCTGTAGGAAAAATAGGAGCCAACACTTACTTGAACATAGTAGTTAGAAATCATGCACATTGCAAACCCAGGACACAGATTGAAAATATATGGGAGTAGGAATGACCAACACAGTAATTAAATGGGGGAGGGCTGAGTCACCAAGTGGGTCAGTAAGGACTCTCAGCCATGGATGTTGCAAAAGATGACTTTCTCAGGTGCGATACGCTACACATGGATGCACGCCCACCGAATGCCAGATTCCACTGCTGGCTCTTCTAGCTAAAAGAGTGGAGAACAACTGTTCTGAAAGGCAAGAACGAGACCTGGGTAGATAAAGCATCCCCCAGAAAAATGGTTGCACAACCATCTTCTATATCTAATGATTTTTTTCCTAGCTTGTTTTATATAAATCAGATTAGACCAGCATATTGGTTGCTTTCCCCCCAAATACTATACAATATAATCTTACACTTAAGGGACTCTTGCTCTCCACCCTGCCAGACCTCTCAGAGGCACTAAGAGCCTGTGCTTCAGCCAGCAACCTAATCCACTGGTTGTTATATGCAGCCATTCAATAAACACCTACTACCGTTGCCATGCCAACATCATCCTGCAAAATAAACCCATCACTGCTCAGTAGTACTACCAAGAGAAGCAAGGCAAAAGCTGAGCTTGGCAACAGCCCAAAGACTCCCTACCATTCCAGAAAGCACAGGGCTACATGTCTAGCAATGCTCTTACATTATCCAAACACTACGATTCCTCCAAGTCACTCTAGGGACACATCTGCAAAGTAGCTTTCCATGCTATTAATTAAGCTAAAAACCAGAAGCATGGAAAACATCCTCCAAGAAAGCAGGTACATTTTCCCCACTTTGAAGATGGAAAATGCACTGACATTGTAGAATGCAATACTGTATCTGACAGATCAGCCCATCTGCACATGGACAGCCAGGAATATAAGAGAATGCTGAAGTTTCAACAACAACATGTGGATGTATGGGAGAGTCCAGAAGCATACTAAAAGTGCTTCTAAAACTTTTAGAAATTTCCATGTGGATGGGCCCTGAAAGTCTGTATAGAGCTATATAAATATACTGCGTCTTTCTGGGTGGGGAACGGGAGCACACCCAACAGGACCAAGTGTGTGTCTGAAACTAAATAAACCCTGCAAAAACTTAATTACCTCCAAAATGGGTAATTCTGATACATAGAGATGAATGCAAATGCTGCCCCACATCAGATCATCTGTTTGCCAGATTGGGAATTTCAAAACTAATAAATATTATGGAACTTAGAGGTGCACCACCAAGTGTAATTAAGAAGAGAACCACACATTACAATAGAAACATGGGTTTCACGATTCACTCATCATGCTATTGTAGGAGGGTATTCAGAATACAGAATTGGCAAGTGGAAAGAGAGAGTGCTTGCAGGAGAGAATCACTGGTTCTTCCCTGCAAATAGCCCCCAGCTCCCACAAGGATCAAACACTGTCTTCCCTACCAGTCAATTTTTCCATACAAATCCCTCCACTCCCTGGTCATTTTTCAACATTTTTGGTCCAGACAGGCTCTGAAATCAGCAGAAAAAGGAGGATGGGAAAATGTCTCCAGTGGGGATTTACAAAGAAAAATCTGCAGAAATGTGAGTGGTGAAAACATCCCTTTTCACCATTTCTCCCCTGGAAATGCCATATACACCAGGCGTTTGCAAATGTAGATTTGGGAACATATCTGTCAAAGGATGTGCTTCAACACATTCACCTGGCTTCTGCACAACTCTGTGTCCCAGCTGTCATAACCAGTAACACTCATCATACAGATTCCTCAGATTCTACACAGACCCTCTATGCTACAGCCAGGCATTCCTAGAAACACCCAGTAATGCAGTGGAAACTCTTCAGCAATCAGGAGCTGTGCTTTACATTACGACTTGGATACAGAGTCACCACAGGGAAGTGGCTTCCCACGATGATAAAATAACCTGCAACCAGCCCTAAGAAATTGCACATAGCCCCTGGAAGTATTTGCTTAATTAGGCCCCAAAGTCTGCCTTCCTTGAAACACTGATGTGGCTATGACTTGTGCTAGAGAGTCAAGCTATTTATTACAAGAGAAAATCCTGGGCACCTTTTAGCATGACGCTGACAACTATGAATTTGATTCTGGCAGCAAAGAATTTGAAATAAATGCCGGGATGTGAGGAATTAGCTTTGATTTCAAGATAGAAGATATCTTCCTCTAAGGATATGCAAGTTCTGTTTGATGAGATGAAGAATATTTCTCCTTGGGGCTTTATGATGCTATACAATACCTTCTTTAGGAATGAGAGGCATCAGTACCAACATGGCTTTCTCTGATACCAGAGAAGGTCTTAATGTCACTAGAAGGCATCTGGTTCTACATATGTTGGGGCTCTGTTGTGCTAGAAGGTGATGCAAAGCCTCAGTTACATATGACCGAGGGGCAGCTATTCCATTTGATTCTAGAGAAGAGAAGTAATTGACACTATGGAGTGTCTGCTCCAAGGAACTGATGCTGGGCTGGGGGAGGAACTGCCCCATGAGGCAGAGGAATGCCAATTACAAGGAGCTTTAGAAAGCCAGCAGGTGCTGCCTCTGAAGATGTGGGCATGTTCCACATAACCAGCATCCTGTAGATGCTGGACGGTGGAGATCATCTTTCATTACAGAGCGCCAGTTCCAAGGAAGCATTCTGAAATTCTGGGTGGCAACAGGTCTTGCCTAAGGTCACAATATATCTGGCACATAAGATCTGTTACAAAGGGGGCATTAATCCTACCACACAGCAAGATGAAGAAGCCTTTTTCAGTAATGCAATGCCAGGCACAGAGGTGAAGGCAAGAAATGATCTCCCAGTGGTACACAGCAAGACGTTTGCTGCTTTTAGGAACACATGAAGCTGTCTTATGTACCTTCTGCATGCAGACCAGGGCTGCAGGGAGATGTCATGTTTGAGGATGCGCAACATGTTCCACAGGGATAACGGCCTGCAAGCTTAAAATATGTCTTCCCTGTGCAGGGGGGTGTCAATGTTTCGCTTTGCTGAAAAACACCTGTTTAATTTAAAATTTAGTTAAGGAGGGTTCCTCCTTTTGGGGAGGGAGGGGTGTTGGAGAGGAGGGGCGTGACTTCTTTTCGGATGAGGACACGCCTGCCCCTCCTGGGTCCGCTTAGTGCCCGCTCCCTTGTCCCACGAGGCTCGGAGATTAGGGTCGGGGAGGGGATCTGTTGCACGATGCTGCTATGGGGAAACCGGCGGGTGTTTTGTGGGGAAGCGCAGCTCCCGAGAGCTCGTTCTCTCCCCGCCGAGCTGCCCTGAAGCGAACCCAGCGCCCCTCACCTTGAGATAGTCGTTCTCGGAGCGCAGTTCCTCCAGCTCCCGGGCGACGCCCGCGTCCAGCAGCTCCTCGGTGAGGTCGGAGAAGGCCAGCGAGGCGCTGAGAGGCAGGCGGCTGCTGGCCAACGAGGCGGCCGTCGACGGGTCCTCGGGCAGCGGGGACGCGCCGTCGGCGGAGGCGCTGGCGGGCTGGGCCGGGGCGCTGCTGCTCGGGGGCGACTCGGTGTCGCTGCCGCCGCCGCTCAGCCCGCCCAGCTCCAGCAGCGACAGCAGCTTGGCCTCCTCCGAGGCGCTGCAGTCCGACACCTCCGAGCTGCTGTCCGTGAGGGCGAGCGGCAGCTGAGGGCGCGACGACGACCCTTTGGCGGAGCCGCCGGAGGTCGCGGCCCCCTCGCCCCCCGCCGCGGCCAGGCGGTTCCGCCCTTTCATTCGGGCCCCGGCGCGGCCTGCCGAGCCCTTCCCGACGCCCCTGGCCCCCGCCGGCGGCGTGGCCTTGCCCTTCTTGTCGCCGCGGCCATCCTTGGCGCCCCCAGCCCGGCGCGAGTGCCCGCCCCCCGCGCCCGGCTTCCCGGAGGAGAACGAGGCGGGCGAGCCCGGGTGGCTGCCGCGACGGCTCTTGGCCAGCGACCAGCCGGGGACATCCTTGGGTCTGGCCGGGGACGGCGCTCGCTGGAGCTTCTTCTTCTCGGGAGGCGGCGGTGGCGGCGCCGGAGCCGAGGCGAGGGGCTGGCTGGACTCCGCCTCAGCCGGCGCTGCCATCCCCGGCGGGCTGTAGGCGCGCTGCCGGTTCCTCACTGGGGGCCCCGGAGCGCTCTGGGGCCACAGTCGCTTCTCATCCTCGCGCCCGAGGAAACCCGCTCCGTCTTCTCTCCGGAGCTGCGCGCTCCCCAGACAGGTCTCTCCGGAGCGAAACAGGGTCAGCTTGGCCGCTAAACCGCTGCTGCCGCCACGCCGCGACGATGCTTCCTTCGCCGAAAGCAGCAGCAGCAACAAGCTCCTCCGCCTGCCTCCCCTCTTCTGCTTTCTCCGCCCAGCCGCTAAGCCGGTGACGCGCGCGCGGTCTGGGAACAAAAGGCGGAGAGAGGCGCCCGAGGGGGGCGCTCGGATCCTCGAGGCAACAGCGACCTCCTTCTCCGGACGGCTGAGCGCCGAGGCAGTTTTCTCCCCTCTGTGGATGGAAAACAGAGAGAGAGAAACATGGCGTGCCGGCCTCTTTCGTCTTTCTCCCGGGATCCTGCAGACTGGGCAGAAGCGGTACAAGCAGAGCTCTCAGCCCCTAGATTTTATTTTACACCGGGGTTCAGCCCTGGAGGAACATGCAGGGTAATGAGTTCTTCTGAGCACACGCAGAGTACATTAGCGGCACTACAGTGGCGCTTCGTATTGTATCTGGGATTAAGAGGTACGCCTTCCTTCCAGACTGCAGTATTTGCAGTTTCCGGATATGCCTGAGCGCCCCCGACACATCTGTATTTTTAACTAACTAACTACTAGGCTGGAAAATGCTGCTCCCCGTCCATGGGAAAATGCTGTTCCCCGTCCCGCCCCCATCAAGTAAATAAATAAATAGAAACAATTAACTAACTGACCAGTTGTGTCACAGATAACTCGGTTTTGCCCCCCCCATAATGCCTCCCCCCCAAAAAAAATAAATATTGACTACACCCATGTCCCCGTCTCTGCAAACTCCGCTAGATTTTTTTCCTATAGAAAACCAAAGGACCAGCAGGTTGGAAATATCTCGGATCTGGCCCATCATTGCAAAAAAAAATCAGGAAATAGCCCTGCAATTGTTGCATTCGGGAGAACGGACAAGAGGCAGACCCTGCAGGTGAACCACAGAACAGACAGGGGAGCGAGAGAAGACATGAGTAATTTAATACGGTTTGCCTTTTGTTTCTGCAGAAGCAGCCTTTATGACAGATTTCCTTTCGCTTCTGAAAGTAGTAGCTTGCAAAGTAAGGGGAAAGAAGCAACCAGCCACATCAGAAGTGGCTTCTATACTCTCTTCATATCCAAGTCTCCATGCTTCCGCATTTCTTCCTATGTCCTGCTGTGTTACTACTGTGTAAATAAATCTGCTTCCTGGGCTTTCCTAAGCTAGACTTCCATCAAACTGAACACGTGTACGTGTGTGTGTGTGTGTGTGTGTGTGTGTGTGCATCATTATACTACAAATCCAAATATATATTTTTTTCAAATAGTTCAAAGGCCAGCTTCACCGCTGCGGGACCCTTGGAGGTGAACTTCTTAAACCATCTTCCACCCGCCCTCTTGCTCATCTGTTTCTCCCACTGTGCTACACACAGTATTTCTTCCTGAAAGCATCTAATCAGGGGTCCAAAGATGCTCTCAGAATCACTCCTCGGTAAAAGAACTCTGCACATGCTCTAAAACTCAAGACTTCGCTCAAGCAGATGATACATACATAGCTAAATTAGACTGACTTTGATTATTTTATTTATAGTATTTATAAAAATATATGCCTCTGTATCATAAAAAATTATCACAGTGGTTTGCAACAATACCAAAACACTTTCTCTTTCCCTACTTTTATCCTTCGATATTTGACTTCATTTTCTCTCTACAACCTTCCCCATGTGAGAGGAGTCCTTGACTGTGTGGCTCAGACATGTCTCAAGAAGAGAGCCGGTGTGACTGTGGCATAGAAGTTAAACTCACAGTGTTTCTCGAACTTGGGTTCCCAGCTGTTGTTGGACTACAATTCCCTTCATCCCTAGCTAGTACCAGCGTTGTTGTTGAGGATAAAACAGAGGAGTAGAAACCACTTACACTGCTTTGAGCTCCTTAGAAAAAAGGCAGGGTATAAACATTGAATCCCTATTGTAGCACTGTCTCACCTTGTCCAATGCCAGCTCCAGACTGCCATTATTGCTTGCATGCACATTGACACTCCTTTTCTCTTCTTGATGGGATTTACTTTGATTTATTTTCAATGCAGGCCAGATGTTCAAGCTGAACACTGTTGCCAACTATATTGCTATTTTATTTAAATCTGTAAAGTGTTAATTTATGATGATGATGATTCTACATCAGCCAGCCTCTTGATAATTAAGCAGCTAATCAAGACTAGCATTATCTTCAAACTACTTGGAATAATCTGAAGAGAGTTGCATTATTCTGCAGTTAGAATTCTGCATTATTCTGCTATCAAAAATACAGCCTTTCTATTTATCTACAATGTCTGTAATGCCAGAGGTTTTTTTATGCTATGGAATACTATTTATATCCATTATTATTACAGTCAGTTGCCAAAGGTGCATTCCTTCAGCTTGTTTGGATAAAGCCTCTCTGGTTCCCTTCCAAACACAATCAATCCAGCTTAGGGTTCTTCCCTTACTTTCTATATATAGCCTTAACTGAATCTGAATATTATCCTGGCTTCATCCTACAGCTTTAACCTCTTCCTTGTCTTGAGTTTTGGAGTTTCATGTATTCCAGCAGTTCTTTTTTGGTGTTGTTGCTGATGCTGCTGTCGTTCCATTTCTAAGAAAGTGCAGCCCATGGTGATCTCATCTTTGTGTTTCTTCATGTGAGAAAATTCCCATAAAATATTGGGTTAAAAATTAAGTTATGCAAAACTCCCTTATAGAGAATCGTAGCTTAAAAACTGGCTTGTTCTTATTATTTACATTTATACCCTACCTTTCCTTCACAAAGCTAGAGGAAGCATACACAAGTAGCTCAAGCTGCCTTCCATTCAGGCACTGACCAGATGCAACTCTGCTGAACTTCAGTGATGCCGTTGCATCAGATTCTTTCTGCAGGGCAGGCCAAACTAGATGTGACACCGTGCATATAATTTTTTGTTGTTGTTGTTTAGTCGTTTAGTCGTGTCTGACTCTTCATGACCCCATGGACCAGAGCACGCCAGGCACCTCTGTCCTCCACTACCTCCCGCAGTTTGGTCAAACTCATGCTGGTAACCTCGAAAACACTATCCAACCATCTCGTCCTCTGTCGCCCCCTTCTCCTTGTGCCCTCCATCTTTCCCAGCATCAGTGTCTTCTCCAGGGAGTCTTCTCTTCTCATGAGGTGGCCAAAGTACTGGAGCCTCAGCTTCACGATCTGTCCTTCCAGTGAGCACTCAGGGCTGATTTCCTTAAGAATGGATGCGTTTGATCTTCTTGCAGTCCATGGGACTCTCCAGAGTTCATATAATTAGTACTTGGAATTAATTGCTTTTCGAAAGTAAATCGCAGGTGCAAGGGTCCCAATCAGGAGTAGGACCATGGTATGCGGGTAGGGTTTTTGTTTTTTGTTTTATACCTTCTGCCCCCTGCTGCAGTTCTGATCCAGATTGCCACCCCACCGTATTCCTGATTTGCATTGTGGATACAGCTGCCATTTAAAGGAATAAGAGTTTTCACCCCAAATGCAAATAGCAGGCACGAAATCCAGATGGGCTGCAGCAGGGGCAAAGAATTTAACAAAACCCGCTTCCCCACATCAGAGTTCAGATGGGAGACCCCATGCCTACAATTTGCTTTTTCAAAACTAGTGAACAGTTGCTAATTGCACCGATGACGTTGCATCTAATTTGACCTGGACCATGTCAAGTCTGCTTCTGATCAACATAAAGCAGGAATTTCCAACTTCTTAAACAGGAGTAGGGCAAGTACTTTCACATTGACTGGTTCAAAGAAATAATTGTTTTGCACACACTAGTTTAGGACTGCCCATGTTTAAATCCCAACTCAACTGTGAAGTTCACTAGATGACTTTAGACCAGGCATCCCCAACCTTCGGCCCTCCAGATGTTTTGGACCACAGTTCCCATCATCCCTGACCACTGGTCCTGTTAGGTAGGGATCATGGGAGTTGTAGGCCAAAACATCTGGAGGGCCGCAGGTTGTGGGTGCCTGCTTTAGACCAGTCACTAGCTCTCAGCCTAATCTAATTTGCAGGGCTGTTGTGAGGGGAAGGGGAAGCCTGTATGTGTCACCTTGAAGCCCTTGGAAGAAATATGAGATGGTGGTGAGCTTGACATCAGTTGTGTTAAAGAGGACAGCAAGGATGGTCCAGCCCTTTAAAAACACAACACAACACAACACGGGGGGGGGGGGGGGCTTAGCAGAACTCGCATGTGATGCGTAACTCCCAAAGCATAGGGCAGGGGTTGGCAACCTAAGGCCCATGGGCCACAAGCAGTCCACAGGGGTCATTTAACCGGCCCCCGAGCTGCCCTGAACCCAGCCGCCCACTCAGCGAGTCCCCGCACACTGTGCTAAACCGGCACAGCACGGGGACTCACTTCTGCGGCACCAGAAATCGTGTCTGCACAGATGCAGACACCAGAAAACGTGTCTGCGCAGACACTGGAAATCACGGGCGGGCGTACTCATGCGCGCACGTGATCCAGCCCACAGAGGGATCTCCGCTGGAGTGAACTGTCCCAGGCGAGGTAAACCTTGCCGACCCCTGGAATAGGGATTCATTCTTCAGCTCTACAGCATGCACAGAATATGAGGTTTATTATCCTATTACAAAAAACTCCTAATAGCCAGACAAAGCCGTCTCCTGGACTGGATGCTTCTTGCAACCTTCCAGCCCTGACTTAAGATTAAATTGATGTAAACACAGTGCTTTGCAAAATAGCAAAAACAACTGTGGCTAGGGCATTTATTGAGTCTATGTGTGGCTATGATTCATATTACCGGTACTTGCAAGCCATTCAGGGATGGGACACTTGTTGCCTTCCAGTTGCCACTTGTGGCCTTCCAGACTCCAACCCCCATCAGCCCCAGTTGCCATGGCCAATGGTCAGGGTGATGAGAATTGTAGTGCAACACCATCTGGAGGGCCCTATCTTGATTTAATTCATGGAAGTGCTAAGAGTAGATTAAAAAACAACAACTAAAGACTCCTGTGACAAAGGCTAACAAATTTCTTGCAGCATAAGTTCTTGTAGACAGGAGCCTACTTCATCAGACAGTGAAGATAATAGAGAGAGATCTTGTGGGGGTGGAACATTTTGCAGGATGAGATTAAAAGATGAGCAAATACAGGAAAGCAGAGATACCATACAAGTCAGTCAATTCAAATTAGTTGACATTAAGAAGCCCACAGACAGGCAGACTCAACCCTTTGCTGGGTTGAAAGATAAAAACTCTTTGTTGTTTCTGCTGCAAAAGACAGACATGGCTTCCCTTTTGGGAAAAGAAGATAGCATGCCACTTAAAAAAAAAAAAGCGACCAAAAAACACCAGCCTGGATTGTAGCACTTCATTCCTTTGGACATTTCTCATTATGCTTAAATTATTCAACATCCACTTTTCTGAAATATATTTTTGTACTTCTGTGCCATGCAAATCCCCAGCTTCATCCTCCTTTTTCCACCTTACAATAGCATGAATAGTGGTGGTCATTTGATGCAAGATGTGCAGTCTGATCCTACACATCTGCACCAAGATGTCAAGTCCTATTGAGAGCAATCACGAGACCACCCAAATTAGAAGTGCACTTAAATTATGTACCAGGCAACTATGAATCTTGATTTTCAATAAATAATAAAAGGAGTTAGAGGAGTGCAATTCTCACTGTGAAGGCAGCATGGCAAGGGGAGGTTTATCACTTCATTCTCCACTGAGATCTGAATGGGGACTGCCCCCCTCTGTATGGCTATTAGCCTCAGAAGAAGTAAAATTCCCCTTTGAAATAGGATTGCAGCCTTCACTGTGCAGCCGTGAGTTCCGCAGGCTTAGGTGGGACAGTCAAAAAAGCCTACAGCCAAGATATTGAAGCAAACCAGCAGCCAGGTGGCCTGATCTTTATTGTTGCAACAATGACTCCAAACTACAACATAGAAGAAGCATAAAAAAGCAAAGTTACAGGGAAACAGGCAGAGGGCCTTCTCGGTTGTGGCGCCCTCCCTGTGGAAGGCCCTCCATTCAGATGTCAAGGAGAGAAAGAACTACATAACTTTTAGAAGACATCTGAAGGCAGCTTTGTATTGAGAAGTTTTAAATGTTTGATGTTTTACCATGTTTTATATGTTTTCGCCCAGAGTGGCTGGGGAAAACCAGCCAGATGGATGGGTGGGCTTCTTCTTCTTCTTCTTCTTCTTCTTCTTCTTCTTCTTATTATTATTATTATTATTATTATTATTATTATTACTACAGTGTTCATTCTCTTTGAAGTGCCATCTCATCACAGCAAACATGTCATTGAAACTGACACAACCTTCCAAAATGGGCAGTTATGCAATAAGATGGCAAATGGGAAAATTATCACTATTATGAGGTCAGAATCCTTCAGTTTTAGTCTTATGGACTGTTACCGGAAAAATGGACTAAAATATCAAAGTATCTATTTTTCAATGTAATGTTGCACACCATCCCAATCTCTGAGCAGTGTAAGATTCCAGGAGGTTCCAGGTGCTTACCAAGGGTTTGGTTTCCTTGGAATGAGGTACAATGGAGACTATGGTATATGTATGAAAAATAGTTTATTTACATATGTACATAACCTGAGCCTACGATGAAGGGGCTCACAGCATTAATACCCCAGAAGGTTTTGCTCCTCCCATCGCCATAGCCTTGGATTCAAGCAGAAATCCATCATGACTCTCACTCTCTGGCTTCTGCCTGCTTTAAGTTCAGCTCATACACACAACTCTAGCTTTTGTCTTTCTTACTACGAGCCAGGTGAGGGAGGGGAGCCCAGCCATTTGCCCTCTGCCACAGAGCAGTATCCTTTCTTAGGGTCCATTTCCAAGAAACTGGCCTGGCTGCTTCAACAACTGAATCCTCCACCAGATCTCAACCCTTGATAGATCCAGGGGATTAGAAAGGACTCAAGGCCTCATATACCCTAACCCCACCACAACTCACAACTCTCTCTCTCTCTCTCTCTCTCTCTCTCTCTCTCACACACACACACACACTTTTTTATTTCTCTCTGAAACACTTTATAGTCCTAATTTGTCTCAAATCTACATATTGCCATGCATCTTAACATTTTTACTTCCCTGCCTCTTTTCCGGATGCTTTGTCCTTTGAGAGAAAAATATTATAATAGGGAACAGTATTACAGATGGTCCTTTGTCTCTGTTTTATTCTGGTTTGTATCTTCTTTGCATCTGTAGGCAATGGTATCTACTAAACTTGTACTTCCACTGCTTACTGCTTTCCCTAAGGCTTTGCTCATTTGTGTATATGCACAATTTGTAGCTGTTTCCAATTTACCTTGCCTGATGATTACCAGGAAACATAGCTCTTCAAACTTTGCTGTTATTTTCCATCAGGCCTTTTGCTTCTGCTTCAGCCTCTGCAGTGACCAACCCTGGTAAACTGAGGACTCAGGCTTACTCAATGCCCTCTGCAGGAATATTTCTTTGTAGCATCAGTCCAGAGAAAATCAATGATGCTCACTTTCCACCTTTTGAAACAAGTGAAATAATGCATATTACCATCAGAGCACTTACTTGCACTCCATCTGAAATTATCTGTCAATACTCAGACCCTGTCCACTTTTCACTATCCCAAAATTTCTCTACTTCAGAAAAAGGACCCCAAGCTTATGAACCTAGCCTCATCAGAATCCAACCATTGGTTCTGTTTGCACTGGCAAATTCAAAAAGATATCTAGCAATACTCAACAAGAGTTCAATGTTTCTATGAAATTCATCTCAACAAGCATTTACAGTGTGGATACAAATGCTCCTCCACTAGAAAAGCATTTAAACAATAACTTGGGGATAAATCTGTGGCTGCTTTTGTGTGTGTGTTCTCTGTTTGGCTGTCCTCCTGCGTCGGTAGTTTGTAGCTCTGTGTCTCATAAAATGTTACATTATCAGCGTGTAAATCAAAGCTGGCATTCAGCGCATCTCAGGAAGTCATGTGACTTGCACACAGCAGCTGCAGGCACAGCATGCTAAAGCAATCAATGGGGCTGTCTACTCCACCATTATATTGTGTCAGAAGCCCTGGCAGCGAGGCAGTTGTCTCTCTGTATGGCTGCAAATGGATTTGAAGCCATAGTTTAAATCTGACCAAAACAGTACTTTTGCCACAAAACTAAAATATTGGCCTATCTGGGATGGTGGGAATTATGGTCCAGCAACATCTGGAGGGCCACAGGTTTCCCAGCCCTGCTGTAAATCTTTGATAAAATATGAACTGTATATAAAGCGCTCCATAGCAGGTCTGATTTTAGAGGTCAGGTAACCCAAAAGTGTCTGGCTTGCCACACACACTAAGCAAGCCTGAGCAGTGTATATGGAGGTCCTGGGCTGTCTAGATGAGAACACCCCCTCCCACCCCCAACCTTAAAGGTAAAGGTAAAGGTACCCCTGCCCGTACGGGCCAGTCTTGCCAGACTCTAGGGTTGTGCGCTCATCTCACTCTATAGGCCGGGAGCCAGCGCTGTCCGCAGACACTTCCGGGTCACGTGGCCAGCGTGACAAGCTGCATCTGGCGAGCCAGCACCAGCACACGGAACGCCGTTTACCTTCCCGCTGGTAAGCGGTCCCTATTTATCTACTTGCACCCGGAGGTGCTTTCGAACTGCTAGGTTGGCAGGCGCTGGGACCGAACGACGGAAGCACACCCCACCGCGGGGATTCGAACCGCCGACCATGCGATCGGCAAGTCCTAGGCACTGAGGTTTTACCCACAGCGCCACCCGCGTCCCTACACCCCCAACCTTACTGATGTCCAAAGGAAAGCAGAGAACCATAATATGTTTGGCACCAGCTTGGCTGCAGGAGTTGCCGGAAGGAGACATACAAGGTACCATCCCACCATTTCAGGGACTCCACTCTGGATTTGTGTAGGGTTTACTTCTTAGTCTTTTCTTCTCCTGAAGATGTCCTGCAAGGCAGTGAGTATGAATTGTTCCTTGGGGTTTACTCCTGAAGCTTTTCTCACAAATGAGTATAGCCACAAGGCAGCAGAGTTTTAGGATCAGAGTCTTCATTCTTCTAGATGGGCTACCTCCCCAGGTTGACAAGCCCCATCTGCCTCTCATTTCTCTCATGCAGAAACTGCCTTCTTGACCATTGGACCCACTATTGGTCTCATTCACTAAATCCACCAGGATTTGATGGTGGGGAGGGGGGAGTAGGGAGCTAACTACTTGGTAAATGCAATATGCCCACAAAAGAAGCACATCCTGAAGGAAGACCCAGGCTCTGCACCAAACAAATGTCCATTTATTGTGCAAAGAAATGTCCATATTAAAACAGCCGAAGATCATGGCCACTGGTCCCATCACCTCCTGGCAAATAGAAGGGGAAGAAATGGAGGCAGTGAGAGATTTTACTTTCTTGGGCTCCATGATCACTGCAGATGGTGAGAGCAGCCACGAAATTAAAAGACGCCTGCTTCTTGGGAGAAGGGCAATGACAGGCCTAGACAGCATCTTGAGAAGTAGAGACGTCACCTTGCCAACAAAGGTCCGTATAGTTAAAGCCATGGTTTTCCCAGTAGTGATGCATGGAAGTGAGAGCTGGACCATAAAGAAGGCTGATCGCTGAAGAATTGATGCTTTTGAATTATGGTGCTGGGGGAGACTCTTGAGAGTCCCATGGACTGCAAGAAGATCAAACGCATCCATTCTTAAGGAAATCAGCCCTGAGTGCTCACTGGAAGGACAGATCGTGAAGCTGAGGCTCCAGTACTTTGGCCACCTCATGAAAAGAGAAGACTCCCTGGAGAAGACACTGATGCTGGGAAAGATGGAGGGCATAAGGAGAAGGGGGCGACAGAGGACGAGATGGTTGGATAGTGTTTTCGAGGTTACCAGCATGAGTTTGACCAAACTGCGGGAGGTAGTGGAGGACAGAGGTGCCTGGCGTGCTCTGGTCCATGGGGTCACGAAGAGTCGGACACGACTAAACAACAACACAACAACAAGAATCTGTCATGCAACCTACAACTGCTCAAATTCCCTCTTCTACACAATTAGTAATAAATAGATATACCATTTAATTACCACAGTAGCTTCTAAACCAGGCATAGGCAAACTCTGGCCCTCCAGATGTTTGGGACTACAACTCCCATAATCCCTAGCTAACAGGACCAGTGGTCTGGGATGATGGGAATTGTAGTCCCAAACATCTGGAGGGCCAGAGTTTGCCTATCCTGTTCTAAACTATTAAAGAAGCAGGAGTCCTGCTCTATTTTTCAGCTAGCTCCCTTAAATATAGTCTCCTAGGCACTGCTGCCAGGGACATGGGTGGCGCTGTGGTCTAAACCACAGAGCCTAGGGCTTGCCAATCAGAAGGTTGGCACTTCAAATCCCCAAGACAGGGTAAGCTCCCATTGTTCAGTCCCAGCTCCTGCCCACCTAGCAGTTTGAAAGCACGTCAAAGTGCAAGTAAATAAATAGGTACCGCTTTGGCAGGAAGGTAAATGGAGTTTCTGTGCACTGCTCTGGTTTGCCAGAAGCAGCTTAGTCATGCTGGCCACATGACCCAGAAGCTGTCTGTGGACAAACGCCGGCTCCCTCGGCCTATAGAGCAAGATGAGCATGCAACCCCAGAGTCGTCCGCGACTGGACCTAACGGTCAGGGGTGCCTTTACCTTTACCTAGGGCACTGCTTCCAGAGCTACAAAAGCCTAGAAGAACTTCAGAACTTTTTACATACAGTGACTAGATGATGAATGAATCTGTCGATGTCTGTTCTTCCCATATTCTCGTTTTTCCATCTTAAATTGAGTTGTCCACTTCTTCACATCAGTTTGTGCTATTTTTAAAGTCCTCATGGAAATTCATCAGCATTTTAACATATATTGCAAAAATTTGGAGAAGTGCACATTTTGAAGGATGTCTGTGTTTGTATATTGTTCAGGAAATTGTGAATCAGGGAGGCTCACCTTTAAGTGAAACACCTGTAAAGTTAATATTCATCTATGTTCTTGTCAGGTCCTGATGGTGCTCTATGATGGCATGCTCTCTTTTCATGGATGCCTAGGATAACAGATATGAACGATGGGATGGGTCTTGATGCTCCCCAATTCAGCTAGCAGGATGGGCTAATACAGTCATGACATCCATTCAGGACCAAACAAGAAGTGATGTTAAATGTGTCAATGGGGAATTTTCTCCCTCTCCCTCCTGCCAAAGCAAACACCAGCTTTGGAGGAACGGTATTCCTCAGGACTACAGCAATGGAGGAAAGGGTTAAATTCTCTCTCTACACACTTGTGCTGATCCCCTTAATTATGAGCCCCAGCCGATACAATGTGCATTTTGAACACCTGCCCTAAAAAGCTAATGCATATTATCATGTGTAGTGCGGCCCTTCAGAGTTCGTGGTTGAACAGAGAAACTGGGAAAGCTAATTTCCTGAGAGCCCAAATTATTGTTTGGATGGAAAGAGCTCCTTGAAGGCCACACAATTATTAGCAGCAACATGGGGGAGATCAGTGTTAAAGGTGAAGAGGGGTCATGGCTTAGGGAAGGCTACACTTAGAAGGATTTGCCACTGGCTCCAAACCAGCAGGTAGATATATAAGCCTGCATTTCCTCTGCAACTTGCCCAAATGATTGCAGGGTCTCCCTCCGTTCAGGCATAAAAAGTGAGCAAAAGGGAATGAGGGCAGCGGCCTCTCGAATGGTGTCAGTATCAGTCCTCCAGCACAATTAGGTGTCTGTTCAATGAATTTGAGCAACCAATTAATGCCACAATCAATTTTGTCCTCAAAAGCAGCAAGCGAGGCAGAAGAAAACGATGGGCAGTGAGGGCAACGTTCAGTCCTTTGCAAACTCTCTCTCGCTCTCTCTGTCAGCTTGTGAAATTGGCAGAAGGCAGCGGGGCTCACAGAGGGATTTGAGAACAAAGTGAGGAAAGGAGAGCTGCCAGATGCCTGCCAATTTCAAGGATGGTGCAGTATCCCAAGAACAGCATCATCACCCAATAGAACATAATGTGCAGCTTTTGCTTTAGAACACTACAAGCCCATAGTGAGGCTGGGAATGTTGACTTGGCAATTCTGGACTAGATACACAATTTGCAGGTAGTGCTTCCAAGGGGAGCTTTCTCTCTAATCCAGACCAAGGTTGCCATCTCCCCAGCCAATTGGTCAGTTCTGTTACACTTAGGCCAAGGAGTGGGGTTGAGTTAGACATACATAACCACAATAAGAGTACTAATGCCAAACACCAGTCCTAAAGGTAATATAATATAATATAATATAATATAATATAATAATATAATAATAAAATGAAGACAGGAGTGCCTGGCGTGCTCTGGTCCATGGGGTCACGAAGAGTCGGACATGACCAAACGACTAAACAACAACAACCTGTAAAAAAAATATGATCCTCAACATCAACAAAAAAATCAATGAGTTTGTTTTAGGGAGGGGTTTTTTTTAATCACCTAGGGAAATAAAAAAACCTCACTGGCCAACTCAACAAAATGCCTCCTGACCTCTTCAAAGTGCCTAGAGGTGGTTTTTTTTTTTTGTTTGTTTGTTTGTTTGTTTTGAGCAAGGCATGATAGCAATTCATTCATAAGCCATGTGTTCTAGTGGGATAGGGGGCAGATGTGAGAGGATTGTGTAGAAGATAGAATTTGTATTTCTGAACAGTTCAAACACTGTTTATTTCCTTTTATGTACATACCTTACAAATTCAAGACATCTGCTTGTCCTGAAAGCAATGTTTCTTTATTCATGACTGCCGTGGCAAAATTAAGACAGCTGACAACTCTAATTGAATGAAGGATGCCTCTCTGGTGGTGGAAAGAGTACTTCTCAACAGCATCTCACCCATTATTCCAGGACAGCGCTTTGCCTTTGCCATCTGCTGAAGGGCTAAAGAGTTCTCCCTCAGAAGTTGCCCATTTACAGCCTCCTGTAAATGTTGTGAAGACCTGCTGTACAAGTGGTTGAAGACAAACAACATTTTTAGAGCAAGAAGCACTTTTCAGGGGCAACAAATCTGCAATAGATCCAGGGCCAGCCCACCCATGAGGCAAGGAGAGATGACTGCCTCAGGTGGCAGGATTCCCAGGGACAGCAGATCGCAACATCAATCTTCCTTCACCCCTTATTCTTGATATAAACCTTTCCTCACCCCTTCTTCCCTGGCGGGGAGTGGGGCACAATTTTGGGGTCCACTTCAAGTGCCAAAATGTCTGAATAGATCTATTGATCCATTGATTCTATAATAAATTGTCATGTGCACAAAGCCTACGCTGTAACGTGAGGCTTGCACTCTAAGTGATGAACCCAGTGTTACTGCTCTAAAACTTTGTGAATATCTTTGCCTTTAGGCTGCAAGAACATAGCAGCAAGTCAGCACCTCACAAACTATCAGGTGTTCCAAAGTGCTTCTTAAAGTCAGCATGGTGCTGCTCCTGCCATGCGTACTCAGCACCACCCCATGTGAGTGGCTGTGAGAGGTGTTGCTGAACGGAATATTTTGTGATCTTGACCAAATCACATTGGCCAAGAGATCACCAATAGCTCCAAGCTTTCTTAACCTGTCTGCAGAAATAAAAATTTCTTTTCAAGCTGTGCCACATATGGAAAATGCCAGGGTGAGAAGAGGCACTTGGAATGCTCTGTTCAGTTCTGATCTCTGCGCCACAAAAGGGGCATATTGCAGAGCTGGAAATGTTTCAGAAAAGAGCAACCAAAATGAACTCACCTATGTGGAAAATTGGGGGGTTTGGTGTAGGAAAAAAAGAGGACATGACAGGGGTGCATGGAATTATGCATGGTGTGCAGATAGTGGATAGAGGAATTTTTTGGCCTCCTTCTTTCATAATGCTAGAACCTGGGGTCTCCCAATAGAGCCAAATGTTGAAAGATTTACAGCTGACAAAAGGAAGAACAGCACATAGCTAAAGTATGGAATTGGGTCCCACAAAATGTAGTAATGGCCACCAACTTGGATGACCTTAAAAGACTGGACAATTAAATGGAGGATAAGACTGTCAGTGGTTACTAGCCATCATGGCTATGTACTATCTCCATTATCAGAGGTAATATGCCTCTGAATACCAGTCACTGGGAAGTAAAACTGAGGGAAATGCTGTTGTGCTCATGTCCTGCTTGTGGTCTTCATATAGGTTAGCTACTGTGAGAACAGGATGCTGGGCCAGATGGACCTTTCATCTTATACAGCAGGAATCTTGTGTTCTTAACTCTTCTCTTCTACACACACACACACACACACACACACACACACACACCAGAGTCCAGTGAAGTCTGAGGATGTTTAATGGCCATAGCTTGCTTAGTGTTTGTTGGGATGGAAATGGAAAATTATGGTGTGGGACTGTGGATGAAGGTATGGTTGACAGGTTGGAATCCTAAACAGGAGCACTCTACACTGCAACATTTTGCTGCAAGTCCCACTTGTAAAATAAGACTTTCAACCACAATTGTTTCACATACGTTTCAGCGACCAATGGTTCTCTGCTCTAAAAAAGCAGCAGCTTTTGGGTCCAGCAGCTAAGGCACCCAGTATGCCAGCATGCAGGCTCAAGTGGACTTTAGCCCAGTTCCACTAGCTCAGGTCTCCATTTTATACTTAATTCCAATACATTTAGGGAGCTTTGAGAGATAGAAAGGATTTATGCTCCAACCTGACCTCAGCAATTGCAGAACCTCTGCACAGCTTGCAGATCAATAAGAGCAGCCCACACCTCGCACAATATTTCCTTTCTGTGCTAGCAGATGGGAATTCACTTCAAAGGCAGAGAGGTTAGGCAAAACACTCCGCCTTCAGCAGAGATCATCATGGCTTCGGAGGTCGTATACAGCTGTATACTGCTCAACACAGCTCTCTGTCAATCGGCAACAGTAATCAAGGGCAGGCAGAAGCAAACCAATAAAGGGGATTGGCTGATATAATGCAGCCCGGCCCCTGATATTCAGCAACTTGGTAAAATATTATTCAAGTCTCTGTTGCATCTGCTTTGCATTGTTGTCTTTTAAGGGGGAAAAGCAGCCAGCAATGGCTTTGCATTATATGTTCCAGGAGGAAGAAAGGATCACAGTGTTGCTTATTCCTATCTCAGACCCTTTGTTTTGGCAGGTGGACAGCTGTGTACTCCCCAGTACTTATCACAGAAATGAGACGTAGTCAACGTTTTCCTCTGCAGGTTCATCTGAAATTTCCTTAGGGCACAGTTGCATGGAAGGCTCTGTCCCTTCCAGTTCTGTACTTTCATAGCAGGTATGATGCAGACTAAGGTATGCTGCAGTTCTCTACATCTGTCATGCAGATGTGGAGAGCAGGGATCAAAGCAGAAGAACAGAAGAAGAGGCCTCCCTGCTGGATTAGACCAAAGGCCAATCCTGTTCAGCATCCAGCTTCCCACAGTGGCTGACCAGATGCTGGTGGGAAGCCCACAGGCAGGACATGACTTGCTCCTGTGACTGGCATACAGAGGCATGCATGATCCCAGAGGTAAGTATATAGCCATAAGAACTATCAGCCATTGATGAGAATGTGCAATCCCAGAAGAATGTCCCTTTGCAATCACACCCTTACATTAATGGTAATTACACACAGGACAGGGGAGGGAAATTGTTCACATTTAAAAGCAAGGTTACCTAATTCACACTTTATGAAACAATATGTAAAGCAAAGCCCAGCCATCTGGAATTTGCACTTCTACAAGATGTGGCAAACTGTGAGTTCTTCAGCCAAGTAATGTGAACAAAAATGCATTATATTAGGTGCAGTTGCTTTTCAAAAATGTGTATATTAAGAAAAATTGTGTACAAAAATATCTATATTAGGAGAAATTTGCCCAAAACTCTTGAGGTTTTTTTTAATTGTAAACTGATGTGGGAATGTGGAGAACAGAACTTAAAATTGTAAAAATCAGAAACTGAAAGGAACTGAAATTGGCAGTCTCCTATTTCTAGGAAGTCAGCTCTCAAACACAAGGAATTAGGAACCTGTGAACTAGCAGTGCCACAGAGAAGGGATTTAATATGAACAAACCAAATCTAACAAAATACAAATTTGGCCTCTCACCAAATACCAATGATGTAACCATATTTTTCCTATTTGGACCTAGCCATGGTATGATGTAGTTGGCCGCTCTTGAATAGTCCTCAAACAACAGAGTTCACTCCCACTCATTTGTTGATCAGTTTAGCAGTCCAGGTGGCAGGGAACATATGACATTCCAAGGAGCCTGTTGGATTACGCCAAAGATCCATCCAGTCACAGCATCCTCCCAACCAGATGCCTATGGGAAAGCTGCAAGCAGGATCTGAGTGCAAGAGCACTCTGCCCTCCGGTGGTTTCCAGCAACTGGTACCCAGAAGCATTACTGCTTCCAGCTGTGGAGGCAGAACACAGCCATCATGGCTAGTAGCCATCTAGATAGCTTTATCTTCCATCAATTTGTCCAATCTGCTTTTAAAGCCATCTACATTGGTAGCCATCAAAGCCTCCATAGTTTAACTGTGGACTGCCAAGAATCCAAGAAGCAAATCCACTGCTCAAAGAACTGAAAATGTGTTGACTGGTAGCATCAGTAGTTAGAAACCAGGGCCATTTTATTTATTCATTTTGAAATATTTATATACCACTTTATATTTTTTAAAGTATCTAAAGTGGTGTGCAAGAGAAAATAATAAAACACAACAAAGACAATTAATATGAAACATTAAAACAGAAATACATAAATAATCCAATGTGGGCAACATTACTGACAAACAAAATTTGTCCAACGAGTCCATAGATTCAGAAAACTTATTCAATCTCATCCCGAGATCTAAAAACTCCTTCTCATCTACATCCAGGAGCACCATTTAACTGCACAGACCCAGGTGAATCAGGTAGCAAAGCAACTCTGAACTCCTATTCAAAGAAACAGTCATCTCTGCATGCACAACAGCTGTCTCCAGTATAACACTTCAGCTTCACCGCAGCTTACATTTTCAAATCAGATGGAAATTGATTTGAGAGAAACCCCATCAAGCAGCAGCATTTCTCAAGAAACTACAGGATAACATTATATGTACCTGGCTCCAAACACCAGCAATGGGAGCACACTGGAGCCCAAGTAAATAGTAATGTGTCCACAGCTTCAGAAAAGAAAAAATCTGGTAAGGGTCCTGCATGGATTATTTTGAAGGGAAAATATGTCATTTTAAATATATGGGCACCCTTCATAACTGATCCTGCATACATACATTTTGTACATAGAAATTGGTTCCTGAGTAACAAATGCATCTATGAAGTGGTCCTTCATATTGGTTTCTTAGTCCTGATTCTGCCATATGAATTCTGTAGGGCATTCTCTATTCCAGATTTAGGATGCAATTCTAACTCCACTTAGCTGGGAGTAAGTCTCATTAAATTTTATAGAACTTACTACTGCACAGACATCCTTGGCTCAATATAGTTGGCATAATTGCTCTATATGCAAGGATATGTATAGCATCAGGTTTAGGTCAACTCATCATCTGATCCAATACTACCTAATGTTTCTCTTGGCAAGGGGGAGAATATGGAGTCTGGAGATCTGTATCCTTTCCCCATATAAACATATAAGGGGCTCCAGATAAACCAGCATTAATAAGTGGAAGTGAATTTGGGAGTCCTAAAAAAGTAATCTCATTTTCATTGCCATATGGTTGGCATATCCCCACTCTTCCCTAGGCCTTGCCTAACATCCTATAATTGTCTATTTGAATCCCATTTAAACACCTACTGGGACCTATCCAAAGAAATGTCAGTGATGAGCTGGAGATGCTGGGAAGATTTGTAGATGCTTGAGTAGCCAAGAGAGGAAGTTAGCATTCAGATGAAAAAGAAGGGGAGGAATGGTCTTGCACAGACCATTTAACAGACGCAAAATCTATAGAAAATTCCACTGAGGGCTGGTTAGAGCTTGATCATGCTTGAATGGCACCCTGGCTGCAGTGGCGGGGGGAAGGAATCTGTTGCCCCTGGAGAAACTGAGGAACTGCTGCTAGTAAATCATTACAGTTGCTATATCTGCAAGAAGAGCCGCTCCAAGCAGTATGATTCAATAAACAGGGATTCAACACTAGCGGGCAGCTTTCTGGGGATTCTGATGAAAAGCTGTGAACTTAAGTACCTCTGCTGAGCCGCTGGAGGTTTGGTAACTATCCAGTCTGTCTGCTGCTGGGCCAGACTTGCTTATGTTTGCAGCAGCTGCTGATGGTACCCTAAGGCAGCAATGAGACAGACACACACACAGCACTCACTGGTTAGCTACTCCCACTATCTACATCATCTTCATTTCATTCAGTCTCTCCTCCCAGGCTGATGGCTGATAAGCTTTCATACATTAACAGTAAAAGTGAATGCTGTTAATAGAGGATAGAAAACAAAAAGTAAGATACATTCTGGCAAGCGCTGGCTTTGCATTCACGGTGCAAGCAGTTTTAAGCAGCTGCGTATTTAAAACTCCAATCCTATGCATGGCCATTTAGAAGCAAGTCCCAATGAGTCCATTAGGGTTTACCTACTCCCAGGGAAGTGAGTCTAGGATTCTTTGGTTCTGCAGAGTCCAAACCTAGTTAGTGTTAATGAGGTCATGTGCTTAACAGCTCTAGTGTGGTGCTGCTGAGAAGTAGTAGAGCAGAAGATGGAGGAAGGGACCCTAAAAATCCCAGATGTATAGTCTGTAAATAACTTCTTAAGGGCCAAGTGTTGCATTATGCTGCCCTGACAGAAACCTCTGGTCCCATTTGCCATCCCTAAGTGGCTAAGCATCTTTGCAAAGACTTGGAGTCAAAGGAATTCTAAACTGATATTGAGAGAACAAGGGTTGGAATTCACACAGAAACAAATATAAACACAAAAATATACCCAAACCCATATCAATGCCTGTATGTATTAATAAGCATGCACATAAAGCTAGGGTTGCCATATTTCAAACAGTGAAAATCCAAACAGAAAAGTTGTTGAGCTTTGGAACAACCTATAGTAAGTGTTCCTAGAAGAAATTTAAAGGTTTGGAGAAGTGGCAGGTTTTAAAATAAACACAGAAAAGACTAAAATGTTGATTGAAAACATGGACGACCAGTCAAAAAAGGCTTTAGAAATGGCGAGTGGCTTAAAAATGTTTGGCCCCTGGCCCCAAGATTTCCCAGTCTTCATCTAGATCAGGGGTTATCAAGGATTATCTTGCCTGGGCTGGGCCTGTCCTACGGAGATCCCTCTGTGGGCCAGATTGCGAGCGTGCCCCCCCCCCCCCCGCAATTTTCGGCATCTGCGTGTGCGCAGACGCAATTTTTGGCACCATGGAAGTGAGTCCCTGTGCCGTGCTGTGCTGGTTTAGCGCAGTGCACGAGTGGCCAGCTCGGTTCGGGGGTGGCTCATGGGCTGGTCAAACGACCTCCGCAGGCCGCTTCTGGCCCATGGGCCTTAGGTTGCTGACCCCTGATTTAGATCCATCCAATTCTGACTTCAGGGCATGCTTTGGGAACCTAAACTGCATTGGTCAAACTAAGAGACAATTGTCACCTATTAAAGACTCTTGAACATCCCAGCAGTATTTGGTACCATTGATTGTAACCTGTCTGTTGGGACTGGAGACACTGTGTTATAGTGATTCCACTCCTATCCACCAGGCAGGTTCTAGCAAGTGTGCTAGGGATTTCTGTTACCCTGCATGGGACATATCTTGCAACATTCCATCTTGTCTGCCATGCAGTAGACATGAGACCACAGGAAGAGTTGTAAAAAGATATGGAATTTTGTGTCACCAGCGGGGAGGGCAGATTACACAAAATTATATGTTTCCTTTTCCTTACAATTTAGTAAAATCTCAACTTAGTACAGTGGTACCTCTATTTATGGGACGCAGGTGGTGCTGTGGGTAAAAGCCTCAGCGCCTAAGGCTTGCCGATCAAGAGGTCGGCGGTTCGAATCCCCGCGGTGGGGTGCGCTCCTGTTGTTCGGTCCCAGCGCCTGCCAACCTAGCAGTTCGAAAGCACCCCTGGGTGCAAGTAGATAAATAGGGACCGCTTACTAGCGGGAAGGTAAACGGCGTTTCCGTGTGCGGCTCTGGCTCGCCAGAGCAGCGATGTCACGCTGGCCACGTGACCCGGAAGTGTCTGCGGACAGCGCTGGCCCCCGGTCTCTTGAGTGAGATGGGCGCACAACCCTAGAGTCTGTCAAGACTGGCCAGTACGGGCAGGGGTACCTTTACCTTTTACCTCTATTTATGGACGTGATCTGTTCCGGGGTGCCGTTCACACCCTGAAAAGTCCATAAGTAGAGCGCCGCTTCTGCGTGTGACGCAATAGTGCACTCCTGTGCATGCGTGAAGCACACAGAACGCTTCTGCGCGTGCGGCAAAACCCGGAAGTATACACTTCCGAGTTTGCTGCATTTGCAACCTGAAAATCCGCAACATGAACTAATGCAGCTAGAGGTATGGCTGTAATGGGCAGAACAAAGACAAAAAAACCCGAGGCTAGTACCAGTCCTACTGTGAGGCATAATGAAGTGGCCACCCAATGTAGCTGTTTGGGGTCTCGTGAAACTCTGGAGGGTCACAAGTTAGCCCCCCTTGCCATAAGGTATTGCAACAGCTAGTAGTTAGTGTTGTAGCAAAACTGAAAGTACTGGTTTTGATCCTTGAAGCCCCAAACATCTGGGTGCATTGTAGCCAAAGAAGAGCCTCATTCTCTATACCCCCCTCCCCCACTGCCTTTATATTACCAAGGGAGTCTTTGCTTGGAGGACCCTTGCCACTCAAATTTTGGCAAGAAGCTATATGGAGCAGGGACTTCTCAGTGGTGGTGTCTTTGCTGTGCAACTCCCTACATAGGGAGGTCTGTTTGGCTGACTCCCTTTTATCTTTCAGAAATTGTGCCCCATATGTTGTTGTTCTTTGTCAGAAAAGCTGCTGCATATGGTGAGACTGAGCCAATTTTTGCTGTCGCTTGTTGGGGTTTCTTTTGTATGTGTGTGTTATTATTGTTTCATTTTCATGTTTTCGTTTTAGATATATTATTATTTGTATTTGGAAACCAATGCATGAATCCCTTGGGTTAGTCAGCAGGGTATTAAATGTCGGAAATACATCTCTTTTCTTTCCCACTGCCCCCAGCCCTCCATTACACTTTAGTTTATTATGAAGAGATAAAAACAGAACTGGAAGCGGCAGCCTGCAATCCTATTATTGCCCCCATAGTGACACTCTAACTTGGGTACACTAAATCCTTTTCTCCTACCCCAGGATGCTTATTACTAGGCTGGCCTGCTTCTCCGCATAAGAGCTATTGCCATGGAAACCATCAGAGGCTCAAGGGTGCCTGGCTAAGGCAATAAATGATTTAACTATTGCGCTGTGTGATGCTGGGACAATGGCAAAGAACATTCTATGCAGGAGGGTTGTTGAAGGGACTCGCCTTACAGAGCCTTCCCTGATGGCCTTTCAGGTTCCTTGGTAGCACGAGATATGATTCAGTGATGCTGTGCTATACCTACATATGGGATTTCCTGCAGCCCACCTTATACCAACTTTTGGACACCAATCCCAAATTTAGGGTGACCATGTGTCCCATTTACAGACCGTCATATTGACAGGTTGTCGAGTCCCAGTCCAGTTTAAAGAAGGGACAGCAAATGGAGCCCTAAAGCTGCCCCTTAATAGTTAGCAGCTGGATAGCAGACTGAGCAGGTGCCCAGGTCACCTGGTCACAGTCTACCCCACTGTAGTGAGATGGACTGTATTTCTGTGTAAATCATAGCAATCATTTCTAAATGTGCATCTATACATATGAATGAGCAAATTTCATGCTAATGTTGGCCCTCTTTCGGATTGTGCATTTCTTTGATTTTGGTGATTTGGCTACCCTTCCTCAATTGCAAATACTCAGCCTCTTTACCAGGCATGGGCACCACCAGCAGGAAAATCTAGCACTTACATGGAAACTCCATGAAATACAAGAGATCCACATGGAAACTGCTTTGTGCACCACAACGGTCACACTTTCACACTGAGTGCTTCCATATGACAATCATAGCACACATCCCTCACCTCAACACAAACATAAACAGAATGATACTCAAAAGTGCAGCCTTGGTTCGGACCCACAGCGTGCCCTTAATTTTTTAAACTGTGCCTATCCAGTGAAAAACAGTCTGAACAATGGTTTCTCCATGAAGGTTGTGTATATGTTTTGTGCATGATCACCAATTTTGCAGTTTTTATAGACTGTGGGGCTGGGGCTGAACAGCTGGATCTCACTCATCCCATGATGCTAGCAGTTGGCCATTGTCAGGCAGCAGTGACAAAGGTTTCTGAGGCTATAGCAAGGGCCTAAGCAGCTGAATTTGCTTAGCCCATGATAGAAGTACCGTAGGTCTCCATTTGGAAGGGTCACTACTCCTTGAGCCATATATATCTTGCCCTGGCAAAGACAGTCAACCAATCATATTCCAAGAAAGGTTTCATGTGTTTAGTTTGGAAAGAATCACAGTGAATATACTGAAAGAACATGCTATATTAAACATCTTACTTTTAAGGGATGGGGAGAAATTCAATGCAGTTCTCTTTAAAAGTGAAGCTTCCTAATTCACACTTTCTGAAACAATATGAGAATTATAATACAGCCATTCTTCAAAATTTCTCCAAATTTTGCAATACAATTCTCCAGCTATGTAATGTCTACAAAAATGCATATCCTAAGGTAAAGTATCCATAAATATGTTTATTACATTACTGAAAATAATATACAAAATGCATTATTTTATAAATTATATAAAATATAACAAATTAGGGGGTGAATTTTCATGAGGATTTTTTAATAAAATAATTTGCAAACCGGTTTGGAAATGTGGAGAATTGAACTTTGGGGAAATGAGAAATGGAGAGGAACTGAAATTAACAGATTCATTCATTCCCAGTTCCCATTCGTAGGCAGTTAATAGCAGCTTCTTATCCTCTGCTCATTCTTTACATGCTGCCTCATCATTATGGAAATTGAGTCTTTCCATAAAACAACCAAAGCATGGTTTAGACTTCTGCAAAGGGGACAAAAGATGACTAATGCATAATCAATAGGGCATCGTAGTACCACAAACTATTTATATTTCAATGTTTTCAGCACATAAGGCAGTGAATGGCACCAGCAATAAGCTAAACATTCAACAAAGCATGAAAATTAATAAAGACTCATAACCTTGAATTCAACCCAATGGAGGCAACAAACACAAAAGGGAATTAGAGCCAAGGTTCAGTGCCAAGAAGACTGTCTGATTTACCAGCACAAAGGGCAAATAGGAGCCAAGATTACAAGTAGCCAAGTAAACTAACTGTGGGAGGATGAAACAGGGTCAGGCAGTAGTTCAGTGCAAGCAGTATATTGCTCTCAGTTAGAAGTTTAAGTATGCCCTGGGAGCTTTAGTCTCCAGGAAGGCCACTGGAGCTGCCATGGGTGTCTGTCTCTCTTCAGGTATAGCTGAAGGGAGAAAAAGCCCTCTGTTAACAAAGACTTGCAAACCTTAAATAGTAAAGGTAAAGGGACCCCTGACCATTAGGTCCAGTCGTGGCCGACTCTGGGGTTGCAGCGCTCATCTTGCTTTATCAGCCAAGGGAGCCAGCGTACAGCTTCCGGGTCATGTAGCCAGCATGACTAAGCCACTTTTGGTGAACCAGAGCAGTGCATGGAAACACAGTTTATCTTCCCGCTGGAGCGGTACCTATTTATCTACTTGCACTTTGACGTGCTTTCAAACTGCTAGGTTGGCAGGAGCAGGGACCGAGCAACAGGAGCTCACCCCACCGCGGGGATTCGAACCGCTGACCTTCTGATCCGCGTCCCAAAAAAACCTTAAATAGTTGCCTGCTAAACCCAAGTCCACTGGTATGGGACCCCGCCACACCCACTCACAACTGACAACAGAAGAGGGAATTCTGGCAGATGCAGCTTATCATTAGAGTCAGTATGCCCTATGCTGGCACAGAGGCAGAATCTCAAGTAGGGATTGGGAATTTGTGGCCTTCTAGTTGTTATTGGACTCCAGTTCCCACAATTCCTTACCATAGGCAAGGCTTAGGATCTGGAAGTTAGGATCAGGGAGATCCAGGTCAAAATCCCTGCACATCCAAGAAGTTGATTGCATGATCCTGGCCTGTTACTCTTTCTTAGCCTAGCCCTTCTTGCAATGTTGTAATGCAAGTAAAATGGGGTCAGACTTTGAACTGTCCTGCGATCATTGGGTGAATGATGGGATAACAATGATGCAGGAATGAGTAAAGTGACACCAGTTAAAATTTGCTTTTCTATACAGCTGTTACTGGTGCAGAAGCCGTGCCCTCCTTTGCCTCTCATCGCCCTATTACAAGGGGGAAGATGCCATTAATCCTCCTCCCTTGTACATAACTGACAGAACAAAGTGTCCATTGTGATTCCCAGACAGAATGAAGTCTGACTCAGAGCCAAACAAAACATTGCACGCAAACGGGTATAACAAAATCCTGACAGCCGTTCTAAGAAAAAGCAGATTCAGAAGAGGATCATTAGACCAAGAAAGTAGAAGGCGGAGGGGTGGTCAAATACAACCCTTTCCCCTCCGGCTCGTTTCCCCACTCCTGAGCCCACCAAACCTCCTGGTTGGAGCGGGGAGGTCAAAATCAATGTTTGGACAAAATATGTTATATTATATATGTTATAATTACTCTTATACTTCTACTCCCAAGGAGAAACACTTGTGGGATTGCCTGTCTCAGGTGCTCACTACAAGCGTGACCAGCCTTGGGCTCTATGCAGCTTGGCTTGGCCCCCAGTGCAATTTGCTATTCCTTCTCAGGCAGCAAAATGTCCTGGACTTGCCCTTGAACTATTTATCTTCCTGTATTGTACAACAGGCCTAGATGAAGGTGCATATTTGGGATGCAAGTAGCTTGAGCAAGACCAACACAAGAGAAAGGAGAACAGATCCACTCACTGACAATCCCACCAAACAATAAGGAAACAGTAAGAAAGCTGTTTAGAGGAAGAGTATTCTGCACAGATCTACGATAATAATCCATTTTGTCCATCCATTGGCAGCCCTATAACATGTTGCTGAAGAACTATATCCAGCTCCTCCTATGGGGGAAGCATGAAATGAGAAAAAACAACACAATTGCTGTGTTAATATGGGAAAGGGTTTAGTCAGCTTCAGTTTATGACTTGCTTAGCTAACAAATCTTGAGATGTCACAAGAACATAAGAAGAGCCCAGCTAGATCAGATGAAAGGCCCATTTAGCTCATCATTCAGTTCTCACAGTGGCCAGCCTAATACCTATGGGAAGTTCATAAGTATGATGACTCCCAATTGGCTGCCGGGGTCCTGTCAAGAAGCATTAGGTCAGGATTTTGATTAGATTAAGCATGCTTCATTGATGTGTCCAGAGAGCTACAGTGTTCTGTAGTTGCTTAGAGTTGCATAAAGCTGGGAGTACAAATCCTTATGCAAATTTCATACTGGTGAATGATGCTTGATAAAGTCCAGGACCCCCTCTCTCCCCACAACTCTCCTAAAAAGATACAGCATCATCAAGAGTATCTGACATTAAATCAAGTGTTCCCAAACATTTCTACTAAATAAAACACCAACCTATAGTGCATAAAATAAAGAAGCTGCCTTATACTGAGTCACACCTTTGAGCCATCTAGCTTATTGTTGTCTGCAATTGCCAACAGTGGCCCTCCCAGATTTCAAATGGGACATTCCCAGTCCTAAGTGAAGATGCTAGGGATTGAACCTGAGACCTTCTGCACGCAAAACAGATGCTCTACTACTAAGCTATGGCCCTTCTCCTAAACCCAGCCCTTTAGCTACCTGAAGAATGGATGCTACCAAGGTCTCCTGAGGGCAGGTAGTAGTACAGATACAGAGGCAAGGCTGTTCATGAATGATGCATCTGAACAATGTGGGAAAGTCTGTGTTTGGTGTTATGGTCAAGATCAGGCATAGGCAAACTCGGCCCTCCAGATGTTTTGGGACTACAACTCCCATCACCCCTAGCTAATAGGAACAGTGGTCAAGGATGATGGGAATTGTAGTCCCAAATCATCTGGAGGGCTGAGTTTGCCTATGCCTGGTCAAGATCCAGAATAAGACACTCCACAATATATTAGTAAAGGGATGGGTAATCTGTGGCCCACCAGATGTCATTGGACTTCAATTCTCATCAGTCTGGAACGCTGAGCACGCCTTAGGCACCAAGCGACCCAGCAGGAGGAGGAGGCGGCAAGGAGCCCCAGCCAGCCACTGCCATGACCTCACTTGTAAAAGGAAACTTGCAGATGGGAACCCGATTAAGGAGGCTTCCACACAAGCGCAGAACAAGGGCAAAAGGTGACAAACACGGAATAACCTCAACCCAGTGGATCAGTAAGGACTGGTCTCTTGGAAGGGGATTGGGGGGGGGAGCCCGCTTGGATCACCTGCTTGGGTGGAGGGTGTCCGTAATTTTATTTATTTTTTAGTGTGGAAGGAAAGAGAGGGGAAATGCTCCAGCCGCCGCCTTTTCAAGTTTCCAGCTGCTGAGTGCCTCATTTGCTGGTATAGAGATATTTTGTTTCAAGACCATCGAAACAGAAACATGTCATAATCATAATCATAATATAGAGATAGGAATTAGAGGAGAGTTAAAGTTAAATTTTGTTACTATCAAATTAATCAACTAAAAAAAATACAGCTGGCTGGCTATTAAAAAAATTAAGAAATTATTTGAGGGCAAGTAATTTTTTAAAAAAATGGAGCTTATTGGGCTGCATTGCAGCCGTTAAAATGACTACTCTTCCCAAGTTCTTATTTTTAGTTCAAGGCTGGTGTTTATCAATTCTTCAATCCCAATTACAGAAATGGCTGGTGCTAGCTAAAATTTTATTTTAGATAGTAAGTGGAATAGAACAACCCTCCAAACTTTGTATCACCCAAGGGACAAAGGAGGAATAGAAGTGCCTTATGTTAAGCAATGGTGCCTTAAGTTATATTATGATGCCTTTCTGCTTAGACAAAAAATGCATATTATTAATAAGTCGCTAGAGATCCTGCGAGTTCAAATGGAATCTTATAAAAAAAGCAACTGTCAAATATTGACAAGCTCTAAAGGGAGCAATGGGAAACCCTTGTTTCAGTGGCTGCATGCCAATGGAACTCTGCCTTAAGTGAAAGCCAATTGGTCCAATTGTTGCTGGCCAAATTACACTTTGCTCCAAATGCCCAGACGACAACAAAAGCCTTTTTGGGAAACCACTTATAGGCTTTACAGGATATGAATTTTGTTAAATAAATAAATAAATAAATAAACCTACAACCATTTCATGTAACTGTTAAATAACTTGGGAGACAGAAGAGACTGCTGAAGATCCTCATAGCCCCAAAGCTGTAGTGCTACTTTCCCCGAGTTCTTCTTTAACCCATCGCTACATCCTGAACTTGTTTTTCCCAAAAGGACACCTCCATCAATTGTGGCAAAAGCCATAGACAGATCTGAGAGAGCCATGGTTCTGGCTTTTGCTCTGCTTCCATTTGCCTCTGACTCTGCCCAACACTGGCATGTGACCCTTGGAAGGTTTCCCAGAAGGAAATGCAGCCCTTGTGCTGAAAAGGGTCCCCTGCAACAATTTTACAGTGTCTCCCTGCTTGGTATCAATACGGATGAAGGGTGAGCTACACATCAACAAGCACACACATAAATCACTGCTGAAGTGCACCTCCAATTGTGCACAGATAATGATGATGTTTCCCCAGCCTGTTACTGTTGGTTACAGACTACCTGTGATGTCACAAAAACACATGACAGCTGAATGGATATAAAGGTGGGCCTTTTCCTCTTCTCCAACAGAAGACAGAGGGCAACAGCTGTGACATTCAGAATTGCCCAGCCTTCTTCCACCTGGAGAAGGAGAACTGGCAGATGGATGGAGGTGATCATCTGGCTGTGGGATGCCATGGAGCATTAATAAGGCAAGTTCACTTGCTGAGAGGGACGTAGCTTGAAGGCAGCTGATACCCATGGTCAGAAGCTGGCTGACATCTGGCGATGGGCTTAATGGAAGATGGCAAATGTTTTTATCTTCCTTAGTAAATGCTTTTTTTCTAACTGGGAAAAAATAACATATACCTTCAGTCTTTCAAACCTGCTGTGACCTAGATAGCAGTGCATCTTTCTTAAGAAAGAAAAAAGTCACTGAGCCATGGATTTCTGAATTGTGAAGAGCTCAATAAGCAAAATTCAACCCTCCCAAATGAAATTTGGAAGCCTGTGGATATCTGCAGATTGAAGTCAGGGAACAAATGTGAATGAATGAAGAGTGAATGATGAGTGAATGTGTTCGTTGGTGTTTATCATGGATGTTGGCTAGCATATGCATGCCTATGTGTATGGGAGGTTTTAATTGTGGACAAGGCAAATGGTGTCAGTAGCTACATGAATGTGATGTGTAAAAGGAAACTGGTGGATATTCATGAACAGCTGAAAGCTCTGGAAGTTGGCAAGCGGAAGTTAGTTGATGAAGTATCCAGGCTGAAGCCAGTGGAGGTGCCTGGTAGGTCTATCACCAGCTAAACATTACGATTTAGCGATACATCACAATGTCTGAAACATGGAACTATGTAGGGTGGCAGGCTGAAGAAAGGGCAAAGGAGCAGTCATGGAGATTAATAGGTACATGCTATGTGCACTGCTTTGTCCATGAGTTTTCTTGGCAGGGATACTGGAGTGGCTTGCCGGTTCCTCCTCCAGGTAGATCACGTTTGGTCAAAACTCTCCACTATGACCTGTCTATCTTGGGTGCCCTGCTCGGCATAGTTCATAGCTTCTCTGAGTTATTCAAGACCCTTCGCCACGGCAAGGCAGTGATCCATGAAGTGATGTATGGAAGTGAGAGCTGGACCATAAAGAAGGCTGATCGCTGAAGAATTGATGCTTTTGAATTATGGTGCTGGAGGAGACTCTTGAGAGTCCCATGGACTGCAAGAAGATCAAACCTATCCATTCTTAAGGAAATCAGCCCTGAGTGCTCACTGGAAGGACAGATCGTGAAGCTGAGGCTCCAATACTTTGGCCACCTCATGGGAAGACTCCCTGGGAAAGACCCTGATGTTGGGAAAGATGGAGGGCACAAGGAGAAAGGGACGACAGAGGACGAGATGGTTGGATAGTGTCCGCGAAGCTACCAGCATGAGTTTGACCAAACTGCGGGAGGCAGTGGAAGACAGAAGTGCCTGGCGTGCTCTGGTCCATGGGGTCACGAAGAGTCAGACACGACTAAACAACAACAACAACAATGTGCACTGCGGATTCTCCTCTCTGAGGCAGGCAAACCCTCGTGTTTGGAGGGTTAACTTTTCCCACTCCTCCCTAGACGGAGGGAGAAGGAAGAAGCAGCCTAGCTGCAATTCCTGCATCGGGTAGACAGAGACACTGTGGTTATGGGGAGGCGCCAAGGCTAGGAGTGGGACCATTCTGCTATCAGAGGGGAAAAGGAGCTGAAAGCAAAGGCAGCCACCAGAGGGCTCGCAATTATACCACCCCCTGGAGTTTTAAAGGTTGTGCTTCACAATACATCGCCAGCTCAATTATTTTGAGACTGTTCTTATGATGTGGTCTACAAACCAGTGTTGGATGATGCATCAACACATCACACAGCCTTAGTGCCTGGGTGATGCTGTTGAATGGTAACTATCCCCCCCTCATTGTCTCTGTCCCACCCCCACCCCCCAGGATGTCTGAAGTTTCTTCAGACCAACTGTGAAAGCAATGAAGAGAACTGTAGCACTTAAGCAAGCTCACTTATATTTCTAAACAAATGTCTTTCTAAATATATCTAGCTGTAGTGTTCATTCTATCTTTTTATTCCAAGACAGTTTATGTGAGAAGTACACATGAAAGATGGGCTGGGTGAGAAATAATAAACAGGAACACATTGATGATGGAGAGCAGGAAGTCAACTTAATGGGGAAATTGTATTAAATTTGATGTCATTTGGTACTGATTTCTTAAAAAATTGGAAAACTAATAAAAATTATTGGGCAAAAAAGAAAAATAATAAACCAGTAGTGAGTTGCCCCACAATGGTCAGGCCAGGGGAGGTTGTGCTGGTGCTTCTCCAGCTGTTGCCATTGGCTGCAGGCTGCCTGGGATGTCACAAAAGGACATGGTGGCTGAGGGGAAAGAGGAAGTTATTTGTGGCAGGCTGGAGGGAGTGAAGAGCCTAGGTGATTCAGGGGAAATCTGAAGGAGGGCCAGCTGGAGACAAGGAAGGAAGCCTGTGTTGGTTCCCTACTAGTTGAGTTGCCAACTTTTCTCTCCCTTTTTTACATAGCTGTCAAAAAAGTCACAACTGACTTTGTCAGAAAAGTCTGATGTTTCCCCCCCCCCCATAAACTTTTGAGGATCCACAGGGTTTGAAAAGCTCTCTGAGCTAGAATATTTCTTATAGGTCTAGTAAAGGTAAAGATACATTAGGATCAACAGATGTTATTGTGCCAATTTTCAGTTGGCATAATAACAGCAGTAGTTCTGGAACTCAGAACATACCCAGCTCTTTAAAAATCAACAGCACTTAAGAAATCCAAGAAGGATGATGAGTCATTTTCCATTGAAATAAGCTCAGGTAAGGACTTGCCTTTTCCAACTGCCGCACGTGAATTGTTGGGTCGGGCCAGGAAAGTTGTCCAGTACCTTGAGGAATCAGAGAATGAGTTATTCTGAACTGAAAGCACCTTGTTCAAAAATGGGGTGTCGGCCTTTTGATGGGTGCAAAGTTTTAACATTATGTTTGTCCCTGTAAGTATTTGACATTTTTAACTTCCTTAATAAAATTTTACCTTACTTAATATATGTTTTTTTCTAACTGGGGAAAAAGAACATATACCTTCAGTCTTTCAAACCTGCTGTGACCTAGATAGCAGTGAATCTTTTTTAAAAAAGAAAATAAGTCAGTGAGCCATGGACTTCTGAAGGAGAAATCTCTGTCTACATCAGAGTCTAATTTTGCAGTGCTGACAATAACGCTTGATGGGATAGGTAGAGAGATGTAGATGCAACATGCCTCATCAGACAGCCGTAACCTACATTTTAAAAATGTTTTAGAACATTTGGGTCACTCTGCAAGCGTATACGAATACTAGGTTACTACAGTTACAATATGCTTCCCTTTCTCTTACCCCTAGCAACATTTATGCCTAGCAACAAGGCTGCATGTGTTACTACTACTGATTCTGCACGCACTTCACTCCATCATGGCAACATCTGTGCCTAGCAACAAGGCTACACATTCTCTGTGAATGCTGGTGAATGGCAGGCTATTTTGGAGCCAATCTTGTTCTTTGGAGTGCTGTGCTTTAGAGGTGACCTCTATAGTTCAGCCCACATAGTTTCCTCACTTATTTATTATCAGCCTGTTCCATTTCCACTACTATGTCTGAAACAGATGCAAGGCATCTTGCTTGATATAGTCCTAGGGCATAGCCTGAAAGTACCTGATGCAGAAATCTTACTAAATCGAAGCTGGACTAGATCTGATCAGTATCTGGATGAGAATGAACATAAGAATATGATATACGTAAGAAGAGTCCTGTTGGATCAGACTAAAGGCTCATCTAGATCAGCAGCCTGTTCACACAGCATGCCAATGGGGAGCCTGCAAGAAGGACCTGAAAGCAACAGTGCTCCCTTCATTTGTGATTCCCAGCAACTGGTATTCTGCTTCCAAAGGTAGAAGAACAGAGTGATTGTGCTTTCAAAGCAGGTGCTCTGCCACTGAATGTAATCCTCTCCCCCTCTTCCCAAATTCTCAGAAGACCCTCTGATTTTACACTGCCTTTCCCACTTGCTGGATGCAAACAAATATAATGAGGCTTAGAATGCCCCATTTTTAGTGTATATTGAAATTTTTATGCCTCTGGTTCTATGGGGAATAAGAACATGTAATTAGAGATGTTATCATCATGTCTGTACAAAAGGCAGCAAAGATAAGGTTACATAAGGAACTGTAATGCTGTCATTCATTTCCAAATTTGTTTTAAATGCCTTTTGTTACAGATCCAGAGAATGATCTAGTTGAGCAAACTTGCTTCTCACACAGGTCCACACACAAACAGGGGTCAGCTGACTTGTTGCTACCTCCCGCTTGCTACATGTGCTGGCTGGGACTTATGGGAGTTGTAGTCCAAAACATTTGGAGGCACCAAGATGGTGGAGGGGACCTTCCCAACCGTACCTGGGGATGGCAGCAACAAAACCTAGGATGTTCTGCCTGCAAAGGAGGTGCTGTACCCCTGAACTATGATGCTTGCCCAATTATTTTACAGAAGGAGATGTAAAATCAAGCATATAAGAACATGAACCACTAAACAATACACTAAAAAAAGCTAAAACTCTGGTGCACAGCCCAATTTGATGAATATTCACTTGGAAATAAATCCAGAGAAGATTACTTCTGAGTTAACATACAAAGGTTTGCAGCCTTATTGTTCATAAATGCAACATTTGGGCAAGGTGTTTTTATTACAATTCAAATATCAAGTTATGAATGGCGATGGGTGAATCTGTCCGTTTTCTGTTTCTCTCCATTTCTCATTTTTCCAATCTTAAATTTAGTTCTCCACATCAAATTCTTTTTTTTAAAAAAAGGACTCTCATCAGTATTTTAGTGCAAATTTCTCATAATAGCCACACATTTGTATGCAATTTGGCTTAAGACACATGTTTTTACTAGGCAATTTTCCTAATGGATTATGCATGTCGTTTTCAATAATAAATGCATTTAATACACATTTTACCATAATAAATATGTGCACATTTGTGCACATTACTTGACCAGAGAACTGCACTGCATAATTCAAAGATGTGCCAGTTTCAAAGGATGGCCTTGTTTCAGTTTGTCTATTTTTCAAGAAAGTGTGAATTAGGTAGGTACACCTTTCAATGAGAAATGAATCAAGTGTTTACCCAATCCCTTGTTATGGATTCATGTTCAATCAAGTGCTTTAGCAAAAGAACAAAGAAAGCCTGCAACACTAAAGATGGGAGCTGGGTAGTGTGACTGAATTTCTGGGTGCTTAAAAATAACAGTTAACACTAGAGAGGTCTGCTTCAACTGTTCGTGGTGGTTTTTATTATTCTGCAGCAAGGTGTTTTACGTATGTGAATAATGCCATGTGTCCACTTATCCTCTCACCCAGAGGTTTGAAGGATGAGGAGGCACTTCTGTGACAAAATTAGACTTTTTATTTAATTACACTCAATGAGGGGTTTAAGCTTGATGGTTACAAATGAGAGGCACAATACTTAGTTTCAGGCAAACACACTTTACATTTTGAATTTAGCCTCAGGATAGACTATTTCCACCTATCATGGCTATCAGTGGCGTAGCGTGGGGGGTGCAGAGGGTGCCGGCCGCACCGGGCACAACATCTGGGGTTAGGGCAAATCCACAGGTTAGGGGCGCAAATCCATGGGTTAGGGGGCGCAAATCCACGGGTTAGGGGGCGCAAATTACTTGCCTTGCCCCGGGTGCTGACAACCCACGCTACACCACTGATGGCTATTAGTATTACTACACCAGCAACACTTTCCCAGTCCTTTCTAATATTTTTAATTTTCCCTAAGTGAATTAAAGTGGGTTGCCCTGGCTAGCTAACCCTAATTCCTGTCAGGAAAGGTCCCTTTCTCCTCATGTTCCCCATGCTTTTCCAAGCCCTAACTGATCCCCATCTGACAGTTTAACTGCAAAGTTCTGCTTTTTAAAATCACCTGTTCTCCCTGACTGGCTGGTGTCCTAACCAGTTCTGATTGGTCCCTAGGTCACCAGGAGGCTGATCCAGGGCCTGACAATCACGCAGAGATTCTGCTCTACCTCATGTTCTCCAGAAGCATGAGGCAAATCGCCCCCACCTTGCTGTCCTCTCTAAGCAGTGTCAACTCCAGTTTTAGACTCTAATTTGCAGTATACACTTAAAACAGTATCAAACCACTTTAAGCAGCCAAAGTTTCATCCAAAGATTCCTGGGAACTATAGTTCGTTAAGGGTTGTAACAAGACCCCCTATTCCTCCTCACAGACACTTTACAAACTAGAATTCCCAGGATTTAGTTAGGGTTCCTGCGTTGCAGGGGTTGGACTAAATGGCCTTTGGGGTTCCTTGTAATTCTGTGATTCTTGGACGAAAGCCATTATTGTTTAAAGTCAAATTTATTTTAAACATATGGGGCCTCATCTGCACTCTCCCTGTGGGTCTAGTCTGTACAATCATCCAGATGGGGAGTGCAGGGCAAGTGAAGGAACCTGTTCTATTTCCCCATTTTTGTCATTGCTTGCATTTTCAGTAAGGTGAACAGGCAGAAACAACAAGAAGGAGCAACTACAGGGTCAGGAGATTCTGGAGGTTGGCAGAGAGTCTCCTGCAGGTGTGTGTGGGCCTTGGCAGATGCCCAACAATACTACCACTAATGTATCCAAGGAAACCACACTCAAGTATTGCTAATCACCTCTTGAATCAAGTGTTTTTAAGCCAATGAAATCAATTGTAGGGCCACAATAGACATGATTACTTTGTTAGCTCTGGGGTGCTTGATTTTAGTAAGTAAATAAAGGGGGAAGGGGCTGAGCCAGATTGGCATGGAACATGGCACGGGGGGAGAGGGGGTCTCCATAGTCCACACAGTTACCCTTTTGCCTGCTCTTCAGACTATGAGATAATCATACATTTGGTTTTGGTTTTTAGACTCTGTGCTGCTTTAGGTGCCTTTGGGTGTGGTGAATGAACTTGAACATTCAAAATAAAGACATTTTCACCACAGGCTTCCCTAGCAATATACAGTAGCTGTTCTTTTATTAAATTTTACTCTTGTTTTGAATTATACCATCATAAATTTTAAGGAAAGAGGACTTCAGGGCAGAATATGTCTCCTGAGAAAGCCTGAGGCTTGGCATATCTGTTTTTAAACACAAATCAACTTCTCTCTCTGTTTATATGTAAGATAGCAACACCTATCTTGCTTACTTTAGTTAAGCAGATGCCAACCAGTGGGGACATTTGGAATTTTGAGAAAGTGTCATGGGCACCAGTCACAAAATGGCTTCTGTGAGAGTTTGTGGCATAACACAAAATGGCAGCTGTGTGGCTGTGGCATGGCACAGCACAGCACAAAATGGCTGCCACATCTTAAAGAGCAGAAAAGGAGAAAGAAACAGAAAATGGTGAAGTCATGACCCCCTTCAGTGAGGAAAAAGCCACCTACATCAGTCACCACCACACTTGCTCACAGAAAAAACCTCTTTACAGCACTCCTCTCTGCAGAAGGGAGGCAGGTGTCCAATCCAATCCAATCCAATGATGTATAGGTACATTTAAGAGGATGTATTCAGTGTGGAAGAGGCCACTGAACCCGAAGAGCAAACTGTCTATTATATATTGTGGATTTGTCAGGGTATATTATTTACTGAGAACTTGTTTGGGGTGCCATAGGAGTTACTGACAGGCACACTGGCACCCATAGACACCAAGTTGGCAACTCCTGCATTAGCTCCTAAGTTCATAACATGTTCCAGCTTTAGAAAACTAGAATTACGAAATCTCACAATAGTTTACTGGTTATGTCACTCTCCCCACTTTCTTTTACTGAAAATTACATCAGTGCACTTACAAAGTACAATCCTATGAATCCTTACCTAGAAGTAAGTTCCACTGAGTTCAATGAAGGTTTTGTCCCCAAGTCAATGTGCATAAAATTGCAGCCTTGGGCAAGTGTGTGCAATGTGCAACAGGATAGCAAGATAACAGAGAGCTTGGGGGTGCAACATAGGCTACTATTCAATTTCTGGGGTTAAAGTTTGTATTGGGTCACAATTCCAACAATGGAGGCTGAATTAATGCTCATGCATAGCAATAGGAGTTAAAGGGTCTCACTCATTTCAATATTCCCCTTAAGGACATTTGTGCTTCTAACACTCCAAATAACAAGCTGGCTGAAAAGGCTGGACACTCCCAGTAAATTACACAGGGCAGCACACACATTCTTTCCCTGGCCTGGAGCCCGGCCACTTGCTCGGACAAGCCAGGTCAGAGATGCTAATCAGTGTTTTGCTAGGAAACCTTCTGCTTCCCCAAAAGTAAAGTGGAACTAGCACACTCTTTAAATGGCTGGACAGGCCCAGAAGGGCTGTGACATCCTGTTTCTTTTCCTGTTCGTATCTGTCTATGATTGCATGTCTGTATCCAAAGCATAATTAAAGATTATGGAGACCCTATGCTGAACAATATTTAATCAATCAATCAATGATATGTTTTTCCTACATATATTTTTAAGAACCTATGAAATTTCTCCATAACTTGGAAATGAGGCCCTTGATTTCTCATTGTGTTGTTATAAGAATTTTAAGGTCTCAAATATAGAATAAATATTCATAAATGCACACATATCTAAATATATGAACCATGTGTCTTAAATAGTATGGGAGAGCAATCCTGAAGCCATTTTGAGTCTCCCAATGACCTCTGCAATAAGGGAGGCAACTGGGGAAAGCCTTCTTACTGTCTTTTTTGCTTGCAGTTCCTGTCTTAAGGGCATATTTGTGCATGAATAGGGTGAGCCTGTGACCTGGACTCAGGCGCTAAAGTACAGTATTAACCATCAAAAAAAGAATGGCCAGACTGCCCAGGTAATGCAATCAGTATCCCAGCAGACAGGATTTCTGCTGTAGACTGCCTCCTTCTGTATTATGTATGATAGGGATTGGGGGGGTGGGTCTTGGGCTACAGGATGGGCAATTTCCAAAGCCTATATAAGGGATTGCGCATCATTGTTCAGGGTTCTCCTCCCTCCCGTGTGTGGTGAGTGGGGACCCTGTTGCAACAGTTCCTTTAATAACGAACAGGCTTACTAGCCACTTTGCTTCTCAATATACTCTGGTTGGCCTCTGTTACTTTCTCCTACCAATAGGGAAGCCACTTAAGGATCCTATACAGGCTCTGGAATACCCCATAAGGGAAAGGGAGCATTTTCTTCTTATAACAGTGTGATAAGAAGGGAAAGGAGGGTATGATGCAAGCTACCGGACTTAGAGAAGTGTTGGGCACTGGCGGAGGAAGGTGGGTGCGGGGAGTGCGGTATGCACCAGGTGTCAGCCATGAGGGTGGGTGACATTGCCGTGCCGCCACACCCCCACCCCCACCCCGCTCACTGTGCAGGCAGCTCGCTGCGTGGGCCATGAGCCACTAGGGATGATGCTGCCGTGGGTGGCTAGCAGCCTCCCCGACGCTTGCCGCACGGGCAGCAAGCAGCTAAGGATGCTCGCCGTGTGGGCAACTAGCCCTGTCCCCGCGGGCCGGCTAGCCCCCGCCCCCTCACCACTCCGGGTGCCGGGGCAGGTAGCTCCGCCCCTGGTGTTGGGTTCTCAGATGCTATTAGACTGTAACTCTCAACATTCCTGACCATTAACTCAACTGCCTGGGGATGATGGTGTTGGCCATTTACAGTTTAGTAGCGCTGCAGAGAGCTTGCTGGGGAGACCATGCATAACAAGGAACTCAAAAATAAGTTTAACAAGGTTTTAATAACAAAACAAAAACTCCTTTTACACTAAAGATAACAACAACAAACATGACCCAACCACCAACCCATCCCCCAGGGTAATGAGAGAGCTAGGTGCTGCTTCTTATATACTATGCCCAAATGCTGACACAGCTTAATTAACACAACCTAGCAGCACCTGCTATGTTTCACAGCTGCAAGACTGGGTCTCGTTATTTGCCCTGGCCCTTAAAGACATACACAACTTGTGAAACAATAATGAACCTTCACATTTTACAGTGACCATTCAACAGATGGGACTTGTAGTCCGGCAACATTTGGGGACCATAGGTTAAAGAACACCACTGTAGAGCAAATGATTGATGATGGTTCAGTCTTCACACCCCACATGTCATGCACACAAAATATTGACCATATTTTTCCGCCCTGAGCTGCAACAGCTCTAACTTATTAAATCTAATCTTATTCTCTCTATTTTTTTGTGCAGAACCCTTATTTAATGTGCCCCTACCTCTGCTTCACCTTTGTCAAGACAGTCGCTGCTTAGACTGCAACGTGCCACCATCCTCCCTGCCTGTTCTAGTGTGAGCAGCTGGTGCTGGTTAACATGGTTATCTATCATGGAGGCCCCATAAAAGTATTCCTGGACCAATGCCTAATTTATATTGTTTCCAGTTCTTTGGCTTTAAATCTCATGTTTCCATCATTTTACCGTTAGAGAAAGAGCCATTTTTAAATTGGTCCCTGTTTTAACTGGAGTTGTTTAAATACAATGGACTACTTCCCTGAAATAAGCCATGTTTCCTAAATGCTGCTCTGGTTCTCTTCTCCTCCCAGCACAGTAGCATTGCCATGACACCCATTGCCCATCCTACAGTAGTACTTTAATAGTGCATCACTGTGGGGTAGGAGCATGTGAGTGCTCTCTCTACAGGAATCCCAATTTTCCAAAGATTCTGCAATAGCAGCAAAATGACCTTTCTTGGGACAAAACTGCATAAATAAGCTCTCCCGCTGACACAATTCTCGGCTCACTCCAATTCTGCAAGGCGATTATTTGGAGTTACAACAAAGCAAGGAAATTCTAAGGCTCTAAACCCTGTGTGGCTCTTCATTTGGCAACCTTGGACATATTCCCATATCAGTGCTTTTTTTTCTTAAAAAATATGTTTTGGGGTACTCTCATTTTCCTACTCATATTGAAATACTGCCCCTCAGTGAGGCCAAACTTAGATTCACAACATATTTAGGGGTATGTATAACCCTGCGTCCCCCCCAGAAAAAAAGCACCACCCCTAAGCAAGGTTCTTGGTCCCTGATCTTCTGGATGACTTAATATACACGATATGCCATTACAGTGGTACCTCAGGTTACATACGCTTCAGGTTACAGACTCCGCTAACCCAGAAATAGTACCTCAGGTTAAGAACTTTGCTTCAGGATGAGAACAGAAATCGTGCTCCGGCGGCGCAGCAGCAGCAGGAGGCCCCATTAGCTAAAGTGGTTCTTCAGGTTAAAAACAGTTTCAGGTTAAGAACGGACCTCCGGAATGAATTTAGTACTTAACCCGAGGTACCACTATATATTAACTTATGAGCTGTTCATTAAGAAAGTGTTTATCTATAGCACTGTATGCTTTTCCAGACCAAAATAAAAATAAAAATCCAAATGAAAATGTCAAGCACTACCATTCATAACTGAGGTTATGCCATATGTGCAGTACCTACACTCCACAACTTGGCCATGCGACACACCTGAGCAGAGTCCAGCCCCAGTTAAAATACTTTGAAGTTGTACTGAATTCATTAGAAGAGACAGAGACAGACAGAGACAAACAGACAGAAAGAGAGCATGTTTTTAACTCTCTTCTATTGAAACCAGGTGGGACTTCAACTTAACTTTTCCCCGAATCAACCCCATAATGCAGAACATTGGAATAAATGGTTCACTACATAGTTTGATGAAAAAATAATTGCTTTACTATTGGCCAGAGAAGAAACAGCTGCAGGGAGTTTGCTTCCCCTCTGCCAGAAAAAAAATCAGCTCCAACTGCCAGTTTCCATGGAACTGCAAGAAGCAAGGGGGAAAGCCCATCAGACCTCTGCCACCAGCCACAGAACCAAGGACCACCAGATCGTTACACTGCTTCTATTCAAATGAGAACACAAATAAAGTGAAAATCAGCCTGGGTATGGCACATCTCACTATTTCCTTCTGGTTAGGGCTGGGGGGGGGGGGGCATTTGATTCAGATCACATTTAAAAGCGGAACTACATAACCTGCACTTTTCAAAACTATGTGCTAACTGGAACACACTCATCCTGTGAAATCAGCCTTGGCCCTGCGGACAGTAGTCATGATGAGCTCCAGAACTTCAAAAAATCAGCAGTACATTCAATGATATCAATTACAGGCTAGAATGTGACTATCAAGATTAAGCCTAGATTCAGAGGATTTTCAGCTGTGAGCCATTGAGTCTCTTCCATGCTCTTTATGTGAAGAAGAAAAAGCCAAAGAAAGACATTTGTAATGCAAACGAGCAACACAGCCAATATAAACATTGGCTTTAAGCAAAGCAAGCACTCAGATGCAAGCGGTACAAAATTCCTATAACAACAATGAAGAGTCTTGTGGCCCCTTACACACGAACACTTATTCGGGCATAACCTTTCATGAACTAGAATCCATTTCATTGGATGCAACACTCTAGTCCATGAAAAATTATGGCATAATAAGTGTGCTGGTCTTTAAGGTGCTGGAAACTTGTCGTTTCACTGTAGCAGCCTAACAGTCTCAGAATGCAACGAAATTGTTTCTTATGCTGCCATCTAGTGACTGGTTGAAATAAAGACTTGCCCTACACACATTCAGATACTGTAAATAAGATTCAAATAGGATGGTAAAGTGCTGGGACAGTAAAGTTTCAAGATAATAGAGAATAAGTTGATTGCAGGGGGTGTGGGTAGTATTACTACTACTACTACTACTACTACTACTACTACTACTACTGCTATATTTATATTCCACATTTTCTCAAAGGAGTTCACAGTGGTGTACACACTTCTACAACAACCCAGGTTAGGCAGAGAGATAGTGACTGACCCAAAGTTACCCACTGGGCTTCAAGGTTGAGGGGAGATTTGAACCATGGTCTCCCAAGTCAGAGTCCAGGACTCTAACCACTACATCACACTGGCTCTCACGCTGAGGTGGTATAGTCTACTCTATCACCTCAGGATTCTACCATCTCATTCTGCTGCAAGTGTTAAATCAGGTCAAGTCAGACTATGTAGCAAAAGCCAATCTTTGGGATAAATCAAGCCTAAGTTTACTGTTGTCTGAGGGTTGCTACTTCACATGCTATTTTTTAAACCATACATGTTCAACCCAAATGTAGTGCTGGTGCAACAGATGTGTGAATGCAAACATGTTTATCATATAGGCGCTCATCAGGAAATCTAGATTAGCTGTGGCAGCTTGCTAATTGTAAAGTTACTGCCCATCTGGTTTTGCCATACCATAAATTGGCCTTTGATTCTTGATGGCGTGAATCCTGGCATGTCTAGCCATATGCATGCATGCATGTACAAACGCACACGGTGGATTTTATCTTGTGAACTGCCCTGAGATCTTTTGATGATGAGCAGTATATAAATCAATCAATCAATCAATCAATCAAATTTCCTATGGGTAATATCCAGCTAAGTCCTACTCAAGAGCACAACAAACCCCTAGAAACTGATTGACTTAAGTAACCTTCCAAGTCCATGAATTTCAACAGGTCTACTCTGAGTATGTCTAACAGTGGATATCACCCTATGTATTTAATTTGCATGCAGAATACATTTAGGTGATGCTGTTAACAAAATTAATCTTGATTAAAATATGGAATACACTTATGTGTTGATGATTTTTTCTGGAGTGTTGCTAAGAATTATAAGCATTTTAATTCACAAAACTCACCGCATTATTTTATCTCACACTGCATCATCTATCCAGAAAGATTGGATTATACAAACACAGACTTTATAGCAATTCATAAAACACACAGCACATATAATTTAGGCAGCTTGCTGTTGCCACTGTGGTCACCAATAATTGAATTTCAGTACAAATTTACACTCCAGTGGGTAAAATTTAACAAGTGGTGAGGTGCACACAGACTCAAGGAGGTATCTGAAATTAACTGACAGCACAAGCCTACACATGTCTACTCAGAAGTAAGACCCATTGAATTCAAGGAGGCTTACTCCTCGATAAGTGAGTAGAGAACTGCAGCCAAAATGTTTTATTGATTCACAGTGGTAACTACAGAAATGATAGCATGAACTTCAACGATTACATAAAAGAAAATCCATCAAGGCAGGGCAGTGTAATAAACAAAGCAGCACAGTATGAATAAAAGAACAATAATAATCAAGCTGGTGCAATGTGAATGAAAGAACAAAAGCAATTTGAATTAGAATGATGGACAAAGCAACTACTAAAGCAATACATAATAAATTACAAGGACCTACACTGCAGCTTCTTAATACCCATTTAATTTTAAAAGCGTTCTAAATTCTCTGAGCTTGTGGACTCCAATAAGGAGGTTGCAAGCCTTTCTTAGGCGCTAGAGATACCAGGCTGCAAACCAACGTCTGCTTTCACCAAATTGGCCTTGCGGCCACAACAATTGACTTATTTTTTCTGCTTGTTTTTCCTCATTGCACCATCCGTTGCTTTGTGTAACATCTTACCTGATGAAGAGTTCTGGAGAGCAGAAGAGCTAAGCAGCTAAGCACATTTTTGAGACTTCGGGGCTGGTCCTAATAAAGAATTGCCCAACTGTAGGCCTTTAGCTCAGTGGTAGAGCATTCGCTTTGCATGCAGAAGGACTCAGGTAGGGCTGGGAGAGACCCCTGTCTGAAATCCTGAAGAGCCACTGCCAGTCAGTGCAGACAATACTGAATCAGATGGACAAATGGTCAGACTCAGTGTAAGGCAGCTACCTATGTAGCTATGTTTGCTTGAGCTGGGGATGATGGGAGTTGTAGTCCAGCAACGTCTGGAGAACCAAGGTTGAAGAACACTGTCCTAGGACATGGGGAAGGTTGTAGCCACATGTGTACCTGCCACAGTTAGCTGTGCCCGCACACCATGAAAGTACACAGGCCAGTGGCGTAGCGTGGGGGGTGCAGGGGGGGCCGGCCGCACCGGGCGCAACATCTGGGGTTAGGGCAAATCCATAGGTTAGGGGGCGCAAATCCACGGGTTAGGGGGCGCAAATCCACGGGTTAGGGGGCGCAAATTACTTGCCTTGCCCCAGGTGCTGACAACCCACGCTACGCCACTGACACAGGCTGTGCACATACAGTGAACAAGAGTCAACTAAGGAGTCACATCAGTGGAAGCCCTGCCCTTCTACTTGAACAAAGGCTCCTCTCCATCTTCTCTCCTGAAATTGGCTCTGCTGGGGGTTGGAAGAATCCCCAGAACAATACTCAGTGGGGGAGGAGGGATCATTACATTCGGCCAGCCAAAATGTTATATTGAATCCTTAGTGCTATATTGATTCTCTCCTCATAAATGTGAAACACAGGCCTTTCCCTGTTATCCTGAAAACTGTAGGCTACCCTTCACAGAGCTACAATTCCCAGCACCCTTCACAAACTGCAGTTCCCAGGATCCTTTGGGGGAAAGCCGTAAATTGTTATTATTTAAGACTAAATTATTATTATTTAAGCAGCTATCCTATTTTTAAAAGACATCTGAAGGCAGGCCTGTTTAGGGAAGTTTTTAATATTTAATGCTGTATTGTTTTTAACATTCGATTGGGAGCCGCCCAGAGTGGCTGGGGAAACTCAGCCAGATGGGCGGGGTATAAATAATAAATTATTATTATTATAAAAACATTAAATTTAAAGCATTTAAAGTTGTATTTACTGCTGTAACCCACCCCAGAACCTTAGGGTGAAGGGTGGATAATCAATCAAGTGCTTTAAATATATGGTGTGTAGGCATCCTTAATCAAATAAGATAAAGAAACAAATGCAAATTCTTGGCTTCGAATTTGGGTTACCTTAGCGCAAGTTATTATTTGTTGCCCTTAGCATAAGCATATACTGTATGTGAGTTTGTATCCAAGCCGAATGACTGTATATTTTGAAAGTGACCTTGAAGCACTCCCCTACCCAAGGCATACAAATGTTGCTGTGTCCAGGCAAACAACTGCTGTCTCTGTAGACTGAGAATCTCCCAGGTGAGCTCTCTGCACACCTGCACCTGGAAGTGAGTCAGCAGGAACAGAGGCTGCAGCTGGATCCCAGAGAATCCCAGACTCTGTGCCCTGGAATAGGAAACATCACAGGGAACCTCCTGGCAACTGTGCACAGCCCAGACTCCCTGCAGCCTGAAAGTTTAACTGGTGCTCTGGTTACTGCGTTTTCTTGGACGCTAGCAGCAGAAGGTTGAATAAGGGCAAAAGAAAAGGAGGAGGTAATCAGCCACCAAGCAGGAACCAGACTGTCAAGCCAAGGATCAATGTTGGGAGGCAGAACCAGAGAACAAGCCAAGAGTCAGACCCCGTAAAGCAATGGTGGGGAACCTGTTGTTCTCCAAAGTCCTGGACAAAGACCTTTCTCAGCTTTTCTATCTAACCACCCATTATGTGCCTTGTGCGTTCACAACACCTTATAGGTTTGAAGCAATAGAAAGACCTTGGACAGTTTCCCAGAAAGGTGCACGTGCATCTCTTACTGTGTACAGTGGTACCTTGGGTTACAGACGCTTCAGGTTACAGACACTTCAGGTCACAGACGTTTCAGGTTACAGACTCTGCTAACCCATAAATTGTACCTCTGGTTAAGAACTTTGCTTCAGGATAAGAACAGAAATCGGGCGGCGGTGGCACAGCAGTAGCAGGAGGCCTCTTATCTAAAGTGGTGCTTCAGGTTAAGAACAGTTTCAGGTTAAGAACAGACCTCCAGAACGAATTAAGTTCTTAACCCGAGGTACCACTGTATTATAAAATGGGATGGTAAATGACCATAGTCATAACTACAATCTGTCACATGCTTTATCATCCTTATCTTCATCTCCACAACAGGTAGACCCTAAGTATATATACATTCTTAGCTCATCTCTTTCCACAGGCTGACAAAAAATTACAACATGTTTAAAACCAAAATAGAATAATAAACTGTAAAAGCACACACAACAAACACACGCCAAAAAAAGCAAGGAAAAAACTCATGTTATCCTTCGTATCTGTCAGACACACCCCATGTGGAAAACCCTTTGTTTGTGTATATTTTTGCTTCGTATATTAGTTTCTATGAATTAGTTGTTCCATGTGTTGCTGCTATGTCTAGATGTGCACAATATTCTGTAAATTAAAATGCATTATGAACCTGTTCTGTTTCTAGCAAATTGGAAGTCACTGCTAAGATGGTGTAACTAATAGCTATGTCCTTGAATCCTTACCTTCCAGCAGCGTCAAATAATGCATTTTAGGGTACCCAGCAAAGCTATGATGACTCTTTGGGTGGGCAGATACAAAAGAGGACCACAGAAGCAACACCCTCCAAAGCAGGTGTTGGAAGATTCAGGACAGATCACAGGAAGTATTTCTTCAAAGAGCACATAGTTATGCTATGGAACTCACTCCCACAGGAGGCAGTGATGGTACCCAACTTTGATGTCTTTGAAAGACAAATTCCTTGAAGTTAAGCCTATCAGATGGCTACTAGCCAGGACGGATATGCTCTGCAACTGTGGCTGAAGCCTATAGTGCTTCTGAATGCCAGTCGCTAGAAACCACAGGACGGGGATGGCACTCCTGTGCTCAGGTTCGGCTTGCTTGTTTCCCACAAGGCATCTGGTTGGCCGCTGTAAGAACAAGATGCTGGAATAGTTGGGCCTGGCCTGGTCCAGTAGGCTTGTCTAATGTTATCCTGCACGTTTAACAGTTGTGTGGTTTGCAAGGGAGATATAGTTTGCACAAGCTACACCTGTAGAAATTGCATCTTCTGCTCATCTGTGGAAGGTGTTCTCTGGATGTCCTAGGCACCCTGCACCCTGTATTTCCGTCACTTTTTCCTATGATCCACTCCACTTGTCTCCATGGAGAAAGTAAGATTCCCGCTAGCTACCGAATGCAAAAGTGGACAGGGCAAGAAGCACAGCTGCCATAGCTTTGCTTAATGCTTCAAAGCATTTAAAGGCATATAGGCACCATCTCTGCCTGGGAACTTCAACAATGAGAGGAGGAGGAGTGTGTGTGTGTGGCACCGACAAACTTGCCTGATTTATTTATTTCTTAGAAAGAAGGGCTTTATTTTTGTGTGTGTGTATATTCCTGGTCATGAATGAGACTGGCTGTGGGCATTTACTCCATCACATCAACAAGCTTAACAATTTGCGGCCTGATTTACTCAATGAACATCTGTGTTATCATCTACAGATGAGTGATAACTTACTTCAGCCACAAGGGGTGGGTTAGGAGGAAGAAAAGTAGTGTCAGAAAGTTTACAGGCAACACATGCATTGCAACATCATTGTTACAAATAGAAACACTTGCAGCAACCTGACTGTTGATCCCAAAATAATGGGACCCATTGGCTCAAGATGGATGTGTTGAACTTGTACCCTGTGAGTGGCAGGTGAGCAACCGGTCTGCTGGCACAGATTGAGAGAGTTGACAAGGAAGGTGGACTGGATAGAACCAGGTATGTGTTCACAGTCCATATGAACTTTGTGACTATTCAGAGCTGCATTGTTAGTGATGCTTCCCTGAGATTTGCAGGGGATTCCTCAACACCTCTGCTTTAAGCAAGGCAACAACAGAACAGCTGCTTTATATGGGACCTACCCAGCTGTGCTTTGTTAGACGTCTCCCCACAGAACCCTCTTCAGGTAAATGTGAGTATCTTGTAAATAAGTCATTTCAGCTGAGTGCATTTGAGTTTTACCAACCTTCTTACAATAAGATGGAACTGTGTAGCTGTGCCGTCTCTGAGGTGGGGGTATAGGTGAAGTGGAAAAGAAAAATCAGATCTTTGGAAGAAAAGTTTCTACAGGAGGAAGGAGGGTGTGCTGGGAACAGTGGCTATCCTCTGAAAAAAAGAAACATGCTCCTACATGAGCTTGGAGCATCTCAGGTTGGCAAAAAAATCAGTCGTGCAGATAAACCCACAAAAGTTACTAGCTTGCAAAACAGTAGTAATAAATGCTAAGAGGCTAGTAGTAGTAAATGCTAAGAGGCTAGTAGCCTGAGCTTCTTTGGTGGTTGTGGAACAGGCAGCATGGAAATGAAGACCACAGTCTCTTAGCAGGCTAGTCCAAAAAAGAAAATAAAAAAGCACTCTACCAAGTGAATTGGTGGAGGCAGGACAAAGTGACCCATAGCAACCACCCCAGCCTCCACCAACTCACAATATTTTCATGCTGGTTGTGAAAATGGTACTTCCTGTTTCTACATTACAAGTCTGTGAACCAAGCTGTTTCAGAGGCAGGCTACTGTAGCGGTCCTTCTTTCTTACACCACTTCACTCACTCACCTGCATGGAATTCTTGGTCGCCTATAGCTAGCAGGTAAGTTTGTTTGTTTTGTTCATTTTATTTTTATCCTGCCCTTCATCTATCAAGAACTCTGGGTAGTTTGCAACAGCCAAATCCACAAAAACCAAAAACCATAATCACAGCATTATGAATGTAGAAGTTACATGTGCTTTATTTATTTTTAGATAGTGCTGATTCTAATCTTTTAAATAAATACCTTGTAAAACTTTTGCTATTGCTCATTTTAATGCTTTTATATTGTTGACAAACTGCATAGAGTTTGGGGTTGTGTTTTTACATTCAAGCGGTGTATACATTTTGTTAAATAAAATAAATAAAAACCCAGTGAAGGCCAGGGAGAAAAAATATTAATAGTAGCTGTGGTAGTAGTACTAATGCCTAAACTTTAAGTTATCTCCCCAAAGCCTGAATGATAAAAACAACTAAAGCTGGTAATCAAAATATTTCCCATGAGGGTAATAGCCACACTTCCCAAGGCAGGGCAACATGCAGAAGGGCAACAGCTCATTGGTGGAGCATCAGTAGAGTTCCCTGATCACTCCATCTCAAGGATAACATAGAGCTGCAAAAGTTATAGAAAAAGGGAAACCAGTATGATCTAGGGGCTGAAGGACTTTCCTTGCCACAAATAGCCAAAACATATGGGGCTTCTTAATTCAGGGGAATAGACAACATGAGGAGAGCATATCATTTTACAAGAATGATGCATGGTTTGGCAGTGAGGGAAGTCTACTGCCTTCAAGCTCTGCTTATGGTCTAACTGGAAGCAATTGGCTAGCTGCTGTTGGAAGGAGGGGGCTGATCTGATCAGTCTAGCAGGGCTCGTTTGATGTTCTTAGGATGATCTCCTGTGTAAAATTTTAGCACACTTTAGAATGATACTGTGTGTAGATAAGTGAATTTTAGGGGATGTGGCTTACAAACTCTCTCCCATGCCTTGATCCCACAAGGCAGTGATTCCCATGACTCATAAAGCCTGTTAATTTGCATGTTACCATGGTTCTTTTGCATGTCACTTCTACAGTAGCTAATCTTCTAGGAGTTGACAAGCCGCATCTCCTGATGTTGGGGGAGCAGGACCATTCTCGAGTGTAGCCTGCAGTGGGGCAGTTAGGTAATTTTAGACTCTTACTCCGCCGCCACCCCAGCCTTTAGATGGTGATGTGGTTTCCTGCACTTCCTTTCAATGTGATAAACTGCCCCTGCTGAGTTTGAGAACCTTCCTGTTCATTCTGCTGAGTGGGAGCCCTGGACATCTGCTCATAAATCCTGCCATAGTGACACCCATGGCACCTTGCCAGATATTCCTGGGTTAAATGCTTGTGCGGAACACATTTTATTTTAGAGAGCAACTCTGTCATAAGTTGAAGGGTCCAAGACCAATCCAAGACTTCTCATATCTTCCCATATTCTCAGATGCTCCTGAACAGCATCCTTGCTCAACTTCTTCACAAAGAACCACAGTGGCTAATGAAAAACAAGTGTTAAGAAGATTCAGTATCCTTGTAAACTATAGAAAAAGGATGGGGAACTTCATGCCAAGAGGCCAAACACAGTCCTCCAGACCTTTGGGACTCTACCCAGGCCACTACAGTACACTGATTCAGTGTAATGCTTTTTTGACCTCTTGAGCCCTATAATTTGCATGCTGCAGAGCTCCAGTGTGAAATTTCATTTCCCATACTTGTTTTGTAGCAATAAAGGACAGTTGTGTTTGAACGGCCTGCCCCCTCCTGATTTGTTTTCCTGCTACCCCAACACATCACTTTCCTTGAATGGTTTTGCTTGACTCAAATGTGTCCTGCCTTCCTCTGATAATACTTCTTATTTGCCTGGATGCAGGTTACAGAAGAGTACAGGAAAATGTAAAGGAAAATGTCAGGAACTCAGGAAAACGTCAATAACTATTTATTTGCGAGCAACAGGTCAATAAATCAGCATAGCAGCTAGGACTTGCTACATACATTACTAAGGTTCTGACTAGTTGTCACTGAACTATGGAAGGAACCACACCCAAGGAAGGCAGTTTCTATTACAGACCAGGCCTGTTTCTTAAAGAGACAGGATACACTCATCATACACCTGTCATTAACCACCTCGAGTTCTCCTCAGAGCTATAGTTTATGAAGAGCCAATTTCTCTCTTCCACAATTCTAGGACTTTTATCTGTGAAGCCATAGAACAGGGGTGGACAGTCTGAGTTCTCCAGGTGTTTTTGGGTTACAGCTCCCTTCAGCTCCAGCCAGCATGAGCAGTGGTCAGGAATGATGAGAGTTTACTCCAAGATCTGCCAATCTGCTATTGGGTTAAGTTCAAGGATTTCTTACTAATAAAGTTCTATACACCTCAGGACCAAGCATATACTGGTAATTGTGGTGGTTCTGCAGGAGTGTTTCTGCTTGAAGCCCCTATATTATCACAAGCCTGTTCCACAGCTTCTCAGAGCAGCATTCTCAATGTGGCTGCCCTATTTTGTAGAACACCATCCCAGTTGAGAATGAGATGCCAGGCAGCCACTGTTTGTAGTTTCTGGAAACAATTTCGTTTTGACAAGTTTTTCCAACTGGATGGGATGAAAAAGATTAGGTCTCTGGCCTTGCATCTTTTATATGTATTATTTTAAAACCAATCTTCTGAATTTTTTGTGTGTATTGTTTTCAAACCTATTTTGGTTGTTTCTATTGTATAATTATAAATTGCCTTTAAATTTATATGAATGCTGAGACATAAATTAATAAACTAATAAGAGCAATTATCTGGAGGGCCACAAGTTCCCTCGCTACAGATCACTAGATAACTGGAAAAGGCTGTGTGCCACAGGGTTTCATAGTGAGATCTCAGGTGACAATAGCTGTATAGCAATAGAAGAACCTGCTTACTGAGAGAGAATAAAGTACATGCTGTTTATGAATGAGGGTGTGTTCTCCACAGGCAATTGGCAGACACCTGCTCTCCCCTCTTCGACTCACTGCCAGGAAACGGCACGGCTGCCGTGGTCGTGCTTTGGATGATCACAGAAAACATGAAAACTCCACGCTGTCGCTACACTCGTCTGGTATGTACAGCAGTCCTTGCTTCTTGGGTCGGGATAGGGAAGGATAGAGGAGGGAGTAGCTCCAAAGGGCAGGGCAAGAACAAATGGGTGCAAACTGCAGGGCATAAAGTTCATTTCAACTAAACGTTAGCGGAAGCTTCCTAGTGGTAAGAGCTAACAGTTGAGCAGACTGCCTCAGGAGGTGGTCTCCTACCATGGAGCCTGGATGGTCAAATTGTAGAGAAGCAAGACAGATTGAACAAGAGGTTAGACGAGATGACCTCCAAGATCCCTTCCAGGTCTAGAACTCTAGGAAGTGAAACTGCAAGCCATCCTCACTGTACTATGTCCCCCTCCCTGAAACCATCGGGCATCATGGGAGCCTGTTAAGAGTTTAGTGCTACTGGGTTCCTAGGTCCAAAAAGGTATACGTATATCCTAATGGAAAACGGAAACACTGGTCAGTCAACCTCAAAACCAGGCAGCACAGAAATATGTTTGCTTTAGTAGACAACGTGTTACTGAGGAATTTAAATTCCCTCCCTCCTTTCTTTTGGTGCAGAGCAGCATACTTGTATTTCAGATGTTTGGGCTGAGAGTGCCATTGTTTATGTGGTCAAGATAGTGCTACCAGGCAATCCCAGACAGAATCATTCCATACCATTTGTCCAAAGCGGGTTTAATTGATTAATTTGATGAAAAAAGCATCATGTTTGGTTGAGGTTGCCATCACCTTGATTTTGCCTTCAACCTCAAGTTTTGCTTTTAAGCTCAGCTCCTTGGGCTATTTGGTAGACAGTTTTTAATATTCATATCCTTGAAGTGACTTAAGCAAATATATATTCAGGTGGGTGGCAAGCCCAAAAGAAAGGAAGGTAGCAAGAATGTAGGATTTCTACAGAAGTGGGTGGTATATTTCCGCAACCAGGTTGATAAGAGAAAGTATGTGTAATTGCGGAAGCACAAGGGAAAGTTATATTGATAAAAGTGAAGCAGAGGACAAAGAGCAGTGCTGATACCGGGCTTTGTGGTTTTTGCCCAATGCATTGCATTTTCATACTGAGGTGGGTATGTTGCTGCTATTATTTGGCCCAGAAAGGGTATCTACAAACATATCCCACCATTATCTTCCTACACCCTCATCTTCAGTCTGAGTGAGGGCAATAGAAGCAAATAGGGATAACTTACCAGATAACCTTCAGATTGATTTTAAAAGCATACAGTTTTTGCTTCTGTGCAGATGAGATACGATAGCATATGCACATGCTAATAGGATTTTGAGGCCTCTCTACATGTGTTTCTAGGACAGTCGCTTGAGTACACAGATGTCATGCAGGATCATTGTACTTTTAAGATCTACGCACAGAATTTATTTCCTGGACATTAGTACAGTACAGTGATACCTTGGGTTACATACACTTCAGGTTACATACGCTTCGGGTTACAGACTCCGCTAACCCAGAAATATTACCTCGGGTTAAGAACTTTGCTTCAGGATGAGAACAGAAATTGTGCTCCGGCAGCGCAGCAGCAGGGCCCATTAGCTAAAGTGGTGCTTTAGGTTAAGAACAGTTTCGGGTTAAGAACGGACCTCCGGGATGAATTAAGCTCTTAACCCGAGGTACCACTGTATTGGCTATGTAGGACCTTGATAATGTGCAGCAGCCCTCAGGCGAACCACTTTGTACTAAAGCTGGGAAGAAGGCTCACCCCTCCTGAATAGGGATAGAAAGATCCGTCAGTTTTGATTCTCATTTTTCCAATCTTACATTCATTTCTCTGAATTTTTCAGCAGTTTGAGTTTTTTTGTTTTGTTTTTTTAATCCTCACAGAAATTCAGCAGCATTTTAATGTGAATTTCTGCTAATGATCAATTTATTAAATGCAGTTTTTACTAAGGTACACATTTCTGTAAGCAAGTTTCCTTAATAAAATGCATTGTTACATGCGATTTTAACTACCATCTTCATTTATTTATTTTTGCACACTTTCCCTTCATATATGCATTCTTGTAAACATTATTTGGTTGGCGTACTGCATTGCAAAATTCCGAAGGATGATTTTGTTTCAGGTTGCATATTGTTTTGGAAAGTACAAATTTCATAAATTCAGCTTTAAATGTGTACTGAATCTAGTTTCCTCTCTTGCAATTGCAATATTTAATGTCGGAGGAGGGGGAATGGCACAGCAAAGAGCAAACTGTCATTTTACTATGGTGTATTTTCATTAACAGAGTCAAGGCTCCACATTTACATAGTTGACAATTGCAGGGTAGCTGAGTTGCTTTCTGACCTGCCCTAGAGATGCACTAATAGAGCTTTGTATCAAGAATGGAGAACTTGTAGCCCTCCAGATGTTGTTGGACTGCAATTCTCATTATCTCTGGCCATGCTGTCTGAAAGGGGCTGGAGTCCAACAGCATCTGGACTGCTAAGGCTTTAAATGAATCACAGAAGACAATCTACCCTTTTTCTAGTCTCACCCTCTGAAGACACCCGCTGGAACAAAGGATGAAGGGGAGGAGTGGCTGGTTCATTAAACTGATGTTCCTGAGATTAAAATATTGCTTTATTGTGGCCTACATACTGCTGTGCTATTAATTATAAGACTAAGCTTTTAGCAGTCCCATGAGACTAGAGGGAAGGGTAGACTGATTGCCTTCTGCAATTCACTTTGCTTTATCTTTTTGCCTTTATAGTTCTCTCTGAGGAGTATCCTTCTAGTGACGCAACAGACTACGTACTGGGGAAGATTCTGCAACTTAGTTGTTGCCTTATTCATTTCCCATTTAACAGTGTGTGTCCTTTTATCAGCCCAACCTGCTGGAAGAAGCCCTGTCTTCAGAACCTGAGGAGTCTACTGAACCAGAGAACCCAGTCTGGACAAGCACAGAATTTCATGAGCCTGTGCTAAATGGGCAAAGCAACATCCTGCACATAGAAGAAATCCAGAAGGTGAGCCCCCTTCATACTGTGACTCAGCAATTTTCTTTAATGAGTGCTGCTATCACAGTGACTCCCCTGGGTGAGCCCTTTGCCCTTATACATCACTTCCACACATTGTCCTTGGCTAAGGCACACATTATGGAGTATTGCTGACCTCTGTTAACTGGGAAAGCAAGCTTTTGGCAGGAAGGTCTGCTGAAGCCATGTCTCTACAAGGGCCACGAGACCGTTGGCCCCCTTTACAAGGAACAAGTGCAAAGAAGTGAAATTCTCCGGGACAGTCTCAAAACAGTTATTTCCACAGGCTTAGTATTTACTCATGTGAATGCAAAGATTGTAGATGGGGCCAATAACTTAGGGCAGTGGTTCCCAATTAGTTAAGGAATGTGGGGCCCCTGTTTTTCAAAAGCCAAGCCATGGACCCCCTACTTTTGAAAATGTTTTTTATGTGATTGGTGCCACCATATGCTCCAACTTGTCCCAGCGCAAAACTGGGATGTGCATCTTCTGGGCAGCATTCCCATGCGAGAGCATGGGCCCCCAAAATGGGATGTCCTGGACGGTTGATGGGTATGTGCCATGGCCCCGCTTGGTGGGTTACGGGGACCCCCTGGGGTTCGCAGACGACCAGCCGGATACCACTAACTTAGGGTGTATGACCTGTGACCTGAACTACTAAGCAGAAGATATACTGATGAGCTAGTGCAGGTGTGGTAAACCTTTAGCCCTCCAGATGCTGCTAAACTACAACTCCCATTATCTTTGACCATTGGGCCTGCTTGGTGGGTCTGATGGGAGTTGTAGTACAGCAACATTTGGAGGGCCAAAGGTTCCCCACAGATCTACTGGAATAACTTAAGATACATTCCTACGTTGGATAGGTTTAAAGCAAGGATGTGAACTTTGTGGATGTCCAGAGGTTGACGGACTCCCATTCACCCCAGCTAGTATGGCCAATGGGTAAGGATGGAGACATGCAGTCCAATAACATATTTAAGGCCTCAGGGTAGATGGAGGTAAGAAGTGACCTTGTGTATGTGATATCTTTTAGCTTGCACCACACCTCCCTCTACGAGTGACTGGACACCCATGGAACCTCATCTACTGTACAGCAAGGGATGGATTTAGCCTGAAGACTATGTACCGAAGCATGAGTGATTTAGCTTCTCCAGTGTTGTTGATTATCAGAGACACTGAAGGCCAGGTAAGCATAACTAGCTTTGAAACAGGCCAGACTTATCAAGTCTAGCAGAGGGGGGCTGACTGGTTGGGTTCAGTTCACTGCCTACTCTAAATGGCCTTCCTGCTACTTGCAAGTTACAACACATCTCTCTTGCATCCTTTTCAGATATTTGGAGCCTTTTCTTCTACAGCCATTCATGTCAGCAGCTGCTTCTACGGCAATGGAGAAACATTTCTCTTTTCCTTCACCCCACAACTTAAGGTGATTGAAGGGATATCATCCCCCAAGTATGAAAGTTATCGGTGTGTGTTAACAGTATCTGGAGTTATTACCAATTATACAAACGTTGCCTGTCACTGATTTGCCACAGGCTTAAAGTGGTATACCTACAAAGTTTCCAGTATGCACCATTTGGCAATTGGTCTAGTACAGGGATGTTCAACCAGTAGATCGTGATCTACCGGTAGATCCCCGGCTGATCCTGGTAGATCACGGGATCCTTATCGTACAAAATGTTACAGGGAAAAAGACAATAAAATAATGACAATAAAATCACTGCCAGGTTTTTTATACTGGGAGTAGATCAGTCTCTTGGGAACTGGACATGCCTGGTCTAATAAATCAGCCTTCCCCCATACTTCTTTTTATCCTGGCCTTTGATACCCGAGATAGACATTTATAGGACCAACCCTATTCTTACTATAAATGGTTTTACTTGCAAAGGGGACATGCTTGTTTAAAGTTACCCGAGATCTGAAATGGGGCATTAACAGTCAAGGTGCTACTTCAATTGTTTTACACACACACACACACACACACACACACACACACACACACACACAATTCAGTTATAATAAAACATGGAAGATCAACACAAAAGATGCTGGACTGCAAGCAACCATTTGACAATACACTACCGTGTGGATTCTCCAATATATATAGAGTGTATGAAAAGATGACTGTTTCAGAAACAAGGGTGAGCGTGGAAGTCACAATTAAAACACATGGTAGGAAGTGGTAAGCGACCCCTACCAATAAATACTACCAATAAATTCTACTGAACTCAATGAGACTTACACCAGAGCCAATATGCAGACAATTGCCCTGATAGGGAGCTTGTGTATTACGTTGCAATTCTGGCTTCTCATTTTACTTCTGAGTCAAACTTCACAAGAAGTCTGCAAGAGTTTAAGGGGTGGGGTGCTGACACAACATTCAAAATGCTGCCAACTGAACAAGAATATAAAGGTTTCAAGTAAGCATTGGAAAACAAAATAATGATTGTTTTCTCTAGTTGTACAGCTGTGTCTTTTATTCCCAAGATGCTTCTCTCAACCATGTTTTTTCTCTCCTTACTCTCCAGGTATTTAAGTGGACAGGTAAAAACACCTTCTTCATGAAAGGAGATGCAGACTCCCTAGCAATTGGTGGAGGCAGGTATGTGACTGTGAAAGATGTTAGTGGGCGGAAATGGATTTGTTGTGAAGGGAAGGGGTGCTGCAATGCAGTCCCAGTCAGATTATTAACTTTTGAGGATGGTCTCACCGTCAGCATCTCTTTCTGGAGCCTGGGTCCCTCCGCTACTGAATCAGTGGTACAAGTAAAACAAATGCCATCACAGTTCATCTAGAACAGGTTATTCCTCAGAATGTGAGTTATGGTGAAAAGTATTTTTACTTTTTTCTCTTTTAAATTTACCACTATCCACCCCTCACTTATTTCTAGGTTTCATGACATCAAACTGAAGATTCCTCTCCTGTACTTCTTCAGTCATTATGATTTGAGATACCGATTACAAAAAGCCCAATGGTATTTTTGTGTGTGTCCTTTGAGTGGACATAGCTGTCTAGCTTTATTTAGTACACATTATCATCTTGCTCTGTGTCAAGATCTTCCAAGTTACTGTGGACTCTTTTGTATACATGTTGGAAAAAGATGGTTAATCATTGCAGTGGAAAACCAGTTTGGCTGTATGTAGTTCCAAAGCATCTAAATGTATAAATAGAAACTGTGGCAAAATGGTGAGCTCATTGTAAACCCTTTCAGAGCAGGGGAAAGAATTTGAGTAGAAAGGAAGCAATGAGCCCTCTAATCTGGCTCTCACTACAACCCTTCTTCAATCAGCCCAGGCAGCAGAAAGCACGTGCACGTGAGATACCTACAGAGCTGTTGACTCAAATGAGCCAAACCACACTGTATTTCTTATGGATCAGAAGCTTCTTGTGTTCCTCATTCTGCAGAAAGTTAATGCCATGTTTTGCCTTTCCCCTTATTTGCAGTGGCAAATTTGGATTGTGGCTAGATGGAGACCTGAACCATGGAGGAAGTCAGCCCTGCGAGACATTCAACAATGAGACATTATCTCCCAAAGAGGAATTCCTCATCCGAGACCTGGAAGTTTGGGCACTTTCCTAACCCAAAGTGTGTTGGGGGGGGGGGGGGAGGACAAGTCCCCTTCTGCACTGACACTGCAAGTGCCATGGGAACAGGGCTTGGCCAGTCGTCCTGTGGGGGCAGCTTTTCAAATCCCCTTCAATGAACATAAACTTGCTGTAGAGACTCCCTCTGGCTCCGTAGATTGGGATGGAAAAGATGCTGGATTAACCCAGCAATTTCCTCATCTCTTTCTCACCCAACATTAGCAATTTTGCTCCCCACTAACCCGCTTATAGAAAGATGAGCTAAGGATTTTCAGTTAAGCTCGCCTTTTGTACTTCAGGGCAGGTGAAGATCTTGCTGACAGTCATCTTCAGAACTGGTAAGCTATGCAAATATTGGCGGCTGCTTGCCAGGGAAGGATGACCCAAGAGACACTTCACAGCCTTAACCTGTACTTGCCAAATGGCAGACCAGGCAGTAAGCTCCTTGCCCTCCTCCTCGGTTCTCACAGCTCTTGCTAGTGATAGAATTACTTCATATAAGCATTAGAATGCAAGAACTCTGGAGGTGCTTTCAAGTGCACCTTTATCATGTGGTTTTGAGAAGGCCCATCTCTTTGATGCTCAGCAAAGTACCACACTGGTACAGAAGCTAAACACTGAATGGCCTAGTTAGCCACACAGGTACAGCCCACATTGTCATCCTCTGGAGTTAGTACACTTTCCTCAAACCACCCACTAATTTGGCAATAGGAAGCTTTCCACAAGGCTAGTCTTGGCCTCCTAAGTAGCGTTCTACCCATGACATTCAACTCCTGAATGGGCAATTTGCAGGGTTAAAAGAAATTTCCCCAAATGAGAGAGATTTTCCCTTCATAATAGTGTATTCATATACAAAGGTTTGTTGAGCAGTAACCAGTCTACTTTTCCCTCCTTACCCACAATTTAGCTGACTGTGGCCATGGGGGATTTAAGTCTTTCCCTGTTTGGGGGTTTGGGGGGAAGCACTTTATACACAATATTTTGTCTTCATAGCACTTTATACAACAATATTTTGTTTTTGGAAAATGGCATCAACTTCACGTCCTAGCTAACATATTTTGTACATCAACATGTACAGGCCTCTTTGTCACCTATGGGTCACTTTATGTGACATCCCTGACCTCATTTTGTAAATAGATTCATTTTTTTCTCAACTTTTTAAAAAGAGGCCAAGTGATAAATTATTCCTATATGGAAGCACGCAGAAAAACTAATCAGTTAAAAACACTGGTGCAAAGCCATGCACAACTATTTTATTCCAGATGTGTTCACACATGCATGCTGTGACTGAGCAATCAATTGACAACTTGCATGTATTAAACAGCCATAGATAACTCACCTCAGACGGAGCTTAATCGGTTTGGGCGTACTGCTTTTCTATGCAATCTGTACACATTTCATCTAGGAATAATTCAATGCAACGTTCATGCATGTATAAATCAGCTCACTTTTATCATTTAAGAGCTTCTCCTCTTGCTTCTAGAGACTGTGATGTCGCTTATCCATTTCATAGGGACAGGATATTTAAATTGTTCAGATCCAGCATCAGTAACACACTTTGAATAATCTGTAATGTCATCTAGAGATGCCCTTGGATACTCCTCTGGTTAGATATATGATGCAGCAATTCTTTTAACATTGCTTTGAAATATCTGCCTAATGATTTTTAAGTCAATATATGAACAATATGATTTTTTGATAGTGTTAGATGTATAATTAATTATAAAGCAAACAAACCAATCCTTAGATTTCCTCATTAGAGATAGGGCATTGTACATTTCAGAGGTCATGTGACTTCTTCTAGTCAAGGACTACAATCTGTCCAAATTGTTTTGTGCTAAAGTGCTATGCTGAGGTCTAGTAGCATAAATAAAAACTTTTAACAGATGGGAATGTCAGGGGTGTGAGAGAAATGTGGTGTGAAATACTTCAGAACCATTAGGTATGTAGGGAAGGGGTGGAGTAGAGGAGGCCTTATGTTTGTCTTTTAAGCACATAATGAAGACATAAGCCTTTCTGAACATGTATCTCAGCCTAGAAATCCTGAAAGCCGTGATCCTAAGAGAACTAGATACACCTTACATAGTTGCAAGTACTCTTTCACTAAAGAACACTGGAAACTGTAGTTCTGTAAAAGTCACAACAAACTTGTTTTAAAGCAGCTTAAAGTTCTGGTGCAGATGTACTCTCAATCACTGTGAAGCCTCTGACTCAATTTCCTGGCTCTTCAGCAGAAGCTATCCAACTGTTTTCGAAGCTCACTCCCCTCTCCTAACATCAAAAGTCACAACCCTTCCAAGTGCATTATTTGGCAGAACAAAATTCAAAATAAAGCACAAAATCTGAAATACAGGAAGCAGGGCTGTAAGGGGCAGATTCCGAAGACATCACTGTGGCAAGCAAAGGAAACCAACTGTGCCTACTGCCGGTCCCAATAAATGAACTGGGATAAATTGCCCATTGGTATTGTAACTACAGAGTTCCAGATTTGCTCAAGTTTGAATTTTACTTTACTGAAATTGGCTCTTTGTAACACACTGAAAAGTCCAGTCAAGTTCTGAACATATTAGGTATAGACCATTAGGGGTTTTTAAAGGGGTTTTATTACTCAGTTGATATGCACAGGAAAAAAGATTAATATACAGGCACACAAAATATATAATTATAATTCTAACCAGTCTGACAATTGAATATAGCTTTGGAGAAAATAGCTCTATGTATGTTACCTTAACCTGTTTTTATGAAGCAATTTAATGTCAAAACGAAGGCTCAGGATGCAAGCAGCTCCCTTTTAATCCAATCTTACGGAGCTCAAACAATTGAGCCACTGAGTTTGAGGTCTCTTCTTGCATAGTCTAGTCTAGATGTTTTTGGGACTCCCAATTCACATCAGCACCAGACATGGCAAACAATCAGGGATTATAGCAGCTGCAGTTCACTGATATCTGGAAGGTCACAGGTTAGCTACCCGTACTCTGACTGCAGCACTAGAAATGTTGGATATTTCTGAACAGCGCTCTCCTCGTGTGAAAGCGTGTTGGGTGAAAGTGTGTTCTGGTGAAATAATTCTAGATTCAGGTGCTGTGTGCTGGCAGTAAATTCAACAGAGCACCTGATAATGCCCTAAACGTTTAATTTTTCAGCCCTAAGTTTTAAGAGAACCCCACAATGCAACTTCATTTTAAATACTGGCATGGATCTAACATTCCTTTGAACTATCCCGCTGGTGAAGGGAGTGGGATTCAACTCCCAAATGCAATGGCCCTGTAAATCTGCTCAGTACAGAAAGAGACACGGGGGCGGGGGGGTTGATGGTGTAAGTGGCTTCCCAGCTTCCTACAGTAGGTACCTTTGCTGTAGTCCCTTCTGTGATGAGGAGCCATTCTGTTTGCAGAAGGACATCTCTCTATCCCAATCCATAGTTCTTAAATGGTGTATACATTTCTTCTGAGCCTTAGGTTCGTTAAGTGAAGTTTCAGAAACTCTGTTCTCACATTTAACAGCACACTTCTCTCACACAAACCCATTTTCTGTCAGCATAAAGTGCCACATCATAAAACTGTGTTTCTCCCCCAAAAAATTTTTAAGGAACAATATATACTATTCCATACAAAGACAACAAATCTTTGAAAATATGAGAGATTAAAAATACATTCAAGTCGGTTTGAAACATAACAGGCAAAACTCCCTGGTCTGAAATTTGCTTCAGATTCATTTCCTCTCTACCTAGTGCTTAATGGCTAAGATACATTCAATAATTGGTTGTTTTGGTACTGCAAGTATTTTGTTGGGTTATATAAAAGGTAAGCATTGAAGTTAAAAAGGTAACTTTATAAAATAGTATATCCTTGATTGTGCCAAGGCATGTTTAGCTCTAAATGAACATATACTGACTATCATGATTTGAGGGAATGGCAGCTAAAAAGAACAGTAGGATAAGCACTTTTATCATAAACAGAAGATAGGCAAATGGCATAGGCTTGTCCCCTTTCCCCACAATAGGTTTCATATATAACATTTATCATAGTGGAGAAATTATACTATTGTGCTGATCTTAAGAAAATGAAAGAAGTTTTGAAATAGAATGGCGGTTTTTGTGGTTTTTCCCAAAAACTTTTGAGCTTTATCCAACTAAGTTGTACTCAGAGCAAACACACTGAAATTAATGGAGCTATATTAGCCATGTCCATTAATTTCAGCAGTTCTGTTCTGAGTAGGACTAACATTGGATACAACCTGTTTTTGAAAGTAGACCTTTCTTCACCGGCACACATTTGAATTAACAAAATAAGAACATTGCCAGTCATCAAATGTCCATGTGAAATCTACAACAAATGGAATTTTAACTCGTCTGAGCTAAGACTGACATTTTCCACTAATGCTTTTCTTTCCATGTTTCCATGTTTTTATAACACAACCTTGTTGTACAAACCGGAATCATTCAACAGAAAAGTTTTTCTAGTCTTTAAAAAGTGACTTTCTGGGCTTTGGAGTAGAACTGTTTTTCTTTGAATCATGCTTTTCGTCATCTTTGACTACATTCCAGTCTGCTTTCATTGGTGTAAGTTCAGGGGCAACAATATCACCATCCTATCAAAGCATCAAAATGAAGAAAAGAAGTTCAGTTGTGCACTGGAAATTAACAGTCAATACATTCTGTCATCTTCTTGGCAAGTGGAGCATGACACTCATTGGAGCCTTTTTACACATCATTTTACAAGAAAAACATTCTTGCACTGCCCTTTCAAACTGTCAGGAAAGGGTAATGGGTGACTCATGCTGTACCCCATTTATTTGTGGTAGTCCCCTCTCAACAAATTTTATGTATTCATCATTTCCAAGGAAATTAATAAACATAACAGATACAAAACTTCTAGTTAGTGGTAGTATTACAGTTGTTTTAGAATGTAAACATAAAGGCTAGATTGTCCTCCAACGAGATTTCTGAGATTTTTAGAATTCTCAAGTCCCTTGTGTTCATAATGTGCAGAAGTAATAATGGGTTGGTGATAGAGGAGACTATGGAAGAATGAGCAGGTGATGAACAAAAGGAATACAGAGAATGAGGTAGATCTGACTCTCATAGCTCAGTTGGTTAGAGTGTGCTGCTGAGAACGCCAAAGTTGCAGGTTCAATCCCCGTATGGAATAGCTGCATATTACTGCATTGGACTAACTAGATGATACTCAGGGTCCCTTACAACTCTACAATTCTATGATTCTACATTGAGATGCACCTGCTCAATGTTAAACCTTTCTTACCTGTGGTTTAGTGAAATTGTTGTCTATACACCACTGAACGAAATATTTTCTAGCATCACAGATAGTCTCTTCATCTGCTGTCTTACAATAAACCCTGATTTGCTGCTCTTCAAATTTTTCTGGTAAGAGCTTTGAAACCTTAAGACAGAAGGAAAAAGAAGTCACATACAGTGGTACCCCGCAAGACGAACGCCTCGCAAGACGGAAAACCCGCTAGACGAAAGGGTTTTCCGTTTTGGAGGCGCTTCGCAAGACGAAGTTCCCTATGGGCTTCCTTCGCAAGACGAAAGCCCATAGGGAAATCTCCGGGACAGCGGGGAAGCGCCTCCGCTGTCGCCCGCCAGCATTTTAAAAAGCCCCGGGACAGCGGGGAACTTCTCCGCTGTCGGGGCGATCTTAAAATGCTGGCGGGGCGGGAGCGAAGCCTCCGCTATCGCCCGCCAGCATTTTAAAAAGCCCCGGGACAGCGGGGGACTTCTCCACTGTTCCGGGGCAATTTAAAAGCCCCGGACCATGCCCCGATGCCGGGCGGCGGACGGGAACGCCTCCCCCCACTGCCCGCCATCGGGACCATGCCCTGATGCCGGTGGACGGGCGGGAACGCCTCCCCCCGCCGCCCGCCATCGGGACCATGCCCCGATGCCGGGGGCGGGGCCGCGAAGCCTGGGCGCGCTGATCTCAGCGCGCCCAGGCTTCGGCATGCCGGCAACTCTCCGCAAGCTGCGGCAGCGCTGCCACTGCTTGCGGAGAGGTCCGCGAACCCTGGGCGGACATCTTTTGAAGGCAGGGGGGGAGCAAAGACTTTTGCCCCCCGCCAGCCTTCAGAAGAGGTCCTGGACCTCTTCTGAAGGCCAGCGGGGGGCAAAAGTCTTTGCTCCCCCCTGCCTGCCTTCCCGGGAGAGCGGAGAAACGCAGCACGTTTCTCCGCTGTCCCGGAGGGCTTTTGAATGCAGGCGGGGGGAGCAAAGACTTTCGCCCCCCCCCAGCCTTCAGAAGAGGTCAGGGGACAGACTGTCCCCGGACCTGGTCTGAAGGCGGTTTCCCTAGGAACGCATTAATTGATTTTCAATGCATTCCTATGGGAAACCCTGCATCGCAAGACTAAAAACTCGCAAGACGAAGAGACTTGCGGAACGAATTAATTTCGTCTTGCGAGGCACCACTGTACACTTAATTTTATCACCTTGTCAGAAAAAGCTTCAGCAAATTTCTCAGCAGCACCATTCAGTTACAGGAATGTTTGCACAGGGGAATTCTACCTTAAAATCACTTGCATTCAGTGGGCACTTACATAACAGGTGATATTAGAACTCGGTTGCTACTATTGCCATGCAATTTTGTAGTCATTTTCACATGTATTCAGATACTCTTTAAAATGCTATCGTAATAAAACAGGCAGAAACACACACACCCGAACCTTACTTACTTGTTCTTTAGAAATTCTGAATGCCTTATTGAGGTCAGACTTGCAGTAGAAACGCACATTATTGACAGGGTTCTTCTTTTTCATTCCATAATCCATGTTGATAACCTTCACAGAGGCAAGTCAAAAATAAAAATGTACTAAAGTGCATTGTAGGCACATATGTTAAGAAATCAAAATCATTTAAAATGAGCATTTAAAGAGATTATTCTTACATCAACAATAAAGTCTTCAGGCTTTAATCCAGGCTTGTGAGATAATGTACTGGGCTGGGACTTGGCAATTTCTTCAGCCATCTTACTACATCGTTCCTGCAGGGTATAAAACCTTTTACTTTTTTGTGTATTTGAATCATACTCTCAGAAACTAATGAACCAGACCCATGATTAATTTTCAAAATAATTTTCTCTCTCACGCACTGTACAATGTGACAAATAAGGTATTTGATATCACCATACCATGACCATCAGTAGTCATGACTTTTAATGCTGTCACAGCTTCTCTTCAGGCAGACTAAGGCAAAATTAGTTATCCATTAGAGAAAAAGGAAAGAAGGTTGCAACATTTTATTATTGTTGAGAAATGTTCAATGTTTTACCATGCTTTTATGATGTTGAAAGCCAAACTAGCTGGGGCAACCCAGTCAGATGACCGGGGTACAGGTAAGAATTTATTATTACTATTGTTGTTGTTATCCAACAAGTTGATGCAAACTATTGTAAAACCTAGTAACTCTATTGAAGCTCTTGTACTTAATGCTTAATCCAGGGGTTACCAACCTAGTACCCATGAAAACCACTTATGGCACCCCAACACACCTATGAGCTTTACTGAAGAAGGGGCCTGTTTGTGGCCTTTATAGTGATTGCTCTGTTGTGCAGTGCTGCTTCTGAAGTTAAAAGAGCATGCCTGTTTCCACTCTGCAAATACAATCCTACGTCTACTCTTTGGAGGGAATGTTGAGGATATATGGAGGAAGATAAAAAGTTGCTAGCCTGTGCATTTTGAGACAAAGGTGGCCTAGAGAGGAGAGGAAGAGTGGTAGCTACCACTCCCTTTATTGCTCAGAAAGGCAATTTGTTTCAGGATTCAGGGGAGGGGAAGGAACAATGGGGATGCCTTCCTCACTCATTTCATGCAGGATGCCCATGTGATAGGGAAGGGCAGGCAAGAACAGCCTTTGCCCAACATCCAGTGGACTTTTTCAGCAGCTTGGACGTGGGAGCAGGAGAGAAATGCAACAAAGATGTTGCCCTCAGTTGCATCATGACTAGTCAGCTTGTGCTGGCAAAGAAGGTGTGGGCTTTTCCAAAGGTTCTTTTCAGTCTAGAAAGTGGTAGTTGTTGTTTCTGCATTGTGGCGTGGCTGGAGAGAGAAGTGACAGAGATGGCCTCCCCAGGCACTTCATGGACCATTCACCTGCTCAGGCAGGCTTTTGCAAGGCATTTGCGGCAAGATAGGGGAGCAGGGGAGAGATTAGTGATCTGTGAGGGATACTGAGATAGAGAGTATGTAAAGAGACACTATGGAGAGACCTGGTCTGAATAGAGATATTGGATTCTTGTCTCATTACATATGCTAAATCGATTTTTGGTCATCTCCATACTATCCCTTGCTTTTTCCTGTAGGACTAATTGCAGTCGTTTACCATACCCATTGAGTCAATCACCCATCTCTTACTACCCTTCTGAGAAAAACCCCACCCCACCCTCCCACTATATATAAGGGTCTGGTGACTTCTGTTTCAGTGTATCTGAAGAAGTGTGCATGCACACAAGAGTTTATACCCAGAACAAGCTTAGTTGGTCTCTAAGGTGCTACTGGACATTTTTTTAAATGTTTTAATGTAAAGAGAGATAGAAGCCAGAGGTAAGCAAATTGGTACTGAAAAAACCAACCAGTACGTTACTCTATGATCACACTTAACAAGTTGGCAGAGTGAACAAACCAATGTAACTTGAGAAACTGTGCCCACCTTCGTAATTTCCATGCCCTCTGGGGGCTGAGTCTGTCCCAGGTACTTATACAGGTCACGCCGCTCTATTTTACATAAAATTTCCCGTGCTTCTTCAAGCTCTTTCTCATCAGAATGAAGAATCCTTAAGAAGATTTCATCTGCCAGTATTAAACAAATCAAGTCATTAAAGCCAGCTTTTCTTTTGCATAATTGAAACATGTATTCTCTGTCAGAATTTAAGAAATATTTTTTATGCTATTATAATCGTAGTCACCTGGAAATGATCTTTTACATATCTGCAAAACGAAACTCACAAGACCATATTCATTTTTTTTTTATTAGAAAAAAGTTACACATTACACATCATATATCAGATACATATGTACACACAATTAAAAAGGTAAAAGAGACAAAAAAAAGAAAGAAAGAAGAAGAAAACAGATTACAGAAATTCCTATTTTATTCCAAATTGGAATAAAAAAGAAGGGAAAAAAAAAGAAAGAAGAAAGAAAAAGAATAAAAAAGAAAGAAAAAACGATAAAAAGCAGACTTCCATTCAACATTGGTATGGAATTACATAACCATCATATAATCTTTGCAGTAGAGCTTACATTCGTATTATACATCGAGGGTGTTAACTATCTTCTGCTGTTGTGTTACTAATGCCAATATTGTTCTTAACATAAATTAAAAAATTCTTCCATTCAACTTTATGTTTCATGGTGTTATTTTGCCTTATTTTCTGTGTTAATCTCGCTAGTTCTATATATTGATATAGTTTCACTTGCCACTCTCCAATCGTGGGTATATCAGGGGATTTCCATTTTTGTGCAATTAAGATCCTGGCTGCAACTGACGCATATTGGAAGAAGGTTTGATCTGGTTTTTTTATTTCCTCATCAATCATACCCAGGAGAAACAGTTCAGGTTTTTTGGGGAAGTTATATTTTAAAAAATTTTTCAGTTCATCATAAATCTTTCCCCAGAATTCCTTTACAGCCTCACAAGTCCACCAAATGTGGAAAAAAGTCCCGATCTTATCTTTACATCTCCAGCAGCGATTATCGACAGTCTTATACATCTTTCCTAACTTTGCTGGAGTCAAGTACCAACGGTACACCATCTTCTCTAAGTTTTCTCTGAGGGTTGCACACGCTGTGAATTTCATACCCTTCCTCCAGAGTGTTCGCCATTTACTGTAATCAATATTATATCCTAGGTCTCTATCCCACTTTACCATCACGCCCTTCACCAAGTCCTCTCTTGTATCCCATTCCAATTATTGTTTATATAGTTTGGAGAGGTGTTTATCATTACTCTCTAGAATTTCCACCTGATATCTTGATTTTTTATCCCTCACCCCCTGTTTCTTGTGCTCACCCCACAGTGCATTAATCTGGTGAAAGAGTAGCCATTCTTTTATCTTATCTTTCAACTCATCATAAGGTTTCATCTTCCAACCTTCTTCTGTCTTTATCAGAAGATCCTCATAGGTCCATCTTTCATCCGTCATGTTTGGTTTTTTTAATCTAATGATATCCACTGGGGAGAGCCACCAGGGGGTCCCTTTTTCAATCATTTTTTTATATCTATTCCACACCGCCAGTAGTGAACCTCTAATTATATGACTTGAAAACCCTCTGTGCACCTCACCTTTCTCCTGCCACAGGTAAGCGTGCCACCCGAACCTAATGTCAAAACCCTCCAGATCCAATAAATCAGTATTCCTAAGGGTGGCCCACTCCTTTAACCAGCTTAAACAGGCTGCCTCGTGATATAGCCTTAAATTCGGTACCGCAAACCCCCCTCTCTCTCTTGCATCTGTCAGGTATTTAAACTTTATCCTGGCTCTCTTCCCCTGCCAGATAAACTTAGTCAACGTTTTTTGCCAGTTACTAAAACGGGTGATGCCCTTAATTATCGGGATATTTTGAAACAGAAACAGTAACCTTGGAAGGATACACATTTTAATCGCCGCCATCCTCCCCGTCCATGAGAGCTTCAGCCTCTGCCAGGTATCCAGATCCTTTTTAATTTCTTGCCAAATCTTGTCATAATTATCTTCAACCAAATTTATATTTTTTGGAGATAGCCAAATTCCCAAGTATTTTACCTTATTCACAATTTTAATACCTGTCCTTTGTTCCAATTGGGATTTATCTTCATTGGCCAAATTCTTTGTTAAGATTTTTGTTTTCTTCCTATTTAATCTAAATCCTGACAGTCTGCCGAATTCCTCTAACAATTCTATCAACTTGCAAACGCTGTCCAATGGTTCTTCCAGGGATAGGACTAGGTCATCTGCATATGCCTTTAGCTTGAATTCTTTCCTTCCAATTCTAATCCCCTTCACGTTCACTGCATCTCTTATTCTGTTTGCGATAACTTCCAAGACCATTATAAATAACAAGGGGGACAAAGGGCAACCCTGTCTTGTACCTTTTTCGATCTTAAATGATTTGGTCAGGTTGTTATTTATGATCAGCATGGCCTGTTGTTCCGAGTATATTGCTTTAATGCCTTTCAAATAGGGGCCCTCGATACCTGCCTTTTCCAAGCATAATGATAGGAATTCCCAGGAAACGTTATCAAACGCCTTTTCGGCATCTATAAAGATTAGGGCGGCTGGAACATCTATCCTTGTATCTAAATATTCGATAATATTTAATATATGACGAACGTTGTCTTTCTGATAACGATTAGGAAGGAATCCCGCTTGGTCTTTATGTATATGTTTCATTAATAGCTTCTTCAGTCTACTAGCCATTATATCGGCAAAGATCTTATAATCATTATTAAGCAGAGAGATTGGCCTAAAATTTTTTATATCTGTTTTCTCAGTTTCTGATTTTGGAACCAGAGTTATATATGCCTCCTTCCAGGAGCCAGGAATTTTCCCTCCCTGGAGGATATTATTAATAACATCTCTAAGCACCGGAGCGAGGAGTTCTCCTAGTATTTTATAATATTTTGAGGGCAGACCATCCGGCCCAGGGGCCTTACCATTTTTCATCCTATTAATGGCCTCGATAACTTCGTTTACAGTAACTTCCCTGTTTAACCGCGTTCTGTCCTCTTCTGAGATATATTTTCCTCTATCCTGCTCCAAGTATCTTTCAATTTCTAATCTATCTTCTGTCCCTCTCTCATATAAATTTCCAAAAAACTGAACAAACCCTTTTTCTATTTCCTCTGGATCTTCAATAATATTATCTTCCATTATTATTTTACTTATCACATTTTGCTTTTTCCTCTTTCTCAGCTGCCACGCAAGTAACTTTCCCATTTTATTTGCCGATTCAAAATACCTCTGCCTCATATATTTGATTCTCCAGTCCGATTCTTGGTTTAATATAGCTGAGTACTGGGCCTGCAGCACCTTTATAGCACGAATGGCCTCCTCATCTGCTGGGTTTATGGTCAGTTTCCTCTCAAAGTTTCTCAGTTCTGTAAGAATTTCTACTTTCTTTTGTTCTCGCATTTTCCTCCTGTAATTATTTTGTTGAATTAAGATACCCCTCATGACCGACTTACTGGCATCCCATACCGTATCTATGGTGGGTTCCCCCTTCAGATTCCAATCAAAATACTCCTTCAGGGCGCCTTTGACCTTTTCTTTCACATCATCAATATCCAGTAGATTTTCATCCAACCTCCATCTAAATTGTCCCTTAAATCCCCCTTTAATTTCCATAACCAGTGCACAGTGATCAGAAAGCGTCCTGGGTAGGATTTCACATCTTTTTACCCTTAAAATAAGATTTCTTGTCACCCAAATTTGGTCTATTCTTCCCCAGCTTTGATGAGGTTCTGAATAGTGAGTGAATTGCTTGGAGGTAGGATTTTTATACCTCCACACATCGATTAAATCCAGATTCTCCTCCAGGTCTTTAAAAGATTTCAGCAGCTTTCCCCTATCTAACTTCCCTCTCTTTTCGCTCCTATCCAACTCCGGCACTGGGACCCCGTTAAGGTCCCCAAGCAGGATTAGTTTATGCGTTTCTAGATCTAGTAAGATTCTTTCGAGTTTCTCAAAAAACTCTGCTTTGTTTTTATTCGGGGCGTATACCGTCACAACATTGATTTTTTCCCCCTGGAAATTTAACTGTACCCCTAAAATTCTTCCTTCTTCATCTTTACAAATTTGTATGGGATCCCACTTCTTTTTTACATATATCACAACACCTTTCTTTTTATTTATCTCCGAATTTATAAACTCTACTCCTAATTTTTTGTTCTTCAAGATATGTTTATGTTTTTTCGCGATATGCGTTTCCTGGAAGCAGATTACATCATAATTTTTGTTTTTCAATACTCTCTCGATTTTATTCCTTTTAACTTTCTCACAAGACCATATTCAATTCAACAGTCAGATGGAAAAAACCAAGATTCTGCTGTGTCTCAACAGCGTTAAGATATAGTTCTGTGGGTCTCTTCTCTAACTGCTTTGGCAGTAAACGAAAGGCACCAGAAGGTAACATTTTTGAAAAATTATATCCTCAAACAAATCAAAGCCCAACAACCTCAAAGTAGTTTATGGTAAAATGTGCATAAAACGAAACCAAATCAGGAAATAACGTTAAAAAACACACCAAAAATATCCACTCATAAACCAAAAGAGCACAACGGAAAGCAGCCCTAACAAAGTCATAACAAGAAGAGTCTGTTTTTTGAGCTAAAGACCTTCCTAAACAACTAGGTTTTGTGCAATGTCTATAAAGGTAAAGGTAAAGGTACCCCTGCCCGTACGGGCCAGTCGTGTCCGACTCTAGGGTTATGCGCTCAGCTCGTTTAAGAGGCCGGGAGCCAGCGCTGTCCGAAGACACTTCCGGGTCACATAGCCAGCGTGACGAAGCTGCTCTGGCGAGCCAGCACCAGCGCAGTGCACGGAAATGCCGTTTACCTTCCCGCTATAAAGCGGTACCTATTTATCTACTTGTACTAAGGGGTGCTTTCGAACTGCTAGGTGGGCAGGAGCTGGGACCGAACGACGGGAGCTCACCCCGCCGCGGGGATTTGAACCGCCGACCATACGTTCGGCAAGTCCTAGGCACTGAGGTTTTACCCATAGCGCCACCCGCGTCCTATACACAGCTGTAAAGAAGAGCACAACTAGAAGCATCTGACTCCACTAGTAAATAAAACTTCAATTACCACACAACTGGGATTAGGATGGTGAGAAGGAGTCAACGGCAAAAGGCTTGACTTTCAAACAAGCATTTCCCAAGGCTCTGTGAAAACTGGCAGGTCCAGTGTAAGGGTTGGCAAGATTGGGCACCTCTCAAGGACACCCCCACCCCACTAACAACAACCTCCTGCTTGTTCATCAGCCTCTTGCTTCAACATGGAGGAGATGAGCAAGGAGCGTCTCCACCCCCACCGTTCAGTCCAGACAGCTAGCAATGATGAGGCAGAGGAGCAGCTGCCATCATTGGAGTGAAGGGACATACTTACTGAGGTAGAGGGGTACATTGAGGGCATCTTGTCCAAGATGGGCTCAGCACTACTAACCAGAACCTGGGCTCAGCACTAGTAACCAGAAATCTATACATCCCTCATAGCTTCCTTTCCGTTCCTCCATTGCTTTCCGTTTTGTCCTGCCTTCTTCCTCCGCCACCAATTTGTGCAACAAATCTTTCACTTCTACACAGTCACATTGGCTCCAAGATTCTCACTGCTCCTGGCTAAGCCCTGGACTCTCTAGCCCAGGGGTCAGCAAACTTTTTTCACAGGAGTCCTGTCCACTGTCCCTCAGACCTTGTGGAGGGCAGGACTACATTTAAAATAATAAAAAAAAAGGATTCCTATGCACACTGCGAGGGGGGTAAGTAGTCCTCCTCCCCACCCCACAGCCACCTTCTCGGTTTGCCACCTGCCTCATTCACCAAAAGGCTGGCGGAAGTGGCGCAAAACGGGCTTCCTCCCCGCCTAGAGAAAGAAGGCGCTGCGCTTACCTTCCCAGGGGCTGCCACCACCACTGCCGCTGCTTCTTCTCATGAAGCGGGTAGGCAGAGCAAGCTTGTCTGCTCCGCTCTCTGGTCCACAGGAGCACCAGGGCGGCAGCGGCAGCAGCGAGAGGAAGAGGCCGAGCAGCGGCAGCTCTGCCAATCAAACGCCGCACCTGGTTTACCTCAGCGCAGTACAGGGACGTCTCTGCCAATCAGAGCCACCGCCGCTCGGCCTCTTCCTCCCGTCACCATCGCCAGGAGTCTCAGTTTCGCAGCGGGTTCCGGCTTCACGGCGCAGGCCGGATTTAGGACGCAGGTGGGCCTGATCCGGCCCGGGGACCTTAGTTTGCCAATCCCTGCTCTAGCCCGAGTCAACCGCCATTTTGGTTTCAGTTTTGAGTCAACACTATCTAATACATACTCATCCTACCAAGATTTTTACAGGGGCAATAGATCAAAAAAAGAATTTGCCTAAGCAGTTATATATCAACCTATTCAAATTAAACGAAGCTAATAAGCTCCTTAATGGCTTACAGAGGGGTAAAAAGAGAGACAGGGAAAAGGAGGAAATTTTTATTTTTCTCTTTCACGAACCACCCCTTAAATAATTTTAAAACTGGGAGAGGGGGAAGTTTGGCCATAGGGGAACAAATCCGTTTCTTATACTATAAATAAATAATTACTTCTTCAGACCTAGTGATACAAACACTTCACTTCCTTCATATGCACACAGCAGAATATATAATTCATTTACATAAAGCAATGTACTATGCTTCATTTAAGTGCCATAACAAAATGGTACCCTGAGAGAAATACTTCCTAAATTGGTGCAATTAAAATTTAGGTGTCAGTCCAATAAGCCCATACCTGTTAGCTTAGTGTAGGCTTCCATGTCTTCTCGTGCTGTAGCGATATTGTACTCTTCCCCTCCAGATCCCTTTATGATGATATGTGGGTTAGCTTTCAAAAGGGCATCTGTAATCCTGATATGAAACATGCAACACAAATGAGGAAGAATCCATAATTTCAATATTAACTCCAGATCAAAGATTTCACAATGGCTTTGGAAATTTATTTCTATGGCTAAAAAAGAGTAATACAAAAACACCAAAGTTGATAAAAAAATTAAACCATATAACTTTTTCTAGTCATCAAAATCCACTTTGAAAAACGATTAAGGAGAAGGACAGGGACATTCAACAGAGTTTCTCAATGAGACACTCCAGAACTAGGGCTACAACCTTTAATTGATCAATTGGTTAATATTAATTAATTTTTTTAAATTAATTAAATTCAAATTGGTTGAATTAAAACACATCCCTAAATAAATCAGGCAACACTTCTTTAAAAAATATTTGTAGCTGGCAAGCACCATTGTAGAAGCATTCCTCCTTCAGTCATACATTATTAAAATGAATTAATATGCAAGCTCATACAAATGTAATTAATCTGCTAACGTAAGAATGGCTAGCATTTATTTGGTTACTGCCCTGTCTAGGGCATATCAACATGCACTTACTTACATAGTTTCAATGATGTTGCTAATTTTATGTTGGTAGGCTCTGCGGTGCAGGCAATTCCGTGTGTGGAACATGTCATACAAATTTCCAACCTCCTAAAGTCCAAGATAAAAACAGTATTTTATTCATCTTTTATATTAAAACCACAGTTCCAAGACTTATGAAACATTCAGGGCAGGTACTTCACAAAATGTTTGTTTTTGTTTTATGTACGACTGTTGTAAACCACTGTGATATTCTTTATGAATAGTGGTATATGTTGTTATAAATAAATAAAACTTGCTGGCAGCAAACTTTTGCTCCTTTCACTTAATGGTCAGGAATACATGAAACAGTCTCTCCCATAAATGCTCATAATAATGCCCTAGAGTGGGTAGCAGGGATTCAAGGGCAATTTTACAGAAATAGAAGATAGCCTAAAATATTTTTATTTTTTTTAGAAAAAGCATTTACTATCTGGTATCAAGAGCCTTCCCAAGTGCAACCCTATGTGGATAACCTTAGAAGTAAATTGCACCAAATTTAATGAGCCCGGTAGCCAGGTGAGAGTGTATACGACTGCAGCTTTAATCTGCCAATTCTACTTTAATTCATCAAATTGGATGTTTGTTGCTGAACAACTAGGGATAAAATAAAAAAAGGTTCCAGGACATAGAAATAATTAGACCCTTCTAAATAATCCATGCACAAGAAATATAAAAACGTATTCCAGAACACTAGAGTAGTCATTTTTGCAATTTCTGCTTATGTGGAGTTGCCTCATGGGGCTCCTTGAAAGTGGAGCAGTGCATGAAACACAGGATCCTTAAGATAAGATGATTCCTTGCATTCATGAGAGCAGAATGCTCATAAGTTGGTGGATACTTTCCTTGCTTCTGTACTGAGCTTTGCCTTCTACAACCTTGTAACTGAAACAATTTTGTGTGGTTACATTTCCTTTTTGTTCTGTTTAATGAAAATACAGTAATCCCTTATCTTACGCACACATATAGCCAGCCAACCCTTGGAGCTGCCTTGCAGCAAGCGGGTGAGAGACAGCATCCCCAGGATTCAGAGAGCCAGTGTGTTGAACAGACCTTGCCCAGCAACCAAGGCAAAGACCTTAAAAGCTCATTTTGTGCTGGGCCGTTTGGGTTACCAGGTTTGAAAAGAGCTCTTAAGCTCTCTGTCTAACTTGCTGGGCAAGGCCCGTTCGACATGCCAGCTCTGGAAGATTATGCATGCTCATCTGAGATCTCGCAGGAAGACAGATTATCTCGTGAGAGCGCCCCAGAACCTTCCACAGCCTGTGTGCTGAGTGGGCCTTGCCCAGCAAACAAAACATATCTTAAAAGCTCATTTTGCGATGGGCAACGCTAAGCAGACCCGGAGTGAAGAGAGCTTTTAAGCACTCTGCCTTGCTTGTGACTTGACTTGCACAGACCAGGGAGCACAGTGGAAGAGCAACCAAATGCATGAGGATTAATGCTGGAACTAGAGAGAATAGACTGCGACGATTTGTACCTGCCTTCCATGATAACCTAACCCAAACCTTCCCTACCCACTTTCTCTAAACTGATAGTCATGATGGCTATATTAACTCTATTATCAGAAGCAGTATGCCTCTAAAAACCAGTCTCTGCATATGACAAGCAGGGGAATGTTGTACTGCTCATGTTCTCTTTGTGGGCTTCCCACAGGCATCTGGCTGGCTATGGCAAGAACGTAAGGTTGAATTCAACATACTTTTAGTCTGATCCAGCAGGGTTCTTTTTATGTTCTAATTTATGGCCCTTAAACACCAACTCCAACCCATCACCACATGGTCAACCATATGCTATAGTAAGCCTATATATTCCCTACATGTAGTGAGGCTGGTTGAGATGAAAGGTAATGGCTTGGCCAATACCTCGTGCTCCCAAAATCATTTCTTTTCTCAAACTTTCTGTTCTCAAACAACAGAGAAAACATATATTGCACTGTCTCCTATTCACTTGGAAATGCACTTCTCAATTTATGCAGCACTAGCAGACTGCAAGTTTATCTCCATCTGGACTCATTATACCCACAGTCATAAAGCTCACTGGGTGGCTTTGTGTAAACATTAGCTTTCAGGTTAATTTGCCTCTCAACACTGAGTGACAGCAAAATGAGACGGTGTTTCCCTGAGCTCCCTGAAAAGGGGGGGGTGGGATAGAAGAACGAAAAAGACAAAAAATTAACGGCGAGTTTTTCAAGCTGCCAACACTATTTTACTTGGCATTCTCTACTTTCCTCAAGAAAGCTTACCTTGTCACGGGTACAAATATGCTTCTTTCCCTCAAATTCACAGACACGAGCAAATTTAATGAAGCGTACATAATCAAAGTTGTTCTGGATTCCAAGATGGTGACAATCCCTAAATATATTCCAGAAACAGGCAGGAGGTAAGGTCATTCAATTACAAATTGAGGAGTTGCATGGACCAAGGAAGGGGGGGGACATTTTAAAATTAGGGGGAGGGATCAGGAAGATGGCTTCACTGGGGACCTCATCTTTAAATAATGTAAAAGGACTCTCAGGGGATTCTTTGAGACTATATTTTTCATATTCCCAAAATATAGATATATAATCTCCAAACACACTTCCATAATAGCAACTGCAATTATCTTCAGACGAATTGTGGTTTAGCATGAACCTGCGGCTGCTTTGCTCCTCCCAGGCTGTTCTGCTGCACTAAGCCATAGTTTGGCTCAGAATTCTCCTGGAAAAACCAAGGGTTTTAAACGAAGTGACAGCTCACTGGAAAGAGTTAAAACACACGCCTGCATGACACACTAAGCCAAGCCATGGCTTAGCTCAGCACAGCAGCAGAACTAGAGAAGAGCGAAGTAGCTGCCATCTCCTCCCTCAGAACCCCAACACTCAGCCATGGTTTGGTTTAAAGTGATGTATGAAATGGGACACTGTTTAGTTTGAAAAATATTGCTAAATGTTATTTAAACTGCTTAAGATAGTGAAAATCTCCAAGTGGTTTCCATAAAAACAACAAAAATACAAACATGTGATAAAAACAGAACACAGCTGTATTTCACAAATAAAACTGAGCAAGTCTGCAAAACAAAAAAATTAAACACTAAGAGTCAGACACAGTCCAGAAAACATAGGCAATATATTCTGAAAAGTTGTTCAAGGGCCATTATGATCTCTACCTCATGAATTGCCCAAAGCAGAGTATTCCAGAGAGTGGTTGCTATCTCCAACAAGGATTGCTTCCTCTCCTCAACCAGAAACAGTTGTAGTTTGTAAACCTACCGAAGTTGGTAGTGGGCACCATGAGCTACTGAGGTCACTTGAGTCTCTAGTGACAGCAATGGATCTAGGAGCACACCCAGACTACAACCCTCAGAGGGAATGCAAACCCATCAGAACTGCTGAACTGCCCATCCATAGGGTTTCCATCCAGCCCTCATCTAGCCCAGGCACTGGTTTAAAATATGCATGACTTCTCTTGGTTCATATGTTACAGAGAAACAGCTGGGTATCATCAGCATATGGTGCTACCTTGCCCCAAATCTTGTAGAGGTCACCCCCAGCAGCTGCATATAGATACTGAATTTATTTATAAAAATATTCATATGCCCTGCATCATAAAAATATATCACAGCGGCTTACAACAACACAAGACCATAGAATAAAATCATAGAAAGTACATGGATTACATGTACACAGAGAAATACCTGGGCTAGGTATCTCTCTATATGAGAGGTGGGGGACCTGGGCCCTCCAGATGTTGCTGAACCATCCCCAACCATTGCCCATCCTGGCTGAGGTTGATGGGAGCTGGAGTGCAACATCTGGAATGCCACAGGTTCCTCATTCATAGTCTATATACTGCTCATACTGTATACATGACTCTCTCACTTAGATATTTTTTTAAGATAGATATCCCATTTAACTTGGACCAATAGGATATTCCATTAATTGGTTTGTCTATAGGTAAAATATTCCCAGTATTGTTTATCGATAAAATAAATCTTCCAAATGCTTTAGAATGAGCAAAGTCCATACCTGGCAAAGTAATCCCATTTATCAACATCGATGCCACTTGTTTTGTTGGCCACTATCTCATAAAGAAAACCTTTTTCTTCAGGTCGCCCACGGTAAGGCCACTGGAGAAAGGGGTGGAAATATTATTATTATTTAATGCTGTATTATTTTTAACACTTGATTGGAAGCCACCCAGAGTGGCTGGGGAAACTCAGCCAGATGGGCGGGGTATAAATAATAAATTATTATTATTATTATTATTATTATTATACCCAAAAGCAAATAATACATTACAATAAAGCAATCTACTCTGAGCACCAAACTGGCAAGGAAGCAGGGTTCTAAGAACTCTTTGCACATGCTGGAACAGATTAATTGATACCTGCCAATACTTTACTAATAAGAGATAAAAATTGGTGGAGCTAATAATCACAGCCTAGTTTTGTGATGGAAACAACCTTGGCTAGCCAGGTAATTAACTTACACTGGAATATGAATGCAAGGAGCACAGCCCTATTGGTTCTCCTGAACTGTTGACCATGGTATTCTTATCGGTCAATTGTCTGGTTTGGGTCTAAGTAGTACTACTCCTTCCTGGACAACTGGTTTCAATCAGATTGGCAAGCACACGGAACAGGACATTGTTGGCCACAGCAGCACATTTAGGAAATTCAATTCCCTGTGATATTAGGCAAACTCCAGCTTTATATTTTGAATCCGACCCTGGAAACCCATTTTTCCCTCAGTCACTTTTAACAGTTAATTTGAACTGGGCTGCAAAAACAGTATTACTATTTGATTTATAGTGTGCTTGCTTTTGTGGTGGCTTTTAAAGATGATGAAAAAGTCTGGCTGTTTTTAACATATTTTGCATTGTTTTGGTGGCTGCAATTTTTATACTTGTACATCACTCTTTAAAAGATGTCCACAGAAAAATATTTATTGAATAAAGATTCACTTTCATCCAAATATCAGGATAAGCAAATGAAGTGCCTGCAGGGTGACCTATTATTGTGTCACTTGCAAATATTCCCTTCATCCAAAAGGAAGGGAACCATTAGATGCACCTCTGTCTTTTGCAAGCTTACTCAGCAATACTTGTATCTGCATAGACATGCACAGAATTGCATGAAGTATGAAGCAGCTCAGATTATTCTTTGATCTACCCTAACGCATAACGATTCTCCAAAGCCTCATGCAGAAGCATTAACCGGCTCTGCTGCCGTGCATTTTTTAACTGGAAATGGTAGAACAGAGTGGAACATTCTGAACACAAAGCATATGCTTTGCTGTTGAACTATGGCCCCTCTTCCAAGATCTATAAAAAGCTCAACAACCAATGGTTCACAAAAAATAATGAATCTCCCACATGCAACACCTGCCAATTTTCCTTCAAAAAAGATAATGCTATTAAGCATTATATTCCATTAAATTGCACAGTATTTACAAAGCAGAAGACTTACTGAACTACTGCTTTTTTCAGTCTTAATGGGTCCTGCTATCTGCTCTTTGATAAAGTCTATATCTTCATCCGGCTTGAGACCATAATACTTCAAGACTGGTCTTAGATCATTGGAATCAATCAAGTGTTCAAACATCTTAACAGAAGCATCTTCATGCTACAAAAAAGGAAGTTTTAATTATTATTAATCAAAGCATATGCTGTCAAAACAAGCCATCATAACTGAATACAAAAACATTAAGACAACATTACGCCATGGTTTAATGTCAGGTGGATGAGCCTGAAGCAAAGCATTGTGTGTGTGCGCGCTCCTGCTCCCCTCACAGGAGCTTGAACAGAGTTCATTTTCACTTCTGCAAAATCCCAGCTTAATGTCAGATTTTATCCAGGTATTCTGGTTTAAAACAAAATATTTAAAGTGCCATAAAAAGCAAATTTAACTAGCTTGTTAAACAAGCCAGAGTTTCTTTAAATCAGGTTCCCTCATTCAAGCATAATGCTGGATCTCCCACTGCTGCAATAGCAAACAAATACCAGCAGGGGGGAGAAGAGTTGTTTCCTAGTTTCACATTCTTGCTGCAGCTCAGCTGCTAAATCACTAATTCCTGATAAGCAATGGAATGTTCAATAACCTGAGATGGCTGAAAAATAGAAAGTACTTAGAACAGCAAATGAAGCAGAGAAGCCACTGAAAGAAGACCCTAGAAAGGTTAATGGAACATAATCTCTGTGAGAAGAAAGGACTGAGAAAATTCATAGAATTGTGGGGTTGAAGGAACCCCAAGGGCCATCTAGTCCAACTTCTTGCAAAGCAGGTAAACAATCCCCAACAGATGGTCATCCTGTTGGTTTCTGCTTTCCTTCACTGTGCAGCGAAAGGGCTTGTCACGAGACAGGTGTTTACATTCCACAGTCTGTACTGTTGGAGTTTCTCACGGGAAAGGGAGACTGGATGTGACGTACACTGGTTTCCTGTTTTTCACTGTGTGATTCTCTCCAAGCTGTCGAGGAGAGAGGATGCAGAGGCAAGATGTCTTTCTGTAATATATCTGCTTTGAACTGTAAATAAAGCAATACTGAGTATGTAGTACGTACTCCTCATCCTTCCGCTGGGCACGGAACTCTGCTTTACACCAACACGTGGTTATGGGCTCCAGAAGTCGAATCGGAGTGCCGGCAAAGGATCGGAATGCAGAGGGACGGATCGGATCGGAATCTGCTCTGCGCGTAAAAGTGATTGATGAGGTATGTACTACTGCTCCGGGCAGCCTGCCAGCTTCTAGTTAATGGCTTTATGGCTGGACTTTGAACTTTTAAAGCCGTTTTGCCGGGAATACGCAAAAGGCTCCCAGGCACAAGTTACTATGCTGGGGAAATCGAAAGTAACTTTTAAAAGCGCTTTTGGAATGAAGCAGCTGCAGCAGTGACGCAGCAAGATTTAAAGCAGCATATATGACGCTGAAGGCTAATGCCAGAGTCATGATGGCCCTTCAGGATGCTTGTGGGATTCCTAAGCTCAACAAGAAAAATTATGCGGACTGGGTTTTGTATGCAGAGGCAGTTCTGCGGAAAGAGGGTTTGTTTGAGGTGATTACAGAAACCCCCCCAGCTCCAGTTACAGATGCATGGAAAGCTAAGGATTCCAAAGCACGGGGAACACTTACATTGATAGTATCCCCAGAAGAGCTCTGTCTATTGCGTGATAAGACCTCAGCCAGAGAAATTTGGGAATCTTTGAGGGAGGCTCACTTAAGGACAGAAGCTGGATCTACTATGTTTTACTTTAACAAGCTGCATAATATGGCTCTTGCTGAAGGTGGAGATGTGCGTTTACATCTGATGGAGATGCAAAATCTGAGACATGAGCTGCAACAGAGAGGACTCAACTTTCCAGAGGCTGTGTATTCTTTCATGATACTACAATCTTTGGGTTCAGGTTGGGAGTCTGTTGCAACCCAGATTGCTGTGCAGCCAACAGCTCAGCTGACAGTGGACTTTGTTACTGCCGTGATTCAGAATGAAGCAGATCGCCGGGGTGCTAGCTGCATGGGCAAGGGGGAGTCTTCACAGACGTCATCCCATAGTGCAGTGGAACCACCAGATGGCGCCAAAGCTTTGAAGGCAGTGAAATGCTACTCTTGTGGACGTCTAGGCCATATGAAGAGGGAATGCAGATATCCCAAGGCCAAGACAGAGCAGCGCAGCGAAAGCTCATCGCGTGGAAAAGGCCGAGGCAAAGGCAAAGGTCCGGTGTCTAGGACAACGCAGCACAAGGCTATGGTTTCACGCTTCACTCCAAAGGTTGCAGAGGTCCAGAAGACGTCTAGATCTTTCTTCGTTGTTGATTCGGCGGCGACCCACCACATGTGCAATGATAAAAGACTGTTTGTGTCTTTTACGCCGCAGGAAGGTGCGATTCACCAGGCGGATGACCACACTATTCCCAGTAAAGGCTACGGAACTGTTGTTCTTCAGAGTTTGGACTTATCGATACAGAATGTCCTTTACGTGCCAGATTCCAAACATAACTTGCTCAGCGTAGGACAGCTAATTGAGCGGAACATTGACGTGTCCTTCAAGAACAAGAAGTGCATCATCACAAAGAAAAATGACTATGAATTGCATGCTGAATATGTTGATCGTTTGTTTGTTTTGTATTATGATGATGTTGTGCAGGATGACACTTGTTGCATTGCAGGTTCTAACAAAAGTTTGCATGCAGAATGTATTCATGATTTTCATCGAAAATTTGGTCATTTGCATTTTGAGGCAGTATCTAAAATGCCTGCCTTGGTTGAAGGTATGACTATTAAACCCTGCAGGTACCACATGAAGTGCAAAGCATGCGCAGCAAACAAGGTGAAAATGGCTGCGAAAGGTAAGGTGTCTAGTAGGCAAGCTACGGAACCATACCAAATTGTTCATGCTGATTTGGTTGGACCACTAGCGCCCTCTTTGGGAAGAAATAGGTACTTCATGGTTCTCATTGACGCATTTTCGAGGTATATTTTTGTGTACAATCTCAAGCAGAAATCAGAGGCTTTTCCTAGGTTCAAGGAATTCTGTGCTTGGTTGGAAAATGTGCATGGTAAGAAGATAAAGACTCTTTTCAGTGATCGCGGGGGAGAATTCACTTCTCAGCAGTTTGAAGCTTTTCTGACTGAGAAAGGAATTCAACACGATTTGTCTAGTCCTCGCTCGCCATGGCAGAATGGACTTGCGGAACGGGCAAATCAGACATTGCTTCAAGGGTTAAAAACCTTGCTGCATGATGCCAATCTTCCAGAGAGTTATTGGGCCGAATCTCTCTCGTGTTTTGTTTACAGTTACAATCGCAGGTTATCTTCAGCGATTGGTTGTACCCCCTATGAGAAGATGTTTGGCAAGAAGCCATACATCAAACATATGAAAATTTTTGGTTCTGACATGTGGGTTCATTCACCACAAAACTCCAAGTTAGACAAGCGTGGATTGCATGGTATCTTTCTAGGTTATCAGAAAGGGTCTTACAGAATAATGATGACTGACTCTAAGACAATTAAGCTCACGAGAAGTGTTGAGTACAATGCAAAGTGGGGGGAGAATGTGGGAATTTTCCAATGTTATCCTGATGACGGTGATGAGACTGAGGATAGTCAAAAGCAACCACAACAACCCACTCCCACTGATGAAGGTTCTGAGTCTGAATCTGAAACTGAATCAGGTGATTCAGAGGATTTCAAGAGTGCGAAAGCCTCTATGCGACCCTCTGAAAGCTCTGATCGAGAAGAATTGGAGGAACCATTGTTCACAATAGGTCGTTTTTCTCCTAAGAAGGAAGAGGAGAGTGTTGAAGACTTAAGGCTAATTCGTAGGTCACAGAGAGCCACAAAAGGCAAACCTCCAAAGAGATTTGCTGATGAGTTTGCTACGATAGCAGTAACAGCTGTTAAAAGCTCCAAGAAGGTATTTGAACCTTCAAGTTTCCAAGAAATCCAGGGTTTGGATTCAAAGGAAGCTGAGCCATGGTTAAATGCCATGAAGGCTGAGCTTGATTCCTTGGAAAGGAACAAAACATGGGAGCTAGTTCCAGTAGTTCCAGGAATGAAACTGCTTGGAAGCAAATGGGTCTTCAAAGCGAAGACAGATCAAAATGGCAAGATAGTCAGACACAAAGCCAGATTGGTAGCCAGAGGTTTTGCACAGGTACCAGGTGAAGACTATCACGAGACCTACTCACCCACAGTGAGGTATGAAAGCATTAGGCTTATGCTCAAGCTAGCTGCAGAGAAAAATCTACACATTAGTCACCATGATATTAATACAGCTTTTCTGTACGGATCTCTAGATGAATCACTTTATATGCTTCCACCTGATGGCGTACAGGTAAAACAGGGATTTGTTTGTGCTCTGAAGAAATCCCTTTATGGTCTCAAACAAAGTGCACGGTGTTGGCACACAAAACTCACTGAAGTATTGTTTTCTCTAGGTTTTCAGCAAGGGAAAGCTGATCCATGTGTATTTGTCAAAGAGGAGGGGCAAAAGAAACTGTACTGTTTGTTTTATGTTGATGATTTATTATTCTTTTGGAAAGATGTCGCAATGTACAATAACGCCCTAGCTCAACTGAAAGAGCACTTTGACATGAAAGATCTTGGTGAGGTAAACAACTACCTATCTCTTGAAATAGAGAGAGATCAAGATGGTAACATTCTAGTACACCAGTCACGGAAAATTGCTGATGTGTTAAGCAAACTAAACCTGATGGATGCTAACCCTGTAGACACACCGATGACAACAGGTTATCAGGTAGATGACACTGAAGAAGCATTTTCTGACACTACACTGTACAGAAGTGTGCTAGGCAAGCTAAACTTCATTGCCAGATGTTCAAGACCAGACATTGCTGTTAGCTGTAATTTGCTAAGCAGACAAGTCAACAATCCTAGTGTCAAGGATTGGAAAGCTCTGAAACGCATAGCGCGGTATTTGAAAGGCACTATGCATTACAGACTGAGATTTAACAATCAGAAGTCTGGTGGTCTTGAAATATTTGCAGATGCAAGTTTTGGAAGTGACATTGCAGACAGGAAAAGTACGTCTGGAGTTTGCTACATGTACAATCAGGGTCTGTTTGATTGGTCATGCAAGAAGCAAACAACAGTTAGCTTAAGTACTTGTGAAGCCGAACTGAATGCACTGTCTTATTCACTTAAGGATTGTGAATGGTTAGTACAATTGTGCAAAGATATGAAAATTCCTGTCAAATGTCCAATCCAGGTTTACCAGGACAACAAAGCATGTTTGGCTTTGCTGAAGTCTGAAGGTTGTAAGCAAAGCACGAAGCACTTGCAATTAAAGTTGCAGCATGCTAGGGAATGTATTCAGAAGGGACTCGTAACGGTGTCCTATATGCCAGGTAATGAAATTCCTGCTGATGTATTGTCCAAGATTGTATCAAGGGATCAACACTGTACCTATGTGCAGAAGTTGGGTTTGTACTGATATTGTACGAACACGCTGCCCAGTGATGTTCACAGAAAGGGGGAGGATGTTGGTTTCTGCTTTCCTTCACTGTGCAGCGAAAGGGCTTGTCACGAGACAGGTGTTTACATTCCACAGTTTGTACTGTTGGAGTTTCTCACGGGAAAGGGAGACTGGATGTGACGTACACTGGTTTCCTGTTTTTCACTGTGTGATTCTCTCCAAGCTGTCGAGGAGAGAGGATGCAGAGGCAAGATGTCTTTCTGTAATATATCTGCTTTGAACTGTAAATAAAGCAATACTGAGTATGTAGTACGTACTCCTCATCCTTCCGCTGGGCACGGAACTCTGCTTTACACCAACACATCCAACCTGTTTAGAAAACTCCAATGAACTTCACCACTTTCTGAGTGAGTCCATTCCATGTTTAGTCAGAACCTTCTTTCTTGTAATTTGAATCAAATGGTTCAGGTCGTACCCGCTAAGGCTAAAGCAACAGAAATCAAGCTTGCTCCATATCCCATGTGACAGCCATTCAGCTAATTGAAGATGGCTAACGTACTGTCTCTCAGTCTCTTCTTCTCCAGGCTAAACATACCCAATTTCCTCAACCCCCAGAACTGGACACAGTGCTCCAGGTGGGGTCTGACTAAGGCAGAAGAGAGTGGTAAACAGTAGGAATTTTAGTGACTATATTTCATCAATATGGTAACTTCTAAAAAACACCAAAAAAAAACTTCAGGAAAGGTCTGGGTACTTTGACTATAAAAACACTATAATTGTTAAATGTGGTTAACATATTTTTAGGCAAGGCAGCATTCCCTTTAAAAAAGAAAGCAGTAATAACTGGTTGCATACCCACCTTCCATGCAGTTCCTGGACAAACACGAGGGATGAACCTTCCATCATACATGTGTGAAAATGGTCCATGACCTGAAAGTAAGAATTATGCAGTTCATCTTTACCTAGCGTGCATAAATTGCTTCATTAAGATATTTGGGAAGTGGCTTACCCAAATCATGGCAAAGACCAGCAATCTGGACGCACAAAATATCCCTTTGGTTGATGTCCAACTCTGGTTGTCGCTTCTGCAGTGCCCGGATCAAACGGCCTGCTAGATAGCCGACCCTGTTGCAAGAAGGCAAAAGGTTCAGCTCTCCAGTTCTTGAATTTTAGGGTTATAAATAAAATAAAAACTTGCCCCACATTGTATATTGTGAAATACCACTAAACATACTCAGCTCATTAATTGTAAACCTATAGAGCAAGGTTTGTCCAAGGACCACATTGCTGGTCAGCCACATCTCCAAGGCCCACATGCCAGTGATGGCTTTGACCAATGTATGCACACATACTACCCACAAACACCCACATTCATTTGACATACAGGACATAGCACACATTTTCATTCTCTCACATATGCAGTCCAAAACTCAAGCATACACTGACACACAAACATGCATGTATAAATGTGCACACATACAAAATCAGCATTCCCAGCACTAGGGTAGAATGACCATAAAGGCTGCTTTTTTACTCTGCAGAGAAGGATCTGTGGAAGTTAAAAGGCAGCCTTTCCCCACCCCCACCAGCACTGGAGTGGGGGGGGGGAGCTGCTTTGTACTCTTAAAAGGCAGGCTGTGGTCTATCCCTGATTTCAGTGCTGTGATGCTTAGTGCTAAGACTCGGGGGAAAACATCTCTTCGGCTGAAATTGCTTAAAATAAACTAGGGGAGGAAATGCAACTAAACTTCCTCTCTTACTATGCCTGCAAATTTCATACAATGCTGCCTTAAAATGTTTGTTTTTTTTAAAGGTTCCTGTCACATCAGCAGGCCTCTCTATCCACCAACAAAATGCATTCTTAGGAAAGCAAGCAAGCAAGAACACTGCCCTACTGTCAAAGCAAATAGCATTTATTTTCATCCATGAGTTTTAGTGGGAAAACTCAGTGTCAGAAAATCTGCTTACTTAAGTTGAGTTTGGGTTTGGTGAGCCTACATCCTCACGAAACCAAATACTGAACACACCAGCATATGAGATGAAGGGCACTGCTAACTTTTACAGATATGTTAGATGTAAATCTCCTTTAATGGAAGTTAAATATGTTACCGGGAAATTGGAAGGGGGGTGAGAGACCCTCCCCCCCCACACACACACCACAAGGCAGAGACAAAAGAGTCTCTGCTGCACATTACCAAACCATTCACTCACACACATTTTCCTGCCTTTCACCTGTCAAACCAAATCCCCTAGTGTCAAGAGAGAACAGCAACATATCTGCAAAGGTATTGCATCTGCAAGGGAAGCTCAGCTCAGGAGCCTTGACTCACCGCTGAGTAACAGGTCTCCAACAAAGGAAAACAGGGAAAGTGTCAATACCAAATGTAGCAATTCACTGATAAATGTATCTATGTACTAGATCAATGGGAAAACTTTCGAAATTCATAAGAAATCACTTGTTGTATCAATCTTCTCAGTTCCAATGGCTTTTAGGATCCAGGGAAGTGAGGCATAAGGGGAAGGGTGAGAGAGCCCACCATAAGAGTCTGCAGGGCCTTCCCAAGCAGTCATGACTGATATTCTGCCCCAAGAGTGTCAGACAGATAATCATCTCAATCACAATGCCTAACCACCCCATAGTGGAATCAAGCCTGGTCAAGACAAAGATTTGACTTGACTCAGGGACCTGGAAACTGTAAATACTTTCCTTTGTACTGTGATGGAGTAAGTGTGGAAGACTATATTTGAGTGACAGGGGCATGCCTGGATCTCAGGTTCTGAGACCACACCTTTTCTGTGACATATCTATGATGTCTTAGTGATGCATCCCAAGATGTATTATGAGAACCTTTGAAATACTGATGTAACCCGCTGATTGAGGCTTCTGGCTGCTTCATCTTTTTAGTACAGTGGTACCTCGGGTTAAGTACTTAATTCGTTCCGGAGGTCCATATTTAACCTGAAACTGTTCTTAACCTGAAGCACCACTTTAGCTAATGGGGCCTCCTGCTGCCGCCGCACCGCCAGAGCCCGATTTCTGCTCTCATCCTGAAGCAAAGTTCTTAACCTGAAGCACTATTTTCTGGGTTAGCGGAGTCTGTAACCTGAAATGTATGTAACCTGAAGCGTATGTAACCTGAGGTACCATTGTAGTTTATTGCAAAAATAAACATCAGGCTTATTGGCTGCTATTTGGCTTCTATGTCCTGCTTTGAAGTCTCTTGCTTGTGACCCCGACCTGAACCTAAGAGAGTCAAGGTTAGGCGATTGTGGGGTGCTCCAAGGACTCCCTTTTACAAGTAGCAGTGCTATGGAATTCAATGAAACTGCAATTACTTATGTTCAGAGGCGCAACCAGTCTGCAGTAACCTGAGTGGTGGCGTATACCAGTTCAAGAAAAACAGAGATCTGCAAAAAGAACTTGTGCCTTACCCAAGGGAATGCTCAAAACGGTTGTGCGATGCTCCTGGGAAAACATAATAAGTGCCACCCAATTGTTTGATGTATCTTAGACGCTGAAATTGAGGTGTGTCAATGATCCGAACAAGAAGAGGATGCATTTCAATGTGACCATGAATGGGGTCATTAAATACCTGGAAGATGTAAAACAAAATGTAAAATTATTGCAGATATATGAAAAGCACCAGAAGAAAACACTTTAACTTTCACTTGCTTTCACTATACAGTGGTACCTCGGGTTAAGAACTTAATTCGTTCTGGAGGTCTGTTTTTAACCTGAAACTGTTCTTAACCTGAAGCACCACTTTAGCTAATGTGGCCTCCCGCTGCTGCTGGAGCATGATTTCTGTTCTCATCCTGAAGCAAAGTTCTTAACCTGAAGCACTATTTCTGGGTTAGTGGAGTCTGTAACCTGAAGTGTATGTAACCCGAGGTACCACTGTACTCAAAAGCTAGTACAATCACCGGATAACGAAAAGCATCTATGGCTGCCCCTGTATGCCAAGATGAGCTCCAGCAGATTTAGCGGACAAGACCAATAGGTCCGACAGTCAAGAAGGTGGATACTGCACATGTTGTAGAGGGAAGTGAGGGGCAGATGGACCTCATCAACCTGGGAAGGTAGTTGATCTAGGAGAAGGAAAACCAACCCCAATCCTCCACTGACTTGAGGTATATCTTTGGGAGAAGAAAAGACTAAGGAGTAAACCCTACTCAAATCCAGAGTGGAGCCCTAAGACGGTTGGATGGCGCCTTGTATGCATCCTTCTGGCAACTCCTGAAGCCAAGCAGGTGCCAAATGTATTGCTCTGCTTTCCTTTGAACCACATTAGTGAGGTTGAGAGTGGGATCTTGTCATCTGGGCATCCAAGGACCTCCATATATACTGTCCAAGCTTGCATCCTGGAGAGGTCACTTTGATGCTGCTAACACAGCCATTTGACTTCACCCCTGGAGGCACACTCCACTGTCTCTTGAGGCAGACGGATGCCACCAATATGGCTGCCATAAAACAAAAGGTTTTAATTTCTTAACTGACTGACAAGTAGCACACGCAAATAAAATAGATGTTGAGAACATGAAATGTGATAAGTTTGTCCAGATTCAGATAAATTTTTTCAGAAAAAAATCATACATTTGTTCTTTGAGCTAAGCTATAAACAAAAAACAAAAACATTGGAGAATTTCTGATCAAGCAAAACGTGATTTTCCCCCTCAAAGCAATTGACTGACCTACCTATTCCAAACCCTCCCAATCTGGATTCCCCAAACCCAACTCCACAATGGCAGAGAAAACTACTCCTTTATCTTCTCACACAAAAAACCAAGAATAAGCCCCAAATACCTGCACCTCCCTACCTCAGAAGAAGGATGGGGAATCCCCAACATAGAAGCATATTACAGTGCCAACCAAATACGCCATATAATCCCATATATACTAGAAGATGAGACAAAACAATGAATACACCTAGAGGGACACAATTGAAAATACCTGCACCACAGAATACCCACTCCTCCCAAACTAAGGAAAATTTGCACAACACTTAACAGGTACACACAGACCGTGCTCAAAGCATGGAAAACAGAAATAGGCAGACTATCCCCAACTCCATCCCCACTAATTCCCCTGGCATACCACCCAACCCATTATTCCATCACGCAGCACAAAACCTCCAGATAAAAACCTGGCAAACCAAAGGCTTATATCGTCCAGTAGACTTCTATAAAAATAACAAACCTTTGTCAACACAAGAAATACAAGACAAACTAGAAGACACCCTGTAGTGAAGTTGGAAAATCTTGGTATGTCAAACGCTGGATCATGCAGGAGTAAGGTAAAACTCCCCAGTCTCTAGAGGTGTGAGTCAATTACATCGTAACTCTAGACAGGATGAGATGTTATCTGATTTGTAGACCCTGGCACAGCTGGGGGCCTGAGTGTGGATTGGGTTGTAAAAAGGTAAAGGAGGCTATCAAGTAATTTACAACTTGGGAGCCTGGTATGCATAAGAGAGGCCTGGGAGGGGAGGGAGAGCCTTTTGATCTCAAGGTCTCTGAGGCTAAACAAAATTCAGCTGTGCCAGTCTCCTGACAATCCTCCTGACAAAAAGATATAGTCTCATCATACAGCCATTGGTAAATTGGTAATTAACCTAAATAAATTATTGGTCCCTAACCTGTCCTCCACATGGGTTTTTAAGGATAAAGGATTTGGGAATAGACTAAGATTGCTTTCAGATTAGTGCAAATGCTTCTCTCACCTTCATTATGTCAACATGCCTTTGTCCCAGTTTGCTCAGACAATTCAGAAGGTTCTGTCTCACTCCGGTCCTGAAAGTTATCAAGTATAAGTTAAGTTGACCGTTCCATATTTTATTAAATAATCTAGTGGACGCTAACATTAAGTTAATTGCTACTGTTCAGTGCAAACATTTTTTAAAGTTTTCAGTAAAAGATCTTCAAAAGATCTGAAACAGAATACTCTTAAACGCTACCAATTCCATGAAGATTTATTCAGATGTCAAACTGTAGTGGTTTTAAAACATACTTTCTCCAAACTATAATCTGTACCCAATATTTGCCAATGTGGTACAAAAGAAGATGACTATACACCATTTTCATGTACAGGCTCCATTATTTGTGCATCTGTTTCTGCACACACAGTCATCAACATATATTTGCTTCATTAATTTGATGGTGGTTTTGTCTAGGAAAGCTCATTTAAACAACATGCAAAGGTAAACCTTGTTTAATGAGACTGTGCAAAAATGCAGGCTACTGCAGAGAACCTCACAGTTTCTTTACTCCTTCCCAGTCCTTTTTGCTGTTGTACCATGATGACCTAAGCAAAGATTTTGATTAGCATGTAATCCAAACCAGGGCTCATGGTTAACCTCTCACCTAACTAAACACCAGCAATAACAAATAGTTAGGGTGTAGAGAGGCTAACCATGGGCCCTGGTCTGGATTACATGCTAAGCACAATTTTGACTTACCGCAGCATGACAGCAAAAATAACTTTGGAGGAGAAAGTGGCTATAAGCAGCTCTCTGGAAGCCTGTGCCATCTCACTAAACCAAGGTTTGCCTTAGCATGTTATGCAGTGCCATAAATCATTCTGGAAGGGGTGCATTTCTGCATCATAAACAACAAATATGTTTGATTACCAAAAACTGCAGAATATTCCAGTAGCCCTCTGTGTGAAAAGGTGTTTTTCATAAATTGTGTAGGAATAGAGGTGTTATGGTAATATTAAAGGTACTCTTTTAATACAGTTTTAGTGACATCTGTCAAGTGTGAGATCGCAGAGAAGAAAAGTAACATCCATTGTTATGATGATTAATGTTGTAATAATTATGTTACACAATATGGCAAGTTCAAGTCCTGTTTCAGTTTCCTGATTTCATGAAAATGCTTTACATACTGGCTTGGTTTGCATGTCACATTAAATCTTCATTGCAACAGAACTGCAGATTAATGTGAACCACTGTTGAAATCGAGGCAGCTTCACTCCTCCTCTGCTGATAAAAGATCACGGTCACTAATCTAAATTTCTTTAGCAAATGTACAAAGCTCAAGGTATGCACTAAATCTAGCAATGAACCATTTAGGAATTAGAAACACAAGCAGTCCAAGCCTATGTATGACCATTCAGAAGTACGTCCCACTAAATTCAATGGGACTTACTCCCAGGGTACATATAGGATTGCAGCCAAATTCAAATGTCAATAGATTTAAGTTTCCCTTACCCAATTCCCATTTCTTCAAGTTCTGATTCAGTGAGGTAAAGGAAAGATGAACCAGCAATCTTTTTTACTGAGGAATTAAGGAGACAACAGTTAGCTTGTTTTGTTACTCTTGACATTTATGTTTCTGACATTCTTGATAATTCAAAATTCTCTGGGCAGATGACAAATGAAAATCACTTGAAAAATAAGGAACGTTAAGAAACTATGCTATTCTGAATTCTTGGACCCAGAGATGTCTTACATGAATAGAAAGACAGATTAGAATGAAGCACCATTGAATTTTCCTGTTTTCCCTATCCAGCTGCAGCCCACTGTGCATCACACACTGTACCAGAAAATTACTCCCCTCATGGGAGGTTTTTAAGTAAAGGTTGGAGGGCCATCTGTCACGGATGCTTTAGTTAATAATTATTATTATTATTATTATTATTTATTTATTTATTTATTTATTTATACCCCGCCCTCCCCAGCCAAGGCCGGGCTCAGAGCGGCTTACAAGCAATAATAAAAACAAGATGAATGATTACAACTTAAAAACAAAAATAAAATACAACATTAAAATAATGGAACATTAAAATATTAAAATATAGCCTCATTGCAGGAGGAGAAGGAAAAGAAAAAAGAAAGAGAGGGAGGGAGGGAATCAGATTGGCTCCAAGCCAAAGGCCAGGTGGAACAACTCTGTCTTACAGGCCCTGCGGAAAGAAATCAGATCCTGCAGGGCCCTGGTCTCATGAGGCAGAGCGTTCCACCAGGCCGGAGCCAGAGCTGAAAAGGCCCTGGCTCTGGCTGAAGCCAATCTAACTTCCTTAGGGCCTGGGACCAATAGGGTGTTGTTATTTATGGACCTTGAGGCTCTCCGTGGAGCATACCAGGAGAGGCGGTCCCGTAGGTACAAGGGTCCTAGGCCGTGATTCCTGTATTGCAGAGGGTTGGACTAGATGACCCTACAGTTATATCTAATATGTTATAGAATCATATAATCAATAGAAGCCATATTTGGTATTACTACCTTAGACAAATGGGGGGGGGGGCGGTGTTCTGTAACCACCACTAGGTAACAGTAGGTAAAGTGGCTGCTTTGATGCTGTAACTAATATAATCTAAATTTATTTTAGTTTTTTATTTAAGAACTATAACACTATTCTTTATTTCTGACTTCTGCTTTACAGGAGACCCATGAGTTCCGATTAGTATTCATTTGGTGCCGGGTATAAATCTAATAAATAAATCATCACCATCCTCAAATCACAGAATTGTAGAGTTGGAAGGAACTCTGAGGGTCATCTAGTCCAACTGCCTGCAATGCAGGAATAAGCCAGTATTCATTCATACTTTCACATGAAGAGTCACCAGAATTTCTCTTCTGCAAGTATGCTTTGGTGCAACCTGAAATATTTTGCACTGGGCATAAGCTAACTAACCTAATCAGCCTCCTAAAAACATAACAATAATAAATAGTTTACAGTTATACCCAAATTAAAATTAACTGCCAACCCCAACTAAACATTTAACCAACAACAACCTGACAAAAAGAAAACAGAGGAACCAAAATTAGAATTGTTAAAAATATTTTAAAACATTTTAGCCAGTTGCCCCAACCCAAAAGTGCATGCATGAAAAGTAATGTGGGGGATTTTTAGATCTGGATAAACCAATGACCTGACTTCTAGCTTTAATGATGTTGTGTCCTGATGGCACATGCTTTGGCGATCCTCTGATACATACTTGGTGCATGTATCTTTCCCTCATTAGAATATGTGCCTCAAATGTTATTTCCTTATTCTTTGAGAACATTACAAGTAGAGACGGAACATATCAATGCTGGTTAATGCCAATGGACAGCTAAAGATGGGTCATTAAGGGAACAAAGCAGAGCAGCGGCTCTGTGCCAGAGGGCAAACAGGTGGGTCTACCTCCCTGTTGAAAAGGCAAAAGGCCAGAGTAGAGTTATTTGAGTCAGAGTGGGGTGGCCTGCAATCCTTTTTAACTAAAAGTCTTGTTTGAGAAAGAAGCGCTCCTCCTTTAGAAGGAAGGGTGGCATATAAATCAAATAAATAAATACAACCCAAGTTAAAAGGAAAAGGGCATTTAAGGCAGCAACCCTAAACACACTTATCGGGGAGTGAATCCCACTGAGCTCACTAGACCTTACTCCCGAGTAGACTGCGCTGCAAATGACTCTTAAGACACAGCCCTTTTAAAATGTGGGTTTGGGGGGAGAAGGAATTATTGGGTTGTCGTTTTTATTTTTATTGCTTATTTTGTACTTTTAAATCTTGAGTTTATTCTGTGAACCGCTCCGAGACCCCTGGGTATAGGTATATAAATTCAATCAACAACAACAACAATAATAATAATACTGTAGCCCTATGGCCATTGACTTCAGAACAAGCCATCCTGGGTCTTACTCCTCAGAACGAATAGCCTTTCCCCTTTGGGAACTTACGCCAAGACGAACCTCTGCAGCACCGGGAGAGCAAGTCAGGTATCATTCCTATTTTCCTTTTTCCTAGAGGTTTTCCAGAACCACCGCGAAATCAAAGCAGCAGCCACGACTAGCTAAGCCCGCCCTCGGGCGACGGAGCCCGTTATGCCCCGGCTCTGCAATCCGCTTCATAACCGCCTCTCCTCACGGGGTCAGGAAGCGGGAAACTCTCGAGGGAGGAAACGGCAGCAGCAGCAGCGTCGCCTCAGCCGGGCGCCCCCTTTAAGGTCCGCCGAGGTTGAAATTCCCGGCGCAACGAGGCTGCGCAGGCGAAGCGGCACTCTGGTCCCGCTCGTCCCGCCTCCCGCCCCGCTTACCTCGGAAGCAGCGCAGCAACTCCGGGTCTCCGAAGCCGCTCCTTCGCAGGAATTCGCACACCTGCTCGATGCCCCAGTCCCGCGGGTGACTCCCGCAGGGATCCGGGGCGCGGCAGACGGAGACGCGCTTCTCCGGCGTGTGGAAGCCGTCGCCCGGGCTGGCGGGCCGGGGCCGCTTGAAGGCTCCTTCCCCGTTCCCGCTCGACATCGCCCTCGGCTTCCAGGCAGGGACACCGCGCAGCAGCAGCCTGCTCGGTAGAGACGAGAGACTGAGCAACCACCCGGCCTTGCCTTCGTATACAGCAAGACGCCTCCCGCCAGGGCCGGGGGTCACGTGACGGCAGTCCTCCAGTCAAGGCGGCCTGCGTGGCTTGTGGCTTCTGTGTCTATGCTGGGTGGGTCTGTGTTGTTTTTGGAGGGAGAGAGAGTTCAGGGGCTGGTTGGACGTGAGGCTGATAAGCCAGATTCCCTCAGCAGAGCTGGAGTTTTAGGGGAAGGCGTGAGGGGGCAAGGATGGGGCTTAAAGCTCAGGGGTTGGGAACCTGTGGTTCGTCCCCATCCCATAACTGTCAACGTTTCCCTTTTTTTGAGGGAAATTCCCTTATTCCGAATAGGATTCCTCCCAAGCAAAAGGAAAAGTTGACAGCTATGCCCCATGCAGCATGGCCAGTAGCTGCAGACCTTTGGAGGGAATCTTATTCTCCATCCGTGGCTCGAGCTCCAGCCATTTGCGCAATCCACACCATATCTCCAGTGCAGGATTTATGTGTAAACTAAACAAGCTATAGCTTAGGACCCCACTCTCTTGGGGGCCCCCAAAAAATTTAAAGGAAACAAAAACTGGATATACATTTTCAAAATATAAGATAATTGTATTTCAGTTCAACAATTACTTTGATAAAAGACATATTTTGTTCTGTGCAAATGGCCTTAGATACCTATTAGGTCCATAAATTACCATATAGCGTATATTCAACACAAAAACTCCCAACAATTTATTGTTGACAAAGGACAGCTGGACATATAAAGGGCCACATTTCCTTCAGTAACTTACAGGCCCTGCCCGTAACTAAACTCTTCCAGGGAAATGTTTCTTATTTACTGTTAAATATGTTGCCTTTCTTTCTAAGAAGCAATTTTAACTTAATGCATTATAAGGCCAGTATGTTCTAATAAAAGTATTGATAACGTTCTGTCATATCTAATACATAATGTTCTAAATGTTACGAGAGTTTATTTTGGAGCTCCCTCCCAGCAGCAATTCTCCCCCACCCCCCAATAAACTAGGCTTTTCATTAGGGTTTCAGGCCTGAGGAGAGGTGACAACCCTACCCAGCAGACAGTCGGAGGAAGCTGGAATAGGCACAGAGAAGGGAAGGCCACACAGCTTTTTCTCCATCTCTCAATTATCTCCCCTTATCACACTTTTCAGATGGCTCATTTCCCCAGAAGTTAAGAGGAGGAAGGACCAGAGAAATGAAGCTGCTATGGAAAGAGATAAGGGGATATAAAAAAGGGTGGAATGGATGGATGGAGAAAGGAATGATGACAATCCTAAACTACTACTTCTCTTTCTCCTCATTGTACCCTACAATAGTTCACAACTGGGTCATAAATATTACTGGCATTGCACTCTTGTTCAGCTTCAGAACACCCAATGTTTCCTTTTGAATCCCATATATTTAAAAATACGAATTTCCATTGATGCAAAAATACATTTGGAGATCTTCAACTTTGGAAACATTTTTACAAATCTGCCTAATGGAACAAGTTAAACCGGCTCTTTAAGAACATAAAAAGATCACTGCTGGAACAGGACAAAGGTGGCTCTAGTCCAGCATCGTATTCTCATAGTTGACAACCAGATGCCCAGGGTTCAAAAGCAGTTTTCTGTCAGTTGTTTAAAGAAGGGAGGGAACAGTAATAAAGACTGGATACACCAAAATTCTTGGGTTCTAGCCACAACGTAGCAGAGTCTGTATGGACATGTATACCAGACAATTTTGCCCAGATTTTCAGGAAACTGAAATGTAGGAAAAATTGTCCAGGAGAAATGAAACTCAAAAGTACTGGCCTGGGAAAGAGATAATAAATACCAGAATTACTTGAAGAATTAAACTTTCATTCAATGTTTAGTCATCAAAGTTGAGAGGGATAAATTCCCTCCACCCAGCCCTTGATTACTGCTTTTCTTACAGATTTTATGGGCTCCAAACAACTTTGGTGGATTGACTGGTATGGCCGTACAGATGGGTCAAAGTAATATATATATTCAGGAGTCTTGACAAGAGACACTGCAAGTATATTGTGATGAAAATAATTCGGAATCAAATGTACTGCTATATATTTTTGGGGCCAGTGTCTGTGAGTGCAAGTCACCCATAAATCCTGGAATTAGTAAAAATTAGAAACAATCAAAGTTTGATTAAACTGTGCCAAACACAAAAAAAAACCCTGCTGCATTTGGTTTAGGAGCCAGGCCAGCTCAGCAGAGCTAGCTGGATGGGGGCCATTGGAAAAACAATAGCTGATGATGGCCAGACATTGACTCATCAAGGAAGCCATCAATAGAGTGAAGATGTACCAGGCAAGGAGGGGTGCAGCCCGTCATCTAGCTGTGGGCAGAAACCAAAGGGGTTTAGGATTTCATGATGGGTGACATAGGCTGGGGGGGGGGACAGAGATCCCCCCCTCCCACTGGGTTAGCAGTGATGGGCAGTGGGGCAAGGGGGCAGAGGACCATGTGGGATAGTTGGGACAAGCAGTAACAAAGACACAAAACATGGCTTATTTCTCTTGCAGACCCAAGCCTGTTGCTCCTATGAGAAAAGCAAAGGACCCTCTTGGGTGTGATGGTGGGATTTTCCTTTATCCAAGTTCAGGTTCATAAAGACACCACAGTCACTGTTGTGCCTCATTGTCCAAGAGGAAACATAAGCCTGGGGTAAAGCATGCCTGCAACCCCTGGAATCTTGTATGGCTCGTGGAGATTGGGGTGGCATGTAACAGTACATAAAGCTAAATTCTCCCTTGGGGGTGAGTGGAGCTTTACCCTGAAAGGCTGTGCATATTATTTATTTCAAATAAATACATTCATGAATTGTTCCAAACCACAGGCCCAGATGAGGGCTCTGGGAAATTGTTGGGTGCAGGAATACCAAAGAAGGTGGCCAAAAACACCAGAGTGATCAGTTCTGGTGCTTTATTAAAAAAGGTAAAGACTTACAGCCTGTCAGCAACCTGGGACAGACTTCGTAGCAAGGAGATGGCTTGTCTGCTCCCAAGCAAATATGCATATATTCTTTATACAGTGGTTGGTTTTCGAACATTTCGGAAGTTGGAACATTTCCATTTTCAAACGCCAAAAACCCGAAAGTAACTTCTTTGGTTTTTAAACACTTTTATTAGCACTCTGAATTTGAACAAAATTTATAATCCTCATAAAAAACTGGCATTCATTTCCTCTTTCCTTTGCTACTACTTTGAGTTTCGTTTCTCCTAAGCAGAAAGTGAAAGCTTTCAGTTTCTTGGAAGTGTAGGAGGACCTACTATTTTTCAGAAGATAAGCCACGCCCTCAAAATCTGCTCCGGAGGATTAAAGAACAGTTTACAAAAAAGGCAAATAAGAGTGGGAAATATGTTGTTTTTAATGTTTGCAATAGGTTTAAAAGAGTAAAAGGACAATTCCCTAGATGCCTAAATCCAGGTTTGGGGCAAATACCGTCTTGGTGAGAGAGCCCCAACAGAGATTCATTATAGCAAAATATGCAGTAAAGTACGGTAAATTTTCTTTTTTTCTTTTTAATATTTTTATTAAGTTTTCTTTCAAACAGTCAGAAATTTACAGAATAAAGAATAAAGAATGAAGATACAAGAAAAAAGAAATACATAAAAACCAACTTTCCAGAATATTTTTACCATTCCAACCGGACTTCCCCACATCTTCCGAACCCTGCGTTCTTTGCAATTAAAACATCAGCAATTTGTTACCTTATTTCATATCTTACTGTATCTTTCAAATACTATGTTTCTAAGTTCAAAATACTGTATCCCCGTTATTTGTATCTTAAAAATAAACAAAGTATAGTTATTTCATGTTGTCCACCTCGTCTTTCTTATAACTTAGTTTCCAATTCACCTATTCAAGTTGCTGAAGCAAAAGTTTCCTAATCTTACACATTCTTAACATTCATACAACTTATATTGTTTTTGCAAATAGTCCTTAAATTTTTTCCAGTCCTCCTCCATTATTTCCTCTCCCAAATCTCGGATTCTGCCAGTCATTTCAGCCAATTCCATGTAGTCCATCAACTGCGTCTGCCATTCCTCCAGCGTGGGTAAATCTGGTGTCTTCCAATACTTTGCGATGAGGATTCTTGCTGCTGTAGTAGCATACATAAACAGAGATCTATCCTTCTTTGACACCTTCTGGTCCACCATGCCCAGGAGGAAGGCCTCTGGTTTCTTAGGAAAGGTATATCTAAATACCTTTTTTAACTCATTGTAAATCACTTCCCAGAAGGCCTTCACTTTTGGGCAGGTCCACCAGAGATGAAAGAATGTCCCTTCCGCCTCTTTACATTTCCAACATTTGTTATCAGACAGGTGATATATCTTAGCCAGCTTAACTGGAGTCATGTACCACCGGTATATCATTTTCATAATATTTTCCTTCAAGGCATTACATGCCGTGAACTTCATTCCGGTGTTCCATAACCTTTCCCAGTCCTCAAACATAATGTTGTGCCCAATGTCCTGTGCCCACTTTATCATGGCAGATTTTACTGTCTCATCCTGTGTGTTCCATTTAAGCAGCAAGTTGTACATTCTCGAGAGTATCTTAGTTTTTGGTTCTAACAGTTCCGTCTCTAATTTCGATTTTTCCACCTGGAAGCCAACTTTTTTATCTATTTTAAAAACCTCTTGAATTTGAGCATAGTGTAGCCAGTCTCGCACCTTATTTTTTAATTTCTCCTGGCTCTGCAACCTCCAATTGTCTCCATTTTTTTCAGTTATTTCCCAATATTTCGGCCAAATTTTCTTTCCTACTTCTCCTTTCTTCCCACAGCATTTTAAAAAAGACGTGTTCGGTAAGTTAAAAATGGTTTGCTTACAAACTCTTCAAAGGTCAGATTCATGTGCTTTTCCATACAGCAGCAAGAAAACACAAACAGTTTAACTTAATTTAGAAACATTTACCAATTTTTGAAACTATTTGTATAGAAATATAAAGATAACTTTATATTTGTATAAAAATATAAAGATAACCTGGCGTGCTCTGGTCCATGGGGTCACAAAGAGTCGGACACGACTAAACGACTAAACAACAACAACAACATAAAGATAACTTGCAAAAAGTACATGGTCTGGGCTTGAAGCAATCAGCCTATACATTTTTCTGGTTGGATTCACATGGTGGAAGAAAGTGAACAAAGGCCTTCAGTAACCCCTTCTCCTAAGGTTAGGGGTGTGTGACCTAGTTAAGTCTAGCAGAACAGCTTGTTGTTTAGCTGTTTAGTCGTGTCCGACTCTTCGTGACCCCATGGACCAGAGCATGCCAGGCACTCCTGTCTTCAGGAGTGCAGAACAGCTTACTCTATGGTATTAACTCCTTCATGCATTACCTAGAGCTAAATATACTAGTGATATGAGGACCTGGGCAAGTGGTTTACTGAGGCTCCAAAGGATGCAGTGCAGAGTTCTTTGTTGTTATGACTCAGGATGGACTCTGAAATAGCAAGCATGTCATGAAGGTCTGTGCTTGGGCAAACCTTTTGTGTGTTATTTATACAGAAACATCTTATGTAATCGAGCAGCAACAGTCCAGTTATTAACGCCTGCCTGTTCCCAACTCCTAATCATCCATCTGTTAGATGACGGGATAGGTGGTAGGCACCCAGGTTGCATGGAAAGTTCCCAGCTCTCAACTCCCTAGGCCAGTAGCCAAATTCTCAAAGCAAACAGATAAACATGTGAGATCACTTTTGCAGCATGTACCAGTTACTCTTGGAGTTATCTTGACTGCCAAGATGGGGTTTACAGGCCTTCCAGGACGTATGGGTTTCACCATTTGGCTTTCCACAGTGCAATACAGAGTTACGATTATTCATTCTCACAAGAGAGTGATGGCTACCAACTTGGATGGCTTTGAAAGATTAATCCAATTCATAGCAGGTAAGACTATCATTGGCTACTAGCCATGATGGCTCCTTTTTTATATCCACTGTTGGAGGCAGCATGCCTCAATACCAGTTGCTAGGAATCATAAGTGGGCAGAGGGCTGTTACTATCATGTCCTGGCTCTGGGCATGCCATAGCCATTTGGTGGCCATTATGGGAACAGCGTGCTGGACCAGATGAGCCTTTAGTGTGATCCAGCAAGGGGGGGGGGGCGCAATGTTTGCTAAAGGTACCCTGCATCTCAGTTTCCTATGTGTGGTTATTAAATTCTTAAAATAGGCTTACTATTCCTATGCAAGTTCAGGGGGGGGGGATTGTTCACTCTTGTATTCCTTTTAAGATCAAATCTATGGCTGTTTTAATATTTGTGAGTGGTTATGTCAACTCTTGAATTGACCCTATTCCTTATAAAAGATTCTCTCCCTATCTAATCTTAGGAAAACTGTTCACTTGTATCTTTCTTTAAAGATCATTTCTCTAGGAACTTTCACTCTTTAGTCCAGGGGTCAGCAACCCACGGCTCCGGAGCTGCATGTGGCTCTTTTACACCTTTGCCGCGGCTCCGGGGCGGATACTAGCGAGGGGAGGAGGCGCATTGTGTGCCCCAACACTCCCCACTGTTTTAAATGTCGCAATGGTTTTGCGGCTCCCAGTTGTTTTTTCTTCAGTCCAAGTGGCTCTTTTTGTTTTAAAGGTTGCAGACCCCTGCTTTAGTCTAAGGAACTCTCATTCAAACTATCTTAAGATCTGCTAAAAGGGTTCTGGATAAAGTTGGGTACTTTTATTTTCCTCTTCCTTAGTATACACGTGTGTGCTTGCATGATAGGAGCATAGCTTGTGTTTCCTTCCCCAGTTGTGTCTGTGTACATAAGTATGTACCGTATGTCTCTCTGTGGTAGTACAATTTTTGCTATGAACCCTATATTTTAGAAGATTGGACTAGGTGATGCCAGGGTTCCTTCCAACTCTCCCAATTTTATGACTATGTGGAAGGCAATGTGTCTGCAAGCATTGGCGGGTAATTTTTAAGTTCTGGTTATGGTGATGGGTTGAAGTTCAGCCCAGCTTGGGATGGAAAGATTGGTTTTTAGAGTTTAGAATAAAGAGTTTTAAAGGGTGAGAGGTGAAAGCCGTGATGTTTTTGAAGCAGAACTGGTGATAACAAGCATTTGAGTGATTATCTAACAGTTTTTACCATTTTGTCTATTATTTAAAAATCAGACTTCAAAGTCTGTTCAAAGTTTAAGCACATACAAATTCATAATCAAGCAGAATGAGCCTTGACCATCCCTGTAAATAAAGGGCAGAAAATTTTGTCTGCAAATGGTAGGGCTGAAATGACTGAGAATGTTAAAGATCTTATTATGAATTCTGACTCCCTGGCCATTTTTACCCATACATAAGTGTGATTGTTCCGCGAATGACCAGAGGGGGAGCACACAAAATAATGTTAGCCCACATTTTTAATAGAGACCTGCACCCCAATTTTCTGTACATAAAGGAGGCGGTGCTCCCAAATTCCCTTTGCCTGGGGTACACGTATACTTATTTGGTGAAGGAAGCATGATCCCTTAGAACTGAGTTAACAGAAATTTATTTTGACCAACTTCTATTGCTGGTGTTGGTAAATACTTGAATTGCTGAGTTTCTCTTCTCGTTTTAAATCTAACCCTATTTTAAAATATACTCCTTACCCTTCCCTTCCTTTATTCAAATGGTAATTTGGCCAAAAGATGCAACATTTTTAATTGTATAAAATATTTGCTGAAACATGAACTCTGCACATGCACAGAGGCTATGTCAGCTTAAAAGAGAGGAGGGGGGAGAGAGGGGGGTAGAAAAAAGGAGGTTTGGAGAGAGAGCAGACTGCAGGGAGACATTTATTCAAATTTCTTTATGAACAACTTGGAACCATTGAGGGAAATCACCCTTATGTGTCCTTTGCTCCAGGGTCTACTTAAGGAAAACAAAAGGGTTAAGTACTGGACCCTCAAAAGTCAAGAGGTTGCCAAGTTCCAAATCTAACATGCCAAATTCTTTCCACAGGTAAATATCAGAGCACTCCCACTTTGAGTTCCTGTCTTGAGTAGTTCCCCCCCCAAAGGGATTTACCGTATTTTTCGCCCCATAGGGCGCACTGGCCCATAGGGGGCACCTAGTTTTTTTGGGGGGGGGAATAAAGAAAAAACATTATTTCCCCCCCAGGCGCAGGGCTGGGGAAGCCCGAGCTTCCCCCAACCCCAGCCCCCAGAACAGGCTGCTATCCGCAAGCCTAGGGAGCCCAGCGGGAAGTCGCGCCAGGCTCCCCCGGCTTGCAGAGAGCTGCGCGAAGTCTGGAAAGCGAGAGGGGTCGATGCACACCGACCCCTCTCCCTCTCCAGGCTTCAGCGAAAGCCTGCATTCGCCCCATAGGATGCACACACGTTTCCCTTTCATTTTTGGAGGGGAAAAAGTGCGTCCTATAGGGCAAAAAATACGGTAAATGAATTTTATAACGGGTTTTGTTTTGTGTGTATATGCCTATGCATTTTAGGAACAGCATTTCCTGACAGATTTCACTTGAAAAAAATTCCCCTTTCAACAGGATATGTGAACCTCTAAGAAGACTCAACCCCATTTACAAAGTGTTTGTCCCTTATTTTCTCCCACAGTACAAATAATAATAATGAGGGGATACAAACAGTAATTTAAATATTCTATATCCGAGGTTCTCAGAAAAGTAATTGCATTTGTATTTGTGGCTTTGAAACTTTTAAAGTTACAAATAACCTGTTTTCATTTATTAAATCAGTTTTTCCATTATGTCTATGAAATTAATCTAAGCACAACCAAGTATTGTTTTGGAACTGTATTTTGTCAGGTAGTTTTTAAGCAAACCCATTCCCTTTTACCCTGTTTGCCTGAGTATTTATTATTAGTTCTGTCATTGTGGCTAGTTTGAGGTACTTGCACAACTTTAAATTGCCATTCATCTTTTTTTGGTATTAACTCATTTTCCAATATTTTGCTATTAACATTCTAGCTGATGTTGTCACATCAAGAAACACTCTTTTATTTTCATTTGGGATGCTCATTTTTAGAATGCCAAAATAGATAAGTGTAGAGTTTCTTTTTAAATTGTGTGTTTTAGCATTTATTTATTTTTGGTTCCTCATAGGTCATGTCCTTTTTTCTTTTCTTTTTTACTTTGGGGACATATCCATCACATGTGGAATAAGGTTCCTTCATTTTGTTGCATCTCCAAAACTTATTGCTGATATTTATTTATTCTGACTGATTTGGATGGGATCAGGTACTATATGTAAGTCATTCTCATGAAGTTCTGTTTTATCAGATAGCATATGGTGAATTTTTATTTATTTATTTATTTATTTATTTATTTATTTATTTATTTATTTATTTACAGCTATTAGCCCATAAAGGTGAATTTTAAGCCTTTTCCCATTGTTTTCCCATTTTTCAGTCTAGTAGTAATCTGTGTGGTTTTGATAATATCTTCGTATTATTTAATAATAATTCTTTTCTAAATCTGATGTCTTTGTGTCAAGTCTGTTTTCATCTGGAAATTTTTTTTTAACTGGTAATCTATTTTTTTTATTTTTGTTTTCTTTTTAAATGTTCACCTTTCTTGTATTTCTACCCTTTTCTTCCTGTATATGTGGAGTAACTAAGTGAAGGAAAGCAAACAAACTTAGCAGATAATAACAATAATTATATGGAAATGTGATAATAATATTAAAATGAATAAAATGCTTAACACGCTAAGATTTTATTATTTGCAACTTCCCAAGATAACTCAAGATTTTTTTGTGTGGCTTTTGCCTCTTCCTTTTCTAACTGTGTCTTTAAGTCCCTAAGAAACCCTGCCCCCTTATAGGATATCACTGCTACAGATGTTAATGCAGACCCAATAATGGAAAACCCTCAGCCCAACTCCTCCTGACTACAAGGCTATTTATTACCTGCAGCAACAACAAAAGACACCAAAGTGGCCACAGCTATCTCTTTCAAAGAATATAGACTGAGGGGGGAATGGGGCTGACAAAGGGGGGAAGTTGAACTGCAAGGATATTCTCTCACTTTTAAACCTCAAGACTGTGCTCCAGGACTGAAAAGATATGTAAAAGATCACAATTGCCTCAAGATATGTGACTGATATTTAATGGGTTTGTTGTGTATTATGTGTTATTATGTAGGAATATTGAAATATGTTTGATGGTGTGTTATTTCCACAAAGGGGGCCCCCAGTTTTTGTGCGTAATTGTTTTTATGTTTAATGTATAGTGTCTTATTGCTTACACCCCAATGGAGGATTCTCATGCATTTTATGTTTTCTAATAGATCAGGCTATTGCATAGTTCAATATTTAGATTAGATCCATTTATGACCACATTTCCTTGTCCCACCTGGCACTCTACCAACCTTCCCTACCCATTTTAAAATGTGTTTTAACTCATTTTACCAAGGAGAAGCTTCAGGGTCTATGAAAACACCAGATACATGAAGGTATATATGCCTTGATTTCGCTGGAATGATCCCTTATAGAGTTAAACTGACTAATTTGGACAAGTGCCCTTTTTTAAGTATGGTTTTGTTTTAACATTGGTTTAGAATGTGTTAACCATGAGACTAAATAAATTCTAATTGGGCTCAGTTCTGATTGGGCATGTATCCCAGGTGCACTGAACTTTCTCTGGTCCCCTTAGAACAACTGAGCAACTTTCCTAGAGTGCAAGACAAATGCCAATAATAATAAAAAATGCAATCCCATAGAAAGGCAAAGACATCTCTCTCACTAAATGTCCAAACCTATGCCAGGGACAAGGCGACATGGTCAAGATGAAAGCCCTAAGGGGATTCACCAGGAGGTGTTGCTGTGGGTATGTTGGAGGTGTGAGTCCAGAGAACTAACTTTGACACTTGGAAACACACAAAAAAGCAGAAACAAAAACTGCATTTTGTAGTCATTGGTGGACCTTCCTGCTAAATGTAAAGCATAGACCATTATGGAGAAAATGTTTCTCCCAAAGTGCTAGAATGCCACAAGTAATTTAGTAACAAAATGCAGCATGTGTTATTTTTATGTGATATCCTATGTTCAGCTATGTCCACTGCTACAGTTGCAAATAGCCTTAAGGGGCCGGACATGCAAGACTTTTCAGATTTACACAAAGGCATCCATTTCCAACATACTACGTTAACATTTTGTGGGGCAAAGAATTTTTTTAAGAAAAAATTATAGCCCCAAAGGGGGGGGGGTTGAAAAAATAAAATAAAAATAAAGATACACACACACACAAATGTACAAAGCAAACACGTACATAAATAAATAAACCAAATGTCTGAAGCAGCACAGGAAAACAGCCATTAAGCCATTTTGGCTCCCAAACTGACCAAATGTTTTCTCTGCAAAGGAAAATGGAAAAGCCTCCCCATTGTCTTTTCCTTCACAAATCCTGTCTTAAGGGTATATCTGTGTATGAATAGGGTGAGCCTGTGACCTGGCTCAGGAACTAAGTACGCACTCAGATTTCTGGTAAACATACTCAGATTTCTTTTGTAGACCACCCCTTTCTGTGATGTAGGCATGATGTGTCTGGGGGGGGGTGTTGAGCTACACCCCTTCTGTGATGTATGTATGATGTTTCTGGGGGTGGTCTTGGACTCCAGGGCAGGCAATTTAAAATGTCTATATAAGGGCAGGCACACCTGGGTTCTGGGTCCTCCTCCTCCTCCTGCATGTTAAGGGGGCAGCATGTTGCAACAATTCAATAAAGATCAGGGGTTTTATTACTCAGCTGATATGCACAGGAAAAAAGATTAATATACAGGCACACAAAATATGTAATTATAATTCTAACCAGTCTGACAATTGAATATAGCTTTGGAGAAAATAGCTCTATGTAAGTTACCTTAACCCATTTTTATGAAGCAATTTAATGTCAAAACGAAAGCTCAGGATACAAGCAGCTCCCTTTTAATCCCATTTTACAGAGCTCAAACAATTGAGCCACTGAGTTTGAGGTCTCTTCTTGCATAGTCTAGTCTAGATGTTTTTGGGACTCCCAATTCACATCAGCACCAGACATGGCAAACAGTCAGGGATTATAGCAGTTGCAGTTCACTGATATCTGGGAGGTCACAGGTTAGCTACCCGTACTCTGACTGCAGCACTAGAAATGTTGGATATTTCTGAACAGCTCTCTGCTCGTGTGAAAGCGTGTTGTGTGAAAGTGTGTTCTGGTGAAATAATTCTAGATTCAGGTGCCATGTGCTGGGAGTAAATTCAACCGAGCACCTGACAATGCCCTAAATGTTTAATTTTTCAGCCCTAAGTTTTAAGAGAATTCCATGACACAGCTTCATTTTAAACACTGGCATGGATCCAAGATTCCTTTGAGCAGAACTATCCTGCTGGTGAAGGGAGTGGGATTAAACTCCCCCCTGCAACGGCCCTGTAAATCTGCTCAGTACAGAAAGAGACACCGGGGGGGTTGATGGTGAAAGTGGCTTTCCAGCTTCCTACAGTAGGTACCTTTGCTGTAGTCCCTTCTGTGATGAGGAGCCATTCTGTTTGCAGAAGGACATCTCACTATCCCAATCTATAGTTCTTAAATGGTGTATACATTTCTTCTGAGCCTTAGGTTTGTTAAATGAAGCTTCAGAAATTCTGTTCTCACATTTAGCAGCACACTTCTCACACACAAACCCATTTTCTGTCAGCATAAAGTGCCACATCATAAAACTGTGTTTCTCCTCCAAAAAAATTTTAAGGAACAATATATACTATTCCATACAAAGATAACAAATCTGTGAAAATATGAGAGATTAAAAATACATTCAAGTTGGTCTGAAACATAACAGGCAAAACTCCCTAGTCTGAAATTTGCTTCAGATTCTTAACAGCTATTTGCCTCTCTATACAAACCAGCTCATTTCCTCTCTACCTAGTGCTTAATGGCTAGGATACATTCAATAATTGGTTGTTTTGGTACTGTGAGTATTTTGTTGGAGTATATAAAAGGTAAGCATTGAAGTTAAAAAAGTAACTTTATAAAATAGTATATCCTTGATTGTGCCAAGGCATGTTTAGCTCTAAATGAACATATACTGACTCTATCATGATTTGAGGGGATGACAGCTAAAAAGAACAGTAGGATAAGCACTTTTATCATAAACAGGAGATAGGCAAATGGCATAGGCTTGTCCCTTCTTTTATGTTTTTTCCCAAAAGCTTTTGAATTTTAACCAACTAAGTTGTACTCAGAGCAAACTCACTGAAATCAATGGAGCTATATTAGCCATATCCATTAATTTCAGCGGTTCTACTCTTAGTAGGACTTACATTGGATATTGAATTTTAAATACTTTGTTGGAAGCTGCCCAGAGTGGCTGGGGAAACCCAGCCAGATGGGCGGGGGTATGAATAATAATAATAATTTATTTATTTATTATTATTATAACCTGTTTTTATAAGTAGACCTTTCTTCACCGGCACACATTTAGATTAACAAAATAAGAACATTGCCAGTCATCAAAATGTCCATGTGAAATCTACAACAAATGGAATTTTAACTCATTTGAGTTAAGGCTGACATTTTCCACTACTGCTTTTCTTTCTACGTTTACATTTTTTTTATAACACAACCTTCTTATACAAACCATAATCAATCAACAGATATTAAAGCTGTTGAGGTCCATATTCAAGTTTCCTTTTGGCCTTTGAAACATGCTTTTCGTCATCTCTGACTACATTGCAGTCTGCTTTCATTGGTGTAAGTTCAGGGGCAACAATATCACAATCCTATCAAAGCATCAAAATGAAGAAAAGAAGTTCAGTTGTGCACTGGAAATTAACAGTCAATACATTCTGTCATCTTCTTGGCAAGTGGAGCAAGACACTCACTGGAGCCTTTTTACACATCATATTACAAGAAAAACATTCTTGCGCTGCCCTTTCCCACAGTCAGGAAAAGGTAATGGGTGACTCATGCTGTACCCCATTTATTTGTGGTAGTCCCCTCTCAACAAATTTTATGTACTCATCATTTGCAAGGAAATTAATAAACATAACAGATACAAAACTTCTAGTTAGTGGTAGTATTACAGTTGTTTTAGAATGTAAACCATAAAGGCTAAATTGTCCTCCAACGAGATTTCTGAGATTTTTAGAATTCTCAAGTCCCTTGTGTTCATAATGTGCAGAAGTAATAATGGGTTGGTGATAGAGGAGACTATGGAAGAATGAACAGGTGATGAACAAAAGGAATACAGAGAATGAGGTAGATCTGACTCTCATAGCTCAGTTGGTTAGAGTGTGGTGCTGAGAACGCCAAAGTTGCAGGTTCAATCCCCGTATGGAATAGCTGCGTATTACTGCATTGGACTGCATTGGACTGTAAGGGTCCCTTACAACTCTACAATTCTATGATTCTACACTGAGATGCACCTTCTCAATGTTAAACCTTTCTTACCTGTGGTTTAGTGAAATTGTTGTCTTTACACCACTGAACGAAATATTTTCTAGCATCACAGATAGTCTCTTCATCAGCTGCCTTACAATAAACCCTGATTTGCTGCTCTTCAAATTTTTCTGGTAGGAGCTGTGAAACCTTAAGACAGAAGGAAAAAGAAGTCACATACACTTAATTTTATCACCGTGTCAGAAAAAGTTCAACAAATTTCTCAGTAGCACCATTCAGTTACAAGAATGTTTGCACAGGGGAATTTCACCTTAAAACCACTTGCATTCAGTGGGCACTTACATAGCAGGTGATATTAGAACTCGGTTGCTACTATTGCCATGCAATTCTATAGTCATTTTCACATGTATTCAGATACTCTTTAAAAAGCTATTGTAATAAAACAGGCAGAAACTCCTCCCCCCCCCCACCTTACTTACCTGTTCTTTAGAAATTTTGAATGCCTTCTCGCGGTTATACTTTGAGTAGAAACCCACGTTATTGACAGGGTTCTTCTTTTTCATTCCATAATCCATGTTGATAACCTTCACAGAGGCAAGTCAAAAATAAAAATGTACTAAAGTACATTGTAGGCACATATATTAAGAAATAAAAACATTTAAAATGAACATTTAAAGAGATCATTCTTACATCAACAATAAAGTCTTCAGGCTTTAATCCAGTCTTGTTAGATGATGTACTGGGCTGGGACTTGACAATTTCTTCAGCCATCTTACTATATCGTTCCTGCAGGGCATAAAACCTTTTACTTTTTTGTGTATTTGAATCATACTCTCAGAAACTGATGAACCAGACCCATGATTAATTCTCAAAATAATTTTCTCTCTCATGCAGTGTAGAATGTGACAAATAAGGTATTTGATATCACCATACCATGACAATCAGTAGTGATGACTTTTAATGCTGTCACAGCTTCTCTTCAGGCAGACTAAGGCAAAATTAGTTATCCATTAGAGAGAAAGGAAAGAAGGCTGTGACATTTTATTATTGTTGATAAATGTTCAATATTTTGCCGTGCTTTTATTATGTTGAAAGCCAAAGTAGCTGGGGCACCCCGGTCAGATGACCGGGGTACAGGTAAGAATTTATTATTACTATTGTTGTTGAGGGGAAGGAGCAGTGCGGATGCCTTCCTCACTCACTTCATGCAGGATGCCTATGTGATAGGGAAGGACAGGCAAGAACAGCCTTTTCCCAGCCTCCAGTGGACTTTTTCAGCAGCTTGGATGTGGGAGCAGGAGAGAAATGCAACAAGGATGTTGCCCTCAGTTGCATCATGACTAGTCAGCTTGTGCTGGCAAAGAAGGTGTGCGCTTTTCCAAAGGTTCTTTTCAGTCTAGAAAGTGGTAGATGTTTCTGCATTGTGGTGTGGCTGGAGAGAGAAGTGACAGAGATGGCCTCCCCAGGCACTTCATGGACCATGCACCTGCTCAGGCAGGCTTTTGCAAGGCATTTGCGGCAAGATAGGGGAGTAGGGGAGAGTTTAGTGATCTGTGAAGGAGAGAGAGAGAGGTGTTGTGTGTGTGTGTGTGTGTGTGTGTGTGTGTATAAAGAGAGATATAGAAGCCAGAGATAAGCAAATTGGTACTGAAAAAATCAGTACTTAACAAGTACTTAACCACACTTAACAAGCTAGCAGAGTTAACTAACCAATGCCATTTGAGAAACTGTGCCCACCTTCGGAATTTCCTTGCCCTCTGGGGGCTGAGTCTCTCCCAGGTACTTATACAGGTCACGCCGCTCTATTTTACATAAAATTTGCCGTGCTTCTTCGAGCTCTTTCTCATCAGAATGAAGAATGCTTAAGAAGATCTCATCTGCCAGTATTAAACAAATCAAGTCATTAAAGCCAGCTTTTCTTTTGCATAATTGAAACATGTATTATGTGTCAGAATTTAATAATTGTTTTTTATGTTGTTATAATGGTAGTCAGCTAGAAATGATCTTTTACATATCTTCAAAACGAAACTCACAAGACCATATTCAATTCAACAGTCAGATTCTGTTGTCTCTCAACAGGGTTAAGATATAGTTCTGTGGGTCTCTTCTCTAACTGCTTTGGCAGTAGATGAAAGGCACCAGAAGGTAACATTTTTGAAAAATTATATCTTCAAACAAATCAAAGCCCAACAACCTCAAAGTAGCTTATGGTAAAATGTGCATAAAATGAAACCAAATCAGGAAATAACATTTTGAAAAACACACCAAAAATGTCCACTCATAAACCAAAAGAGCACAAAAGAAAGCAGCCCTAACATAGTCATAACAAGAAGAGTCTGTTTTTTGAGCTGAAGACCTTCCTAAACAACCAGGTTTTGTGCAATGTCTATACACAGCAGTAAAGAAGAGCACAGCTAGAAGCATCTGACACTAATTTACAAGTAAGGTAAAGGTAAAGGTACCCCTGACTGTTAGGTCCAGTCGCGGATGACTCTGGGGTTGCGGTGCTCATCTCGCTCTATAGGCCGAGGGAGCCAGCGTTTCTCCGCAGACAGCTTTCGGGTCATGTGGCCAGAATGACTAAGCCACTTCTGGCGAACCAGAGCAGCGCATGGAAACACCGTTTACCTTCCCGCCAGAGCGGTACCTATTTATCTACTTGCACTTTGATGTTCTGTCGAACTGCTAGGTGGGCAGGAGCTCGTACTGAACAACAGGAGCTCACACCGTCGGAAGGATTTGAACCGCCAACCTTCCGATCGGCAAGTCCTAGGCTCTGTGGTTTAGACCACAGTGCCACCCACGTCCCACTTTACAAGTAAATAACACTTTAATTACCACACAACTGGGATTAGAAAGGTGAGAAGGGTCAAGGGCAAAAGGCTGGACTTTCAAACAAGCATTTCTTAAGGCTCTGTGAAAACTGGCATGTCCAGTGTAAGGGTTGGCAAGATTGGGCACCTCTCAATGACAACCCCCCCCCCTGACAATTTCCTGCTTGTTCACCTGCATCTTGCTCCAAAGTGAAGGAGATGAACAAGGAGCATCTCCACTCCCATCGTTCAGCCCAGACACTGAGGTCCGGCGCTGAGGGCCTTCTGGAGGTTCCCTCCTTGCGAGAAGTGAGGTTACAGGGAACCAGGCAGAGGGCCTTCTCGGTGGTGGCACCCACCCTGTGGAGCGCCCTCCCATCAGATGTCAAGGAAATAAACAACTATCTGACTTTTAGAAGGCATCTGAAGGCAGCCCTGTTTAGGGAAGTTTTTAATGTTTGATCTTTTATTGTGTTTTTAGTCCTCTGTTAGATGCTGCCCAGAGTGGCTGGGGAAAGCCAGCACCCAGCCAGATGGAAGGGTTATTTATTTATTTATTTATTTATTTATTTATTTTTCTTGTTCTTGTTCTTGTTCTTATTATTACAACGGTGGGAAGAAAGAGTAGTAGTAACTGCCACGGCCTGCTTGCTCACTGCTTGCCTCTGGCCAGCAAACAGGCAGCTAGCAATGATGAGGCAGAGGAGCAGCTGCCATCATTGGAGTGAAGGGACATACTTACTGAGGTAGAGGGGTACATTGAGGGCATCTTGTCCAAGAACCTCCAAAAACCTGGGCTCAGCACTAGTAACCAGAAATCTATACATCCCTCATAGCTTCCTTTCCCTTTCTCCATTGCTTTCCGTTTTATCCTGCCTTCCTCCTCCTCCTCTGCTTATACTCAGTCACATTGGCTCCAAGACAACAGGAGTACTGAACAAGAAATGTTGGTTTCAGTTTTGAATCAACACCATCCAATACACACCCATCCCAACAAGATTTTACAGGAGCAATAAATCAAAAAGAGAATTTGCATAAGTGGTCATATATCAACCTATTCAAATTAAACAAAGTTGATAAGCTCCTTAACGGCTTAGAGGGGTAAAGAGAGAGGCAGGGGGAAAGAGGAGGCAATTTTTATTTTTCTCTTTCACAAACCACCCCTTTAATAATTTAAACTAGGAGAGGGGGAAGTTTGGAAAATGTGTGGCCATAGGCCTCACCCTTGATACTTCTGCCACTTGCTTCCCTTCAGCATAATTCCCAACTCTGGAAAGTGAAAGCTCACTTCTATGTGCTGCTTTCTCTTGTGCACAAGCTCAGTCCTTGATCCCCTCCAGGGTTTTTTTTGGGGGGGGGGAGGTGGGGGCAGGACTGTAATCCTATAAACATACATAGAGGGTTTTTTCTGGCATGCATCAGAGGCCTGTACTATCTGTAGGGACTTCCTTTAGCCATCCTTTATACTCATCTTCTACACAAAGAATGTGCAATTTATAAATAGGGAGAGAAATGCTGCAAGTTTGCAATACCTAATCCTAGTTTTCTGGAGAGATGTTAAGCAGGGGAACAAATCCGTTTCTTATACTATAAATAAATCATTACTTCTTCAAACCTAGTGACAGAAAGACTTCACTTCCTTCATATGCATACAGCAGAATATATAACTCTTTTACATAATGCAATGTGCAATGTTTCATTTAAGTGCCATAACAAAATGGTACTCTGACAGAAATGCTTCCAAAATTGATGCAATTAGAATTTAGGTGTCAGTCCAATAAGCCCATACCTGTTAGCTTAGTGTAGGCTTCCATGTCTTCTCGTGCTGTAGCGATATTGTACATATTCCCTTTAGAGCCCTTTATGCGGATATGTGGGTAAGCTTTCAAAAGGGCATCTGTAATCCTGATATGAAACATGCAACACAAATGAGGAAGAATCCATAATTTCAATATTAACTCCAGATCAAAGATTTCACAATGGCTTTGGAAATTTGGAAAATTATTTCTATGACTAAAAAAAGAGTAATACAAAAACACCAAAGTTGAAAATTAAACCATATAACTTTTTCTAGTCATCAAAATCCACTTTGAAAAACAATTCAGGAGAAGGACAGGGACATTCAACAGAGTTTCTCAATGAGACACTCCAGAACTAGGGCTACAACCTTTAATTGATCAATTGCTTAATATTAATTTTATAAAATTAATTAAATTCAAATTGGTTGAATTAAAATACACCCCTAAATAAATCAGGCAACACTTCTTTAAAAATCATTTGTAGCTGGCAAGCACCATTGTAGAAGAAGCATTCCTCCTTCAGTCATATATTATTAAAATGAATTAATATGCAAGCTCATACAAATGTAATTAATCAACTAACGTAAGATTGGCTAGGATTTATTTGGATACTGCCCTATCTAGCGCATATCAACGTGCACTTACTTACATAATTTCAATGATGTTGCTAATTTTATGTTGGTAGGCTTGGCGGTGCAGGCAATTCCGTGTGTGGAACATGTCATACAAATTTCCAGCCTCCTAAAGTTCAAGATAAAAAGTATTTTATTCATCTTTTATATTAAAACCACAGTTCCAAGACTTGTACTTTAATTCATCAAATTGGTTGTTTGTTGCTGAACAACTAGGGATAAAATAAAAAAGGTTCCTGGACATAGAAATAATTAGACCCTTCTAAATAATCCATACACAAGAAATATAAAAACATATTCCAGAACACTAGAGTAATCATATTTGCAATTAAGATTACTTTCTGCTTATGTGGAGAGGCCTCATGGGGGCTCCTTGAAAGTGGAGCAGTGCATGAAGCACAGGATCCTTGAGATAAGATTATTCTTTACATTCATGAGAGCAGAATGCTAATAATTGGTGGATGATATCCTTGCTTCTATATTGAGCGTTGCCTTCTACAAGCTTGTGGGGTTACATTTCCTGTTTCTTTCGCTTAATGAAAATGCAGTAATCCCTTATCTTACGCACACATATAGCCAGCCAACCCTTGGAGCTGCCTTGCAGCAAGCGGGTGAGACAGCATCCCCAGGATTCAAAGAGCCAGTGTGTCGAACAGGCCCTGCCCAGCAACCAAGGCCAAGACCTTAAAAGCTTATTTTGTGCTGGGCCGTTTGGGTTACCAGGTTTGAAAAGAGCTCTTAAGCTCTCTGTCTAACTTGCTGGGCAAGGCCCGTTCGACATGCCAGCTCTGGAAGATTATGCATGCTCGTCTGAGATCTCGCAGGAAGTCAGATTATCTCGTGAGAGCGCCCCAGAACCTTCCACAGCCCGTGTGCTGAGTGGGCCTTGCCCAGCAAACAAAACATATCTTAAAAGCTCATTTTGCGATGGGCAACGCTAAGCAGACCCGGAGTGAAGAGAGCTTTTAAGCAATCTGCCTTGCTTGTGACTTGACTTGCACAGACCAGGGAGCACAGTGGAAGAGCAATCAAATGCATGGGGATTAATGCTGGAACTAGAGAGAATAGACTGCGACGATTTGTACCTACCTTCCATGATAACCTAACCCAAACCTTCCCTACCCACTTTCTCTAAACTGATAGTCATGATGGCTATATTAACTCTATTATCAGAAGCAGTATGCCTCTAAAAACCAGTCTCTGCATATGACAAGCAGGGGAATGTTGTTCTGCTCATGTTCTCTTTGTGGGCTTCCCACAGGCATCTGGCTGGCTATGGCAAGAACGTAAGGTTGAATTCAACATACTTTTAGCCTGATCCAGCAGGGTTCTTTTTATGTTCTAATTTATGGCCCTTAAACACGCGACTCCAACCCATCACCACATGGTCAACCATATGCTATAGTAAGCCTATATACTCCCTACATGTAGTGAGGCTGGTTGAGATGAAAGGTAATGGCTTCGTGCTCCCAAAATTCAGTTTTTTCCTCAAACTTTCTGTTCTCAAACAGCAGAGAAAATCTATATTGCATTGCCTCCTATTCACTTGGAGGTGCACTTCTCAATTTATGCAGCACTAGTAGACTGCTGCAGTGGACGCGGGTGGCGCTGTGGGTAAAACCTCAGTGCCTAGGACTTGCTGATCGCAAGGTCGGCGGTTCGAATCCCCGCGGAGGGGTGAGCTCCCGTCATTCGGTCCCAGCTCCTGACCACGAAGCAGTTTGAAAGCACCCCTAAGTGCAAGTAGATAAATAGGTACCGCTTTATAGCGGGAAGGTAAACGGCGTTTCCGTGTGCTGCGCTGGTGCTGGCTCACCAGAGCAGCTTCTTCACGCTGGCCACGTGACCCGGAAGTGTCTCCGGACAGGGCTGGCCCCCGGCCTCTTAAGCGAGATGAGCACGCAACCCTAGAGTCGGTCATGACTGGCCCGTACGGGCAGGGGTACCTTTACCTTTACCTAGTAGACTGCAAGTTTATCTCCATCTGGACTCATAAGACCCACAGTCATTAAGCTCACTGGGTGGCTTTTTGTAAACATTAGCTTTCAGGTTAATTTGCCTCTCAACACTGAGTAACAACAAAATGAGACAGTGTTTCCCTGAAAAAAGGGGGCGGGGGATAGAAAAACGAAATAGACAAAAATTTGACGGCGAGTTTTTCAAGCTTCCAACATTATTTTAGTTGGCATTCTCTACTTTCCTCAAGAAAGCTTACCTTCTTACGGGTACAAATATGCCTCTTTCCCTCAATATCACAGACACGAGCAAATGTAATGTAGCGTACATGATCAAAGTTGTTCTGGATTCCAAGATGGTGACAATCCCTAAATATATTCCAGAAACAGGCAGGAGGTAAGGTCATTCAATTACAAATTGGGGGGGGGGGACATTTTAAAATTAGCGGGAGGGATCAGGAAGATGTCTCCACTGGGGACCTCACCTTTAAATAATGTAAAAGGACTCTCAGGGGATTCTTTGAGACTATATATCCAGCAATTTACTCAATGTATTAATAATTTAAAAATCAATTGCCAAAGGATTCTATTTTTTCACATTCCCAAAATACAGATATATAATCTCCAGACACACTTCCATAATAGCAACTGCAATTATCTTCAGACAAATTATGGTTTAGCATGAACCTGCGGCTGCTTTGCTCCTCCCAGGCTGTTCTGCTGCACTAAGCCATAGTTTGGCTTAGAACTCTCCTGGAAAAACCAAGAGCCTTAAACCAGAGAACGAAGTCACTGTTTAGTTTGAAAAATATTGCTAAATGTTATTTAAACTGCTTAAGATAGTGAAAATCTCCAAGTGGTTTCCATAAAAACAACAAAAATACAAACATGTGATAAAAACAGAACACAGCTGTATTTCACAAATAAAACTGAGCAGGTTTACAAAGCAGACAGAGTCCAGGAAAACATAGGCAATATATTCTGAAAAGTTGTTCAAGGGCCATTATGATCTCTACCTCATGAATTGCCCAAAGCAGAGTATTCCAGAGAGTGGTTGCTATCTCCAACAAGGATTGCTTCCTCTCCTCAACCAGAAACAGTTGTAGTTTGTAAACCGACCGAAGTTGGTAGTGGGCACAAGAAGCCACTGAGGTCACTTGAGTCTCTAGTGACAGCAATGGATCTAGGAGCACCCCCAGACTACAGCCCTCAGAGGGAATACAAACCCATCAGAATTGCTGAACAGCCCATTCATAGGGTTTCCATCCAGCCCTCATCTAGCCCAGGCACCGATTTAAAACATGCATGACTTCTCTTGGTTCATATGTTACAGAGAAACAGCTGGGTATCATCAGCATATGGTGCTACCTTGCCCCAAATCTTGTAGAGGTCACCCCCAGCAGCTGCATATAGATACTGAATTTATTTATAAAAATATTCATATGCCCTGCATCATAAAAATATATCACAGTGGCTTACAACAACACAAGACCATAGAATAAAATCATAGAAAGTACATGGAGTACATGTACACGGAGAAATACCTGGGCTAGGTATCTCTCTATATGAGAGGTGGGGGACCTGGGCCCTCCAGATGTTGCTGAACCATCCCCAACCATTGCCCATCCTGGCTGAGGTTGATGGGAGCTGGAGTGCAACATCTGGAGTGCCACAGGTTCCTCATTCATAGTCTATATACTGCTCATACTGTATACATGGCTCTCTCAAGTATTTTTATTAGTTTTCAATATAACAAAATACAGGGTTAACCAACAAGCATACGGTTTATATGGTATGACACCATACAGTATTTAAAGATAGATAAAGAGTTTTTAATGATAAGATAGATATCCCATTTAACTTGGACCAATAGGATATTCCACTAATTGGTTTGTCTATAGGTAAAATATTCCCAGTATTGTTTATCGATAAAATAAATCTTCCAAATGCTTTAAAATGAGCAAGGTCCATACCTGGCAAAGTAATCCCATTTATCAACATCGATGCCACTTGTTTTGTTGGCCACTATCTCATAAAGAAAGCCTTTTTCTTCAGGTCGCCCACGGTAAGGCCACTGGAGAAAGGGGTGGAAATACCCAAAAGCAAATAATACATTACAATAAAGCAATCTACTCTGATCACCAAACTGGCTAGGAAGCAGGGTTCTAAAAACTCTTTGCACATGCTGGAACAGATTAATTGATACCTGCCAATACTTTACTAATAAGAGATAAAAATTGGTGGAGCTAATAATCACAGCCTAGTTTTGTGATGGAAACAACCTTGGCTAGCCAGGTAATTAACTTACACTGGAATATGAATGCAAGGAGCACAGCCCTATTGGTTCTCCTGAACTGTTGACCATGGTATTCTTATCAGTCAATTGTCTGGTTTGGGTCTAAGTAGTACTACTCCTTCCTGGACAACTGGTTTCAATCAGATTGGCAAGCACACGGAACAGGACATTGTTGGCCACAGCAGCACATTTAGGAAATTCAATTCCCTGTGATATTAGGCAAGCTCTAGCTTTATAGTTTGAATCCGACCCTGGAAACCCATCTTTCCCTCAATCACTTTTAACAGTTAATTTGAACTGGGCTGCAAAAACAGTATTACTATTTGATTTATAGTGTGCTTGCTTCTGTGGTGGCTTTTAAAGATGATTAAAAAGTTTGGCTGTTTTTAACATATTTTGCATTGTTTTGGTGGCTGCAATTTTTATACTTGTACATCACTCTTAAAAAGATGTTCACAGAAAAATATTTATTGAATAAAGATTCACTTTCATCCAAATATCAGGATGGTTGGCGCCATCGCCGAATGGCGGACTCCCTCCGAGCTCCGGAGGGAGCCTGCTCGGCAGGGGTTGGGTCTTCCCGCTCCGGCGACGCGGGGACCCTCAAAAACCATGGGCGCTGAAACCCATGGACATGGTGACTCGGCTGGCACCTTTTAAGCCCCCCCTCGACCCGCGAAGGAGCCTTTTTAAAGGCTACGGAACGGGTGACAGGGGGGTGGTGGTGCTTTGAGTACTCCGCTTCCCCTGCCGAGCGAAGCCGCATGCCATTCGACGGAGAGCGCTGACTTCTTCCATTGGAAATTCGGACTCAAAGTATAACCCGTGAGTAATTGGAACTTGGATTAAAAAGGACAAAATTTATAAAAAATTTGGAACGAGCGGGGAGGGCGTAAAAAGGAAGTCAGCCCCCCCCCCCTGTTGTAGAGGAGTTAAAGCAAAGGACTTAACATCTAAGATCGAGTGCAACCCTATTTTGAAAAAGTTATCAAATTTCGCGACGGAAAATTATAAGACTGAGCTGGAGGAGAATAGTGGAAGTGAATTAAAAAGCAACCCCCCCACGGAACCTGGGAGCGTTTTAGCTAGAGCGCCCGGAGAAGACAAGGAGAGGTTTTGACAGCTGTCAAAGAGCTGTCAAAGCAGAAGAACAAAAAAGAACTTTGTTGCAAGGACTTTACCGGTTACATTTGTTATAATTTGGATTTAGAATGTTTAAAACAAGGAATACTAAGTTACTATGACTGCTGGTTGTGATCTGGAAGGGAACTGAGTTATTGCAAGTCACCTAGAAGAGCTGAGGGATATTACAAGTTGTCAGCACTGAATTTGAACAGAACTCTTTATCTCCTGGGAAACTGCAGAAATGGAACATTATTTTGGCTACAGAGGCTTACACATGTAAAGCAGACAATGGACTTATCTACCGAAGAATGGAAGGGATTTGGCATCATGTTTGGTTCCTGAATAACAGAGCCTTTGCAGAGGAATATAGAGACTTTTTGAATTGGAACATCTGTGCAGGAAAATAGGAAAAGAAAAGGAGGGGAAAAAGAGGAGACAGATCAACAAGAACAACAAGAACAATCGACAACTGGATAAAGCTGGAAGCGGGAACATTTGGAACATCCAGAAAAAGTATAAAGAAGTAAAACTGGAGTTTTCACTCCCAAGTATAAAAAAGTCTGGATGGGAAAAATGGGCCCTTTTGAGATAGACTCCTTCCAAGATTGGATATACAAAATTAAAAATGACTGGTAAAGGACTATGGCTTAAAAAAAAAAAAAATGTGGGAGCTACTGGAAGACATCAGATTCGAGAAATATTGGGGACGCAACCGGGGAAAGGGGGAGGGAAATTTGGAATCCAAAGGGTGTAAAACTACATTTTATTTTATTATATTTTAATCTATTATGTATATTAAAGGGGAGAACGTGTGGAAGGGATTTTAGGAGGTGGGCTAATATTTTTAAATTGGGATAATGACACTAAGTTTAAAATCTGGGATAAGAAATTGCTGAACTTATTTGTAAGAATTGGAATGCAAGAGGGGGAGGGGAGGGGAAGTCCTGGAAAGATGATATGGAAAATAAGACTTTAAATTGGGATGTTTTGTTTTTGATATTGTTATAATTGGAAATGCCTAATAAATATTATTTAAAAAAAAAAAGAATTGTATGAAGCAGCTCAGATTATTCTTTGATCTACCCTAACGCATAACGATTCTCCAAAGCCTCATGCAGAAGCATTAACCAGCTCTGCTGCCGTGCATTTTTTAACTGGAAATGGTAGAACAGAGTGGAACATTCTGAACACAAAGCATATGCTTTGCTGTTGAACTATGGCCCCTCTTCAAGATCTATAAAAAGCTCAACAACCAATGGTTCACAAAAAATAATGAATCTCCCACATGCAACACCTGTCAATTTTCCTTCAGAAAAGATAATGCTATTAAGCATTATATTCCATTAAATTACACAGTATTTACAAAGCAGAAGTAAGACAGAGAACAAGACTTACTGAACTACTGCTTTTTTCAGTCTTAATGGGTCCTGCTATCTGCTCTTTGATAAAGTCTATATCTTCATCCGGCTTGAGACCATAATACTCCAAGACTAGTCTTAGATCGTTGGAATCAATCAAGTGTTCAAACATCTTAACAGAAGCATCTTCATGCTACAAAAAAGGAAGTTTTAATTATTATTAATCAAAGCATATGCTGTCAAAACAAGCCATCATAACTGTATACAAAAACATTAAGACAACATTACGCCATGGTTTAATGTCAGGTGGATGAGCCTGAAGCAAAGCATTGTGTGTGTGTGTGTGTGCGCTCCTGCTCCCCTCACAGGAGCTTGAACAGAGTTCATTTTCACTTCTGCAAAATCCCAGCTTAACGTCAGATTTTTTCCAAGGATCCTGGTTTAAAACAAAATATTTAAAGTGCCATAAAAAGCAAATTCAACTAGCTTGTTAAACAAGCCAGAGTTTCTTTAAATCAGGTTCCCTCATTCAAGAATAATGCTGGATCTCCCACTGCTGCAATAGCAAACAAATACCAGCAGGGGGGGAGAAGAGTTGTTTCCTAGTTTCACATTCTTGCTGCAGCTCAGCTGCTGAAATCACTAATTCCTGATAAGCAATGGAATGTTCAATAACCTGAGATGGCTGAAAATAGAAAGGTACTTAGAACAGCAAATGAAGCAGAGAAGCCACTGAAAGAAGACCCTAGAAAGGTTAATGGAACATAATCTCTGTGAGAAGAAAGGACTGAGAAAATTCATAGAATTGAAGGGACCCCCCACGGGCCATCTATTCCAACTCCTTGCAAAGCAGGTAAACAATTGTGAGGAGAATCAGAATATGATAGCGCCCGGCACAACAATCACCGACAGATGGTCATCCAACCCGTTTAGAAACCTCCAATGAACTTCACCACTTTCTGAGTGAGTTCATTCCATGTTTAGTCAGAATCTTCTTTCTTGTAATTTGAATCAAATGGTTCAGGTCTGACCCACTAAAGCAACAGAAATCAAACTTGCTCCATGTCCCATGTGACAGCTATTCAGTTAATTAATGATGGCTATCATACTTTCTCTCAGTCTCCACTTCTCCAGGCTAAACATACCCAACTCCCTGAACCCCCAGAACTGGACACAGTGCTCCAGATGGGGTCTGACTAAGGCAGAAGAGAGTGGCAAACAGTAGGAATTTTAGTGAGTATATTTCACCAATATGGTAACTTTAAACAAAAAACAAAAAACTTCAGAAAATGTCTGGGTACTTTGACTATAAAACACTATAATTGTTAAATGTGGTTAGCATATTTTTAGGCAAGGCAGCTTTCCCTTAAAAAAAGAAAGCAGTAATAACTGGTTGCATACCCACCTTCCATGCAGTTCCTGGACAAACACGAGGGATGAACCTTCCATCATACATGTGTGAAAATGGTCCATGACCTAAAAGTAAGAATTATGCAATTCATTTGTGTAGCAAACGTTTGTGTGTATGCGTGCGTGTGTGTGGACAGATGCACAGACACGCATCTTCAGTATATTCTGGTATTTTTTTTAACCATATTAAAGCCATTTTGTAATACCAAGCCAAAGACTCAACTTTCAGTCCATTAGACCAGGCTATCCTTTGTGCTTCCCCCAGAGTTTCTAATAACCACACAAAAAATATAAAAACAAAATAGAAACATGGAGTAGGTAAAATTTTTAAGAATTCTAAGCAAATTCCCACTGGAATATTATTGTTTCCTATTGGCCCTAGAAAACAGAGAGAGAGGAAGTCATCCAAACCTCTGAGGGTAATTTGTTGCAGGACCTGGGTGGTACCACTGAGAAGGCCTTCTCACACATCACCTCAGCTGGAGATGGAACATGTTCAAAGAGCACATGGCAGTTCAAACAAGAGGACGCTGTTCTGCAAATATCCTAGGATAAAATTCAGTGCCATACTCTTCCAAACATTATATTTGTGCAAGATTCCAGCTAGCCAGAAAGAATGATGCCTCCTCCTTCATGCACTGTTATGGGGGTTCTCCCAACTCCTCCAGAGCCAATGCTTTTTTGTGGTGGGGAGATATGTGGGGAAAGAAAGGAGGGGCAGGTCTGTTGCACAAGAGGAAGATCTTGAGCAGGCCTTCCACGGACAGGGCTGCTTAGGTTAACCTTGTCCTTAGTTTAGAAATTTAGAAGTTTAAACCAATACTTCACAGCAAAAATCACCTGCCCCAAATCCAGCTCCTATCTAAATATTTTAGAATGGCATAGTACTTTTATTTACCTAGCATGCATCAATCACTTCATTAATATATCTGGGAAGTGGCTTACCCAAATCATGACAAAGACCAGCGATCTGAACACACAAAATATCCCTATGGTTGATGTCCAACTCTGGTTGTCGCTTCTGCAGTGCCTCGATCAAACGGCCTGCTAGATGGCAGACCCTGTTGCAAGAAGGCAAAAGGTTCAGTTCTCCAGTTCTTTGGTTTATAAATAAAATAAAAACTTGCCCCACATTATATATTGTGAAATACCACTAAACATACTCAGCTCATTAATTGTAAACCTATAGAGCAAGGTTTGTCCAAGGACCACATTGCTGGTCAGCCACATCTCCAAGGCCCACATGCCAGTGATGGATTTGACCAATGTATGCACACATACTACCCACAAACATCCACATTCATTTGACATACAGGACATAGCACACATTTTCATTCTCTCACATATGCAGTCCAAAACTCAAGCATACACTGACACACAAACATGCATGTATAAATGTGCACACATACAAAATCAGCATTCCCAGCACTAGGGTAGAATGATCATAAAGGCTGCTTTTTTACTCTGCAGAGAAGGATCTGTGGAAGTTAAAAGGCAGCCTTTCCCCACCCCCACCAGTACTGGAGTGGGGGGGGGGAGCTGCTTTGTACTCTTAAAAGGCAGGCTGTGGTCTATCCCTGATTTCAGTGCTGTGATGCTTAGTGCTAAGACTGGGGAAAAAACATCTCTTCGGCTGAAATTGCTTAAAATAAACTAGGGGAGGAAATGCAACTAAACTTCCTCTCTTACTATGCCTGCAAATTTCATACAATGCTGCCTTAAAATGTTTGTTTTTTTTAAAGGTTCCAGTCACATCAGCAGGCCTCTCTATCCACCAACAAAATGCATTCTTAGGAAAGCAAGCAAGCAAGAACACTGCCCTACTGTCAAAGCAAATAGCATTTATTTTCATCCATGAGTTTTAGTGGGAAAACTCAGTGTCAGAAAATCTGCTTACTTAAGTTGAGTTTGGGTTTGGTGAGCCTACATCCTCACGAAACCAAATACTGAACACACCAGCATATGAGATGAAGGGCACTTCTAACTTTTAAAGATATGGAAGTATGTTACTAGGAAATTGGAAGGGGGTGAGAGACCTCCCCCCCCCACCACAGGCAGAGACATTAACAAACCATTCACTCACACACATTTCCCTGCCTTTCACCTGTCAAACGAAATCCTCTAGTGTTAAGAGAAAACAGCAACATACAGTGGTACCTTGGTTTATGAACTTAATCTGTTCTGGAAGTTCTTTCTTAAACTGAAACCGTTCTAAAACCAAGGCACGCTTTCCCTAATGAAGCCTCTATCTATGGACTGGCTCAATGGGCTAACTTTAGAAATTCATAATAAATGAAGTGAGTCTGCAGGGCCTTCCCAAGGAGTCATGACTGGAAGGTCTGAAACCCCAAGGGTTTCAGACAGATAATCATCTCAATCACAATGCCTAACCACCCCATAGTGGGATGAAGCCTCAAGACAAAGTTGAGTTGACTTGACTCAGGGACCTGGAAACTTTAAATACTTTCCTTTGTACTGTGTTGGAGTAAGTGTAAAAGACTATATTTGAGTGACAGGGACAGTGATGTATCCCGATATGTATTATGGGAAACTTTGAAATACTGATGTAACCCACTGATCAGGGCTTCTGGCTGCTTCATCTTTGTAGTACAATGGTATCTCGGGTTACATACGCTTCAGGTTACAGACTCCGCTAACCCAGAAATAGTGCTTCAGGTTAAGAACTTTGCTTCAGGATGAGAACAGAAATCGTGCTCCGGCGGTGCAGCAGCAGCAGGAGGCCCCATTAGCTAAAGCGGTGCTTCAGGTTAAGAACAGTTTCAGGTTAAGTACGGACCTTAGGAACAAATTAAGTACTTAACCCGAGGTACCACTATAGTGGAAAGTCTTGTTGCAACAATAAAGATCAGGCCTACTGGCTGCTATTTTGCTTCTATGTCCTGCTTTGAAGTCTCTTGCTTGTGACCCTGATCTGAACCTAAGAGATTAAAGGTTAGGTGATTGTGGTGTGCTCCAAGGACTCCCTGTTACAAGTAGCAGGGTTTTTGTTTTACGATAGGTTACTGTGGAATTCAGATCATCAGCTTTTTATAGCAAAATTCAAGCTCAAACTGAAGTAAAGAACCTTTTAATGAGGGTGAAAGAGGAAAGCGCAAAATATGGTCTGAAGCTCAACATCAAAAAAACGAAGATCATGGCCACTGGTCCCATCACCTCCTGGCAAATAGAAGGGGAAGAAATGGAGGCAGTGAGAGATTTTACTTTCTTGGGCTCCATGATCACTGCAGATGGTGACAGCAGCCACGAAATTAAAAGACGCCTGCTTCTTGGGAGAAGGGCAATCACAGGCCTAGACAGCATCTTGAGAAGTAGAGACGTCACCTTGCCAACAAAGGTCTGTATAGTTAAAGCCATGGTTTTCTCAGTAGTGATGTATGGAAGTGAGAGCTGGACCATAAAGAAGGCTGATCGCCGAAGAATGGATGCTTTTGAATTATGGTGCTGGAGAAGACTCTTGAGAGTCCCATGGACTGCAAGAAGATCAAACGCATCCATTCTTAAGGAAATCAGCCCTGAGTGCTCACTGGAAGGACAGATCATGAAGCTGAGGCTCCAGTACTTTGGCCACCTCATGAGAAGAGAAGACTCCCTGGAGAAGACACTGATGTTGGGAAAGATGTAGGGCACAAGGAGAAGGGGACGACAGAGGATGAGATGGTTGGATAGTGTTTTCGAGGTTACCAGCATGAGTTTGACCAAACTGCGGGAGGTAGTGGAGGACAGAGGTGCCTGGCGTGCTCTGGTCCATGGGGTCACGAAGAGTCGGACACGACTAAACGACTAAACAACAACAACTGTGGAATTCAATGAAAATGCAGTTACTCATGTTCAGAGGCACAGCCAGTCTGCAGTAACCTGAGTGGTGGCGTATACCAGTTCAAGAATAACAGAGCTCTGCAAAAAGAACTTGTGCCTTACCCAAGGGAATGTTCAAAACGGTTGTGCGATGCTCCTGGGAAAACATAATAAGTGCCACCCAATTGTTTAATGTATCTTAGACGCTGAAATTGAGGTGTGTCAATGATCTGAACAAGAAGGGGATGCATTTCAATGTGACCATGAATGGGGTCATTAAATACCTGGAAGATGTAAAACAACATGTAAAACTATTGCAGATGATATATGAAAAGCAGCAGAAGAAAATGCTTTAGCTTTAACTTGCTTTCGCTATACACAAAGTTGGGACAATCACTGGATAACAAAAAGCATCTATGGCTGCCCCTGTATGCCAAGATGAGCTCCAGCAGATTTAGCGGACAAGACCAATAGGTCCAACAGTCAAGAAGGTGGATTCTGCACATGATGTAGAGGGAAGTGAGGGGCAGATGGATCTCATCAACCTGGGAAGGTAGTTGATCTAGGAGAAGGAAAACCGATCCCAATCGAGAAAAAAAGCAGATAGTTCAATACCACCTTCAAAAATAGACTAACATTGCTTTCAGATTAGTGCAAATGCTTCTCTCACCTTCATTATGTCAACATGCCTTTGTCCCAGTTTGCTCAGACAATACAGAAGCTTCAGTCTCACTCCGGTCCTGAAAGTTATCAAGTATAAGTTGACCATTCCATATTTTATTAAATAATGTAGTGGACGCTAATATTAAGTTAATTGCTACTGTTCACTGCAAGCATTTTTAAAAGTTTTCAGTAAAAGATCTTCAAAAGATCTGGAACATAATACTCTTAAACTCTACCAATTCCATGAAGATTTATTCAGATGTCAAACTCTAGTAGTTTTCAAACATACTTTCTCCAAGATATAATCTGTGCTCAATATTTGCCAATGTGGTAGAAAAGAAGATGACTATACACCATTTTCATATATAGACTCCATCATTTGTGCATCTGTTTCTGCACACACAGTCATCAACATATATTTGCTTCATTAATTTGATGGTGGTTTTGTCTAGGAAAGCTCGTTTAAACAACATGCAAAGGTAAACCTTGTTTAATGAGACTGTGCAAAAATGCAGGCTACTGCAGAGAACCTCACAGTTTCTTTACTCCTTCCCAGTCCTTTTTGCTGTTGTACCACGATGACCTAAGCAAAGATTTTGCTTAGCATGTAATCCAAACCAGGGCTCATGGTTAACCTCTCACCTAACTAACCACCAGCAAATAGTTAGGGTGTAGAGAGGCTAACCATGCGCCCTGATCTGGATTACATGCTAAGCAAAAATTTGACTTACGACAGCATGGCAGCAAAAAGAATTTTGGAGGAGAAAGTGGCTATAAGCAGCTCTCTGGAAGCCTGCGCCATCTCACTAAACCAAGGTTTGCCTTAGCATGTTATGCAGTGCCATAAATCATTCTGGAAGGGGTGCATTTCTGCATCATAAACAACAAATATGTTTGATTACCAAAAACTGCAGAATATTCCAGTAGCCCTCTGTGTAAAAAGGTGTTTTTCATAAATTGTGTATGAACAGAGGTGTTATGGTAATATTAAAGGTATTCTTTCAATACAGTTTTAGTGACATCTGTCAAGTGTGAGATCGCAGAGAAGAAAAGTAACATCCATTGTTATGATGATTAATGTTGTAATAATTATGTAACACAATATGGCAAGTTCAAGTCCTGTTTCAGTTTCCTGATTTCATTAAAATGCTTTACACGCTGGCTTGGTTTGCATGTCACATTAAATCTTCATTGCAACAGAACTGCAGATTAATGTGAACCACTGTTGAAATCGAGGCAGCTTCACTCCTCCTCTGCTGATAAAAGATCAGGGTCACTAATCTATATTTCTTTAGCAAATGTACAAAGCTCAAGGTATGCACTAAATCTAGCAATGATCCATTTAGGAATTAGAAACACAAGCAGTCCAAGCCTATGTATGACTATTCAGAAGTACGTCCCACTAAATTCAATGGGACTTACTCCCAGGGTACATATAGGATTGCAGCCAAATTCAAATGTCAATAGATTTAAGTTTCCCTTACCCAATTCCCATTTCTTCAAGTTCTGATTCAGTGAGGTAAAATAAAGTTGAACCAGGAAATTTTTTTCCTGAGGAATTAAGGAGACAACAGTTAGCTTGTTTTGTTACTCTTAACATTTATGTTTCTGAAATTCTTGATAATTCAAAATTCTCTGGGCAGATGACAAATGAAAACCACTAGAAAAATGAGAAACGTTAAGCAACTATGTTATTCTGAATTATTGGGTCCAGAGAAGTATTTTATGAGTGGAAAGACAGCTTAGAATGTAGCAGCATTGAATTTTCCTGTTTTCCCTATCCAGCTGGCGCCCACTGTGCATCACACCCTGTACCAGGCAATTACTCCAATTACAAGCCTTGCGAGCCCGGCGTACAGCGAGGCTTGCGGACATCTGCCTGAAGCACGGGGCATGCCGCCCCGAGCCTAGCGCGCCCGGCGGGACCTCCCGCCGGGCGAGCGAGGATTGCGGATAGCTTCCTGAAGCCTGGAGAGCGAGAGGGGTCGGTGCGCACCGACGCCTCTCGCTCTCCAGGCTTCAGCGAAAGCCTGCATTCACCCCATAGGACACACACACATTTCCCCTTCATTTTTGGAGGGGAAAAAGTGCGTCCTATAGGGCGGAAAATACGGTACGTTTCCTGGATGGCAGGGGATTGGACTAGATGGCCCTACAGCTATATCTAATATGTTATAGAATCATATCATCAGTAGAAGCTTTACAGTGGTACCTCCAGGTGCGGACGGGATACGTTCTGGAGCTCCAGTCGGATCCCAAGGTTTTCACTACTGTAGGTGCCTGTTCTGCGCATGTGCATGGTGCAGTAGAGGGCTTCTGCGCATGCGCGCACGGCAAAACCCACAAAAAATGCTTCCGGGTTTTCTGCGTGAATATCCCAAAGGATACGTAACCAGAGGTGTACGTAAGTAGAGGTACCACTGTATTTGGTATTACTTAGACAAATAGGGGGTAGTGGAAGTTCTGTAACCACCACTAGCCAGTATTCATTCATACTTTCACATGAAGAGTCGCCAGTATTTCTTTTCTGCAAGTATGCTTTGGTGCAACCTGAAATATTTTGCACTGGGCATAAGGTAACTAACCTAATTAGCCTCCTAATAACATACTGTAATAACAATAATAAACAGTTATACCCAAATTAAAATAACTGCCAACTCCAACTAAACATTTAACCAACATCAACCCAACAAAAAGAAAACAGAGGAACCAAAATTAGAACCCTTCAAAATATTTTAAAACATTTTAGCCAGTTGCCCCAACCCAAAAGTGAACGCATGAAAAGTAATGTGGGAGATTTTTGGATCTGAATAAATGAATGACCTGACTTCTAGCTTTGATGATGTTGCGTCCTGATAGCACATGCTTTGGCGATCCTCTGATACATACTTGGTGCATATATCTTTCCCCCACTAGAATATGTGCCTCTGATGTTATTTCCTTATTTTTTGAGAACATTACAAGTAGAGACAGAACATATCAATGCTGGTTAATGCACAAAGATTCCTGTACTGCCAATGGACAGCTAAAGATGGGTCATTAAGGGAACAAAGCAGAGCAGGGGCTCTGTACCAGAGGGCAAACAGGTGGGTCTACCTCCCTGTTGGAAAGACAAAAGGCCAGAGTAGAGTTATTTGAGTCAGACTGGGGTGGCTTGCAATCATTTTTAACTAAAAGGCTTGTTTGAGAAAAAAGTGCTCCTCCTTTGGAAGGAAGGGCGGCATATACGGTAAATCAAATAAATAACTACAACCCAAGTTAAAAGAAAAAGGGGATTTAAGGCAGCAACCCTAAACACGCTTAGACCTTACTCCCGAGTAGACTGTGCTGCAAATGACTCTTAAGACACAGCCCTTTTAAAATGTGGGGGTTGGGGGGGTTATTGAGTTGCCGTTTTTATTTTTATTACGTATTTTGCGGCTTTATATATTGATTTTATTTTGTGAACTGCTCTGAGTATAGAGTGGTATATAAATTCAATTAATAACAATAAAACAACAACAACACCCCTATGACCATTGACTTCGGAACAAGCCATCCTGCCACGACTAGCCAACCCCAGCCTCAGGCGACGGAGCCCGTTATGCCCCGGCTCTGCAATCCGCTTCATAACCTCCTCTCCTCACGGGGTCAGGAAGCGGGAACCGCTCGAGAGGAAACAGCAGCAGCAGCGTCGCCTCAGTCAGGCTACAAGGAAGAGGAGGACGACGACAGCGGCTTGAAAGATGACTACAGTCTTCCAGGGGCAACGAGGCTGCGCAGGCGAAGCGGCTCTCCGGTCCCGCTCGTCCCGCCCCCCAATTACCTCGCAAGCAGCGCAGCAACTCCGGGTCTTCGGAGCCGCTCCTTCGCAGGAATTCGCACACCTGCTCGATGCCCCAGTCCCGCGGGTGACTCCCGCAGGGATCCGGGGCGCGCTTCTCCGGCGTGTGGAAGTCGTCGTCCGGGCTGGCGGGCCGGGGCCGCTGGAAGGCTCCTTCCCCGTTACCGCTCGACATCGCCCTCGGCTTCCAGGCAGGGGCACCGGGAGCGAATGAGCGACCCAGCTTTGCCTTATATAGGAGGAAACCTGCTAGGGCCGGGAATCACGTGATGGCAGTCCTCCGGTCAAGGTGGCTTGTGTGGCATGCGGCTTCTGTGTCAATGCTGGGTGGTTCTGTGTTGTTGTTTTTTGGAGGGAGGGAGGAAGCTTGAATAGGCACAGAGAAGGGAAGGCCACAGAGCTTTTTCTCCACCTCTCCATCTTCTCCCCTTATCACACTTTTCAGATGGCTTATTTCCCCAGAAGTTGAGAGGAGGAAGGACCAGAGAAATGTAGCTGCTATGGAGAGAGATAAACAGGCCTTCAGTAACCCCTTCTCCCAAGATGAGGGGTGTGTGAGCTAGTTAATTCTGGCAGAACAGCTTACTCTCTGATCTTAACCCCTTCATGCATTGTTGTTGTTGTTTAGTCGTTTAGTCGTGTCCGACTCTTCGTGACCCCATGGACCAGAGCACGCCAGGCACCTCTGTCCTCCACTACCTCCTGCAGTTTTGTCAAACTCATGCTGGTAACCTCGAAAACACTATCCAACCATCTCGTCCTCTGTTGCCCCCTTCTCCTTGTGCCCTCCATCTTTCCCAGCATCAGTGTCTTCTCCAGGGAGTCTTCTCTTGTGCACATCATGTGCAGAATCCACCTTCTTGACTGTTGGACCTATTGGTCTTGTCCGCTAAATCTGCTGGAGCTCATCTTGGCATACAGGGGCAGCCATAGATGCTTTTTGTTATCCAGTGATTGTCCCAACTTTGTGTATAGCGAAAGCAAGTTAAAGCTAAAGCATTTTCTTCTGCTGCTTTTCATATATCATCTGCAATAGTTTTACATGTTGTTTTACATCTTCCAGGTATTTAATGACCCCATTCATGGTCACATTGAAATGCATCCCCTTCTTGTTCAGATCATTGACACACCTCAATTTCAGCGTCTAAGATACATTAAACAATTGGGTGGCACTTATTATGTTTTCCCAGGAGCATCGCACAACCGTTTTGAACATTCCCTTGGGTAAGGCACAAGTTCTTTTTGCAGAGCTCTGTTATTCTTGAACTGGTATACGCCACCACTCAGGTTACTGCAGACTGGCTGTGCCTCTGAACATGAGTAACTGCATTTTCATTGAATTCCACAGTTGTTGTTGTTTAGTCGTTTAGTCGTGTCCGACTCTTCGTGACCCCATGGACCAGAGCACGCCAGGCACCTCTGTCCTCCACTACCTCCCGCAGTTTGGTCAAACTCATGCTGGTAACCTCGAAAACACTATCCAACCATCTCATCCTCTGTCGTCCCCTTCTCCTTGTGCCCTACATCTTTCCCAACATCAGTGTCTTCTCCAGGGAGTCTTCTCTTCTCATGAGGTGGCCAAACTACTGGAGCCTCAGCTTCACGATCTGTCCTTCCAGTGAGCACTCAGGGCTGATTTCCTTAAGAATGGATGCGTTTGATCTTCTTGCAGTCCATGAGACTCTCAAGAGTCTCCTCCAGCACCATAATTCAAAAGCATCAATTCTTCGGTGATCAGCCTTCTTTATGATCCAGCTCTCACTTCCATACATCACTACTGGGAAAACCATGGCTTTAACTATACAGACCTTTGTTGGCAAGCTGACGTCTCTACTTCTCAAGATGCTGTCTAGGCCTGTCATTGCCCTTCTCCCAAGAAGCAGGCGTCTTTTAATTTCGTGGCTGCTGTCACCATCTGCAGTGATCATGGAGCCCAAGAAAGTAAAATCTCTCACTGCCTCAATTTCTTCCCCTTCTATTTGCCAGGAGGTGATGGGACCAGTGATCATGATCTTCGGTTTTTTGATGTTGAGCTTCAGACCATATTTTGCGCTTTCCTCTTTTCACCCTCATTAAAAGGTTCTTTAATTCCTCCTCATTTTCTGCCATCAAGGTTGTGTCATCTGCATATCTGAGGTTGTTGATATTTCTTCCGGCAATCTTAATTCCAGTTTGGGATTCATCCAGCCCAGCCTTTCGCATGATGTATTCTGTATATAAATTAAATAAGCAGGGAGACAAAATACAGCCTTGTCGTACTCCTTTCCCAATTTTGAACCAATCAGTTGTTCCATATCCAGTTCTAACTGTAGCTTCTTGTCCCACATAGAGATTTCTCAGGAGACAGATGAGGTGATCAGGCACTCACTCCCATTTCTTTAAGAACTTGCCATAGTTTGCTGTGGTCGACACAGTCAAAGGCTTTTGCATAGTCAATGAAGCAGAAGTAGATATCTTTCTGGAACTCTCTAGCTTTCTCCATAATCCAGCGCATGTTTGCAATTTGGTCTCTGGTTCCTCTGCCTCTTCTAAATCCAGCTTGCACTTCTGGGAGTTCTCGATCCACATACTGCTTGAGCCTTCCTTGTAGAATTTTAAGCATAACCTTGCTAGCGTGTGAAATGAGTGCAATTGTGCGGTAGTTGGAGCATTCTTTGGCACTGCCCTTCTTTGGGATTGGGATGTAGACTGATCTTCTCCAATCTTCTGGCCACTGCTGAGTTTTCCAAATTTGCTGGCATATTGAGTGTAGCACCTTAACAGCATCATCTTTTAAAATTTTAAATAGTTCAGCTGGAATACCATCACTTCCACTGGCCTTGTTATTTGCAGTGCTTTCTAAGGCCCATTTGACTTCACTTTCCAGGATGTCTGGCTCAGGGTCAGCAACCACACTACCTGGGGTGTACAAGACATCCATATCTTTCTGGTATAATTCCTCTGTGTATTCTTGCCACCTCTTCTTGATGTCTTCTGCTTCTGTTAGGTCCTTACCACTTTTGTCCTTTATTATGGTAATCTTGGTACGAAATGTTCCTTTCATATCTCCAATTTTCTTGAACAGATCTCTGGTTCTTCCCATTCTGTTGTTTCCCTCTATTTGTTTGCATTGCTCGTTTAAGAAGGCCTTCTTGTCTCTCCTTTCTATTCTTTGGAAATCTGCATTCAGTTTCCTGTATCTTTCACTATCTCCCTCGCATTTTGCTTGCCTTCTCTCCTCCGCTATTTGTAAGGCCTCGTTGGACAGCTACTTTGCTTTCTTGCATTTCCTTTTCATTGGGATGGTTTTCGTTGCTGCCTCCTGTACAATGTTACGAGCCTCCATCCATAGTTCTTCAGGCACTCTGTCCACCAAATCTAAATCCTTAAACCTGTTCCTCACTTCCACTGTGTATTCATAAGGGATTCGACTTAGATTGTATCTTACCGGCCCAGTGGTTTTTCCTACTTTACTTCCTTAAACCTGGAAGTAACTGCTTCGGTTTTTGAACATTTTTCTAAGCACTCTGTGAATTTGAACAAAATTTATAATCCTCATAAAAATCTGGCATTCATTTCCTCTTTCCTTTGCTACTACTCTGAGTTTCCTTTCTCCTAGGCAGAAAGTGAAAGCTTTCAGTTTATTCGAAGTGTTTTGTCAGACGTTGCATTGTATTCTGTGGCTAGGATCCAGAGTACTACAGAGTACAGGTAAGCCTTAGGGCAGTGGTTCCCAATTAGCTAATTACTGAGGACTCCCTATTTTTCAGAAGCCAAGCTACGCCCTCAAAATCTGCTCTGGAGGATTAGAAAACAGTTTACAAAAAAGGCAAATAAGAGTGGGAAATATGTTGTTTTTAATGTTTGCAATTGCTTTAAAAGAGTAAAAGAACAATTCCCTAGATGCCTAAATCCAGGTTCAGGGCAAATACTGTCTTGGTGAGAGAGCCCCAACAGAGATTTAATACAGTAGAACCTCGGGTTAAGAATTTAATTCGTTCTGGAGGTCCGTTCTTAACCTGAAACTTTTCTTAACCTGAAGCACCACTTTAGCTAATGTGGCCTCCTCCTGCTGCTGCACCGCTGGAGCACGATTTCTGTTTTCATCCTGAAGCAAAGTTCTTAACCCAAGGTACTATTTCTAATTTAGCGGAGTCTGTAACCTGAAGCATCTGTAACCTGAAGTGTCTGTAAACTGAGGTACCACTGTATAGCAAAATATGCAGCAATGTAAAGCATGGGAAAAGGTTGTTAGACCTTTAAAATATCCCCTTCTAAGTTTCTTTCCATACTTCTCCTTTCTTCCCACAGCATTTAAAAAAAGACATGTTCAGTAAGTTAAAAATGGTTTGCTTACAAAGTCTTCAAAGGTCAGATTCATGTGCTTTTCCATACAGCAGCAAGAAAACACAGTTTAACTTAGTTTCAAAAATTGGTAAATGTTTCTAAATTATTTGTATAGAAATTATAAAGATAACTTGCTAAAAGCATGTGGTCTGGGCTTGCAAAAATCAGCCTATACATTTTTCTGGTTCAATTCACATGGTGTAAGAAAATGAACAAATACTTTCAATAACCCCTTCTCCCAAGGTTAGGGATGGAATGGATGGATGGCGAAAGGAATGATGACAATCCTAAACTACTACTTCTCTTTCTCCTCATTGTACCCTACAATAGTTCACAACTGGGTCATAAATATTACTGGCATTGCACTCTTGTTCAGCTTCAGAACATCCGATGTTTCCTTTTGAATCCTATATATTTAAAAATACCAATTTCCAATGATGCAAAAATACATTTGGAGATCTTCAACTTTGGAAACATTTTTACAAATCTGTCTAATGGAACAAGTTAAACCGGCTTTATAAGAACATAAAAAGATCACTGCTGGAACAGGACAAAGGTGGTTCTAGTCCAGCATCCTATTCTCATAGTTGACAATCAGATGCCCAGGGTTCAAAAGCAGTTTTCTGTCAGTTGTTTAAATAAGGGAGGGAACAGTGATAAAGACTGGATACACCTAAATGCTTGGGTTCTAGCCACAACATAGCTGAGTCTGTATGGACATGTACACCAGACAATTCTGCCCAGATTTTCAGGAAACTGAAATGTAGGGAAAACGAAAACGAAACTCAAAGTACTGGCCTGGGAAAGAGATAATACAGTGGTGCCTCGCAAGACGAAATTAATCCGTTCCGCGAGTCTCTTCGTCTTGCGGTTTTTTCGTCTTGCAAAGCATGGCTATTAGCGGCTTAGCGGCTATTAACGGCTTAGCGGCTTTAAGAAAAAGGAAACAAACTCGCAAGAACTCGCAAGACATGTCGTCTTGCGAAGCAAGCCCATAGGGAAATTCGTCTTGCGGAACGACTCAAAAAACGGAAAACCCTTTCGTCTAGCGAGTTTTTCGTCTTGCGAGGCACCACTGTACCATAATTATTTGAAGAATTAAACTTTCATTCAATGTTTAGTCATCAAAGTTGAGAGGTGTTATGTTTCCAAGGGGTTGCTCGAGAGCAAGCAGGCAAATACCTCCCTGCTCGGCTGTGAAGCCTTGCTTTTGCTGCAAAAATAAACTTTATCTGTCCGGAGCACCTCTCCCGTGGCTTACTCATTTACTCGCAGAATCTGTGAGTGGGCGGTTCTTAAACTTTCCCCAGCATAGCAATTTCTTGACACCCAGCCTGTGCCTCCCCTCTCTGCACCGAAGCTTACTGTGCAAGGAGGGCGTGGGTAACGGAGGGCCCCTCTCCTCCCCGCTTTGCCCAGGCAAGGTGTCCTGGCACCGCCTCGCCTCCTCCGAGCCCTGCAGCTCCTCTCCACTGGAGGCGTGGTTACTCACCTCCATTGAAGAGGAGCTGCTTCCCACGATCCTTGGAGGCTCTCTATAATTCATTCAGCTTCTCCTCTCTCCCTCCTGAACCAATGGCAGTTCCCTGAGAAGAGGGATAAATTGCCTCCACCCAGCCCCATGACTTACCGTACTTGATTACTGCTTTTCTTACAGATTTCATGGGCTCCAAAAAACAGAACCACACCTGAAAGAAGTGCTGCTGAAATTCCAAAATATTTTGAACATAAATACAAAACAGACTGAGGCAATGGATCCAAGGCAAGAGGTGGAGCCAGGGTGGGGATTTAAGGTTGGGAACAACTTGGGTGGATTGACTGGTATGGCCATACAGATGGATGGGTCAAAGTAATATATTCAGGAGCCTTGACAAGAGACAATTCAAGTAGATTGTAATGTAAATAATTTGGAATGAAATGTACTGCTATACGTTTTGGGGGGCAGAGTCCCAGGGTGCAAGTCACCCATAAATTAGTAAAAATTAGAAATAATCAAGGCTTGATTAAACTGTGCCAAACACAAAAAAGCCCTGCTGGATTTGGTTTAGGAGCCAGGCCAGCTCAGCAGAGCTAGCTGGATGGGGGCCATTGGAAGAACAATAGCTGATGATGGCCAGACATTGACCCTTCAAGGAAGCCATCAAGAGAGTGAAGATGTACCAGACAAGGAGGGGCGCAGCCCTTCATCTAGCTGGGGGCAGAAACCAAAGGGGTTTAGGAATTCAGGATGGGTGCCATAGGCTGGGAGGGAAACAGTACAGAGTTAGATTATTAAATTCACTCTCACAAGAGAGAGTGATCGCTACCAACTTGGATGACATTAAAAGATTAAACCGATTCATAGCAGGTAAGACTATCATTGGCTACTATCCATGATGGCTACGTTCTTATCTCCACTGTTGGAGGCACCATGTCTCTCTCCATACCAGTTGCTGGGAATCAGAAGTGGGCAGAGTGCTGTTACTACCAGGTCCTGGCTCTGGGCATGCCATAGCCATTTGGTGGCCATTATGAGGATGCTGGACCAGATGAGCCTTTAGTGTGATCCAGCAGGGCTGATTTTATGGAGGGGGGAGGAGAGAGGAGAGGTCCCGCTGCAGCAGTTCTCTGTGCAATGTTGTTTTCAGTAATGTTACATTCAGATGGTGATCCAGGAAGCTCATTGCCAAATGGCTAGGTTGCCTTATATCTTGCGCAAAAGATTTCATATTGCAGAACAATATTTCAAAATCTTGTGAAGTAAACAAAAAAGGGTGATGCATGGACACACACACACACCACACACACACACACACACACACCCCAGCTCGTTCCCAAGAAGGTTCCCATGCATTTCACAACCCTGAAAAATACTGCATTGCTGACTCATGTTCAGCATGTGGTCTACTAAGATCCTATATATTTTTCATATACAATACAGCTGTTGAGCCATGAAGTACTCATCCTATATTTCATCTGATTCTTCAGACCTAAATGCAGAACTTTTATCTGTTTTGAAATTCATTTTGTTTTGATTTAGTTCTCCGTTGTTTCAATATAATCCTGAATATTGCTTCTGTCTTCTAAGGCATTTGCTACTCTGCCCAATTTGCAGTGAGTCATTTGCAGATACAACGAGCATCTCCACCACTCCTTTGTCTTAGTTAGGTGTCAACACACATTTTGGTCCTGAGGAGGCAAGTGGAATTTTGAGTGTCATGAGACCACCCTCTTCAATAGCACCCTCTCTCTCTCTCTCTCCACTCTGCTGGGTCACTCCACACCCTCAATAGATAGAAACAGAAATTCTGCAAGCACTTATCATGAACTCCTGTGCCCCTTGAATGAATCTCTTCAACAGAAATTTGCTTCACCCTTGGCTCTGTGAAGACTGTAACTATGACCAATTCATCTGAGCACCACATAAGGGTACAATCAGAGGAGACTCGGTGTGGAAAGTGTGGGGAAATGGACCACCAAACAGGAAATTGACGATCACCTTTGGTTTCTTTTACTTAGGAAATCTCGGGCCCTGCATACAATCTCCATACTGGAGCAAGAGAAACCAATCAAAATGAAAGCAATCAGAAACAAGTGTTTTAATGAAGGATCATATTTACAATGATTTTTTCCAAAGTATTATGGAAATGTATAATTCCATCAGGTCAAATATTGCAGGATCAATAACCTCTTGTAGACCAAGTTGCAATTAGTACAAAATATAATACAACCTATTAAATCATTATTAATAAGAAATTCAGCATCAGCCTTTGAGATAAGAAAATATAGAAAGGTTTGGAGGGAATATACTTTGAGAAAGAGCCCCTGAGAAATTAAGATCAATTAATGGGGGGGGGGGATGCACAAAAATAACAGTAGACATAGCTGAGTCTACTAAGCTCAGTGCATTTTTATGCTACATGGTAAAAATGTAACAAGTAACACACCTTCAAAGCCGTCATTGCCACAGAGATACTAACTTTATAAAAAGCTCAACATTTTAGATCCTGTGGCACTTGGGGATTTTCATTCCCTATCCAATTATTAAAACACAAATACACTGACATTTTCTGTTGTGAAGCACTAATTGTTTATCAGCTTCATTTCCTTGGAAACCATGACTCTTCTAGACTGGAAGACTTCAGTGCATTCAGTGCAGCCATGGAAATCTTAGTTGCTGCCCCCCATGTCCCAACAGCAGCCGGGGGGGGGGGGGGAATAATCCTAAACACGTTTCTGTGGGATTCCAAGCCTTTCTAATCCCTTGACATGCCCTCAGATAAAGGGGGACATATGCCACTCCTGGGACTGGTCTACTTGTTTTCCCTCCATTTAAGACCAATGGGATAGAATATATTTCATGTGGGAGGCAGGACACACTTTCTGCCCTATTGGCGTGAGCCCAGCAGGGCTGAAGATTTGTCCTACCAACCAGAGAACCAAGCCTATCCCATACCTTCATTGGGTACTCCTCATCAAATCTCTTCTTTAGAGACCCTTAAGCATAAAGAGTTCAAAATGAATTTGGTACCCAATGCCAGTAATAGAAAATGAAGACTAAATCCTACAATAGTTACATATATCTTATGTACAAAAGCACCCAATTAAGGCTAACTTTTGTGTAGATACTACACAAGCAAAATTATACTTTGGGGGGACAGTATTTATTAATAGGAATGTAGTAACATTGGCTACGAATTATAGCTTCTCACAGAAGGAGCAACCAGTGTGCATGTTTAGAATGCCCCCAAGCAGTACAATGGGCAAACAAGAAGTGGCTTGAAGCAATTGCTAAATCCTCATTTCCCCCCACTTTCTTAAGCAAAAGGAGCCCCAGCAAATCACAGGAATGGGAAAAATGTATTGTCCAAAGAAAGGAAGCATTTCTTTTCTTGTTGCTGGTTGAGGGTTTTAAAAAAAAGTATTCTCTTACCATGTTTATTTGGGGGGAAAGTTGCTAATACTCAATTTGCAATCATAACTTCTCACAAACATGGTGCATTTCCTACTCCTGTGACTTGGTGGGGGTAATTTCTTCTACCTGAGATCAGAGAAAGGCATATGTTCATTTGGGGCTTCAAGCCACTGCAGCCTTTCCTGTTTTGGGGGACAGTTGTGGGAGAGAGATATTTCGGATGTCAGACACTCAGATATGGTTGTTTGTAAGCAGCTGCAATGCATAGCCAGGGTCATCAAAGTGTAAGCAGGCATGTTACCTAAGGAACTAAGAAATCAACTGCAGAGTATGACATGCTTTCCATAGTTGGCTTACAGTACGTAAGCATCAGTCACTACAGTGAAAGCATGTAAGCTCCGGAAGTTACAAAGAGTCTAAAAGCCTTTTTAAGAAACGAAAATAAAATGAGATACTAAGATAACAGAAGATAGTATTTCCCCAGTACAGCCTACAATAGAAAATTGTAGGCTACTTTCACCTCTGCTGTTGCACCAGCAACAAAAACAATCCCAAACTCTATTTCACTTCATCCTGCAGACAGTTAGCCATCCTACCTGCAGCTAAAAGTACAGCCCTTGAAAGTTATGCTCATGATTCAAATCAAAGCACTATCCAAGCATCAGATAAAAAAGTGACACCTCTTCACTCTCAACTAGGAAGTGAAAAATACCGGGTTTTAGTATATGAATGACTAGAAGTAAGAATTGGCCAACTTATGTCACATTAAAATAATGTGCAGAAGGTAATAATGTTCTTTCAACAAATAAAAACCAAGCTATTTCTCCAAGTGAACTTCAAACCAAGAGAATAATCACACTAAGGAACAACTGACTGGTTATTACATCTCTAACATGTGGTGGCTGCAATCTGAAAACTTTGGTCCTTCTCATAGTAAGAACTGGCTCCTACTTTCAGAATAAAACTTAAAAAGCAAATAGCTGCACTTATAAGCTGTAGAACAAAGGATCTAACTCTAAAGTTCCACTTTTAAAAAGGAAGTACCATAAAACTACTTCAATGTTTTGACTAGTCCACCATCCAGGTAACATAAGCAAAAATTGAAAGTTGAAAGAGGACAGTGTCTTGAGCTACATGAGACAGATCTTAACAAGCTTTGGCCCACATAGTATTCTTGCAGACCTAATGATTTGCTCTTTCACTGACAACATCCTGAAGGCGTTTCAGTAAAACATCATCGTTTTCCTGGCACAGTCTCTTTGCTGGTGATTCTGTGTCACTGTCAATTGAGATTGCTCTCTTCTTAGGCCTCTGTCCTCCTTGTTTTATCATATTGTTGATTTCCTTCAAACTCTGAAAATTAAAGAATTACAATCAAAGCTGGTAATAATTAAAGATAAAAACAAAAAGAGCTTAATGTGTGTCTTTATTAGAGTATATTAGAGGGAAATCCAACATTGCACAAACTTCCCCTTCCTCTAATCTGTACTGTAGAATATCAAGTCAGTTCCACTTATGCACCAACTCAACTAGATATTACCCTTAGCTTTCAAAAATGTTCAGAAGTGCGGTATAATATTCAATCTTTGATTAAATTATTACAATCACATATAGTATTAAAGGTAAAAGTACCCCTCCCCGTACGGGCCAGTCTTGACAGACTCTAGGGTTGTGCGCCCATCTCACTCAAGAGGCCGGGGGCCAGCGCTGTCCGCAGACACTTCCGGGTCACGTGGCCAGCGTGACATCGCTGCTCTGGCAAGCCAGAGCCGCACACGGAAACACCGTTTACCTTCCCGCTAGTAAGCGGTCCCTATTTATCTACTTGCACCCGGGGGTGCTTTCGAACTGCTAGGTTGGCAGGCGCTGGGACCAAGCAACAGGAGCGCACCCCGCCGCGGGGATTCGAACCGCCGACCTTTCGATCGGCAAGCCCTAGGCGCTGAGGCTTTTACCCACAGCGCCATCCGCGTCCCGCACATATAGTATTAGGGCACTTCAAAAAGGTATGGAGAAGGTTTTAAACACTTAAACAGCATTAATCTTACCTTAGAAGGGCTCCCATTAAATTTATATAGGAGGGCAGTTTTAGGTGTCAAGCAAGCACCATTCTTATGAGGTGAAACATAAACAGAATGTTGTTGGGATATCCGCCGAGGCGATACAGGTTGATGTTTAATGCTAGGAAATGGGGAAAGGGAAGGTGCTTCAACCTTGGAAAGAAAAATTGCAGAGTTAAATACAGACAGGCCATTCTCTAATTTTACAAATGTAAGATTTAACGGAAGAACACAAGCTCAAAAATGACAACTGTGACGAAGTTTATTTGACCATCTATACAATTTTCTAAACCATGTATGTTACACTCTTAATTTTGAAGGATCTTTTTCAGCCACTGAAGAGATTCCCGAGGCTGCTTCCATAACTTATTCACCAAAAATACCAATTCAACATCAAATAGATACCATTAATTCGATCTTAGGCTTTGAAGAGAATTCTCTGCTACCCAAGACTTGGAGGAACCTGTTGTACAGCAGTTAAGAGGGGAACAATATAACGTGCACCTCTTTGAATCTCTCTTTAGAATACACCACATCTAATAACAATTCTATTCAACATACCACATTTGTTATGTATGCATTACTTAAAACTTAGGTTATTTTATCATCACAGTAATACTGAAATTTAGGGCTGTTAGGTCTTTTACATACAGTGGAAACTCGAGTTGCGGATGTAATCCGTCCCGGAGGCGCGTCAAAGTGTTCACATCCAGAAGCGCCACGCCTGCGTGTGTGCGCGCGCTTTAGTGCTTCTGCACATACAGCAAAACCTGGAAGTAATCCGTTCTGGTACTTCCAGGTTGCTGTGGGACACAACTTGAAAAGGCGTAACCTGAAGCTGACGCAACATGAGGTATGACTGTATTGAAGGATCTTTCGGAGAACCTAACGATTTCTCAAGATATTTTGAATATAAATTTGCAACCATTCAAATTATGCTTATGTAGACGGCTAATGACCCAAAGTACACCACGGTACTACTTCTTATTGGTTACACAAAGTAAGTTTTATAATTGATTAATACAAACAGATTTAACAGGAGTCCACATAGTTTCCCCCCAATTACTCTTATCTGGGTGATTACCTCTGGGTGATGTTTATCTGATGTGGGTTCTAATTTCAGTGCGAAGACCTGCACTCTTCCTAAATAGACGGTGTCATAAAATGTTGGAAGATCCCCTCTCTCCTCCTTTTCCAAGCCTTTGGGAATTTCTGGTTTTGTTCTCATAGGTGAACAGCTCATCTTCCTGGGTAAGTCTAATGAAATGAAGGTGTAAGAAAAATAACATAGGCCATTATTATTATTAAAATGATGGGGGGAAATTTGAAATGGTATAGAGATACAGGCAGATAGATAACTTCTCTCTTCACCATCCACCCAATCTGTAGTGCTGCTATAATCGGTCCAACAGCACAAGCCTTTGCTTGTTTATTTAGAAGTAAGTAACTTAGGTACAACATCCCCAGTCTTAAGTGGTTGTAGTAAATGTGGATTGAGCCAATGTATGTAATGTCAAACCAGTAATAAAATCAGTTCACCATGTAATGAATTCTGGCCAAATTACCCAACACAGGTGCTCATCCTGCCTTCTTTCATCTTGTAACTGGAGACCGAGGAGACTCTGTGACCAGGAGTGCCTTTCATCAGTTTAGGGTGGTATGCCAGCTCTGGCCTCCTGGACAGAAATAGCCCAACCCATGTTGAGTAGCATCTAGGATTGTCTGCTGTAATGCATTTTATATGATGCTTCTGAAGGCTATTTGCTGACTGGGACAGGTTAATGAGAAAGAACCTTATTGCTTTCTAGACCATTTCCAAACACAATCAAAGTGCTTGTGCACCTGCTCTCATGAAGGCCTGTCTCTGCACTGGGGTCATCCACATTCATGACATTTAGGAATCTTGTAAAAACACATCTCTGCTCCCAGGCCTGTGTTAATGCAGTATAGTATAATTTTAACTCTTCCCAACTACTTTTGTATCATTTTCTTCCTATTTTTTCATGTTTTAAAATGTATTCTAAGATTGTTGTACACCCCCTTGATGTTGGTAGTAGTACAGAAGTTTTAATCAAACTGCAATTTTTTGGGGGAAACAAATATCCAGAGATTGCATGAATGGATACACCTGCATGTGCCTAAAGAGATCCTTAAATTCCAACCTTGCAGGGCCATCCTATGGATGTTTACTTATGCGTGTCATGCTGGTTATTCCTACTCTCTCCTTGGTTACAGAATAATAATAATAATAATAATAATAATAATAATAATAATAATAATAATTTTTATTTATACCCCACCCATCTGGCTGGGTATCCCCAGCCACTCTGGGCAGCTTCCCCAGCCACACACATAGTTGTCATTTTTCTATCTCCTGCTAGGGGTGGTTTGGTCTAAAGAATCTATCATGAAAGGACTTGGACTAAAAGTCCAAGTATCTGATTCTACCACCAACTTTAGAGTCATATCTTTTCATCAGATTTATAGAACATGGGCATCAGGGTGGTATTCAACTCAGTTTTAGTCAACTGAATACTCAAATGCCATTAATTTCAATAGGTCTACTCTGAGTAAAACTTAAGATGAATTACCCCCCCCCCCCCAGTTTTGAATGTATGTATTCAGGAATTTCCTTTCCCTTAAACCATTCAATTAAATTTTAAAAAATAGTAGATCTATTTACTTACCTTCTTCTTGCATCTCTTCCACTTTTATATCTGACGCTGCCTCTGTGGACGCACTTTTCAGTAGAACACTTCTGTAGACCTATAGCACATGGAAAAATGCAGGTTTTGGAATTGCTGGTAAATTGAAAGAAAAGGTTTACAATTTCTCAAAAGTGCAGGTAATATTTAGGTAACAAATGTATTATCTTTACTAAATGCCTTAACAAAATGTTTGTAGCTTGAGAACATACTTACATGGCTATTTGCTTGTGGCTGGTTTCTATAGCATTTCATTATGTCCTGAAACGTTCTTTCATCTTTGGATACCTGAACAGAAGAAGAAGAAGAGTTTGGATTTGATATCCCGCTTTTATCACTACCCGAAGGAGTCTCAAAGCGGCTAACATTCTCCTTTCCCTTCCTCCCCCACAACAAACACTCTGTGAGGTGAGTGGGGCTGAGAGACTTCAAGAAGTGTGACTAGCCCAGGGTCACCCAGCAGCTGCATGTGGAGGAGCGGAGACGCGAACCCGGTTCCCCAGATTACGAATCTACCGCTCTTACCCACTACACCACACTGGCTCTACAGAACATTGCCAAACCCATTACACAATAAAATCATTCCTGTAGACATGCATGGATTTGAAGGGTTGGGAGAGCGCTTCTACATGTGTAAGTGAGCTTCCAATGACTTCTCCTGCAGCTCTTTGTGAGGCTTGACAACTCAATAAATCTTTAGGACATGAGTAGGCAAACTAAGGCCTGGGGGCTGGATCTGGCCCAATCGGCTTCTAAATCCGGCCCGCAGATGGTCCGGGAATCAGTGTGTTTTTACATGAGTAGAATGTGTGCTTTTATTTAAAATGCATCTCTGGGTTATTTGTGGGGCATAGGAATTCGTTCTTTTTTTTCTTCTTCCAAAATATAGTCCGTCCCCCCCAAAGGTCTGAGGGACAGTGGACCGGCCCCTTGCTAAAAAAGTTTGCTGACTGCTGCTTTAGGAGGAAATTCCCAACAGAGCATAAGGAGCTAGACCTTTGAGTTGAAAATAAGCCAGTGCTAGTGCATATGAATACATGATGACTGCATGTAGCCTAAACGAGGAGTCCGCCAGCAACAATCTTTATGGAGAAACACAAAACTGGTGGGATGCTGTGCACTTGAGGTTTCTCTTAGTTGCATGCCATATGGCTAAGTTTGTGGCTGACAGTAGGAACCGAAGTGTTCATAAATGCTTATGTTGTGAGCTGCCCTGAGATCTATAGATGAGGGCGGTATAAATTTAATAAATAACAATGATAAATAAATTACATGGTCGGAAGTAATTCTACGGGACCTCAAAGGAAGTAATAAAAAGGTAAAGGTACCCCTGCCCGTTCGGGCCAGTCTTGCCAGACTCTAGGGTTGTGCGCTCATCTCACTCTATAGGCCGGGAGCCAGCGCTGTCCGCAGACACTTCCGGGTCACGTGGCCAGTGTGACAAGCTGCATCTGGCGAGCCAGCGCAGCACACGGAACGCCGTTTACCTTCCCGCTGGTAAGTGGTCCCTATTTATCTACTTGCACCTGAAGGTGCTTTCGAACTGCTAGGTTGGCAGGTGCTGGGACCGAACGACGGGAACACACCCCGCCGCGGGGATTCGAATCGCCGACCTTTCGATCGGCAAGTCCTAGACGCTGAGGCTTTAACCCACAGCGCCACCCGCGTAATAGGAGTCACTTTTTATTATCATTTTATTATCATTGTAAAATGGTACATAGTTTGAATTAATGTCTTTTGTTGCATACTCCCACTCGCATCATTTATAAAGATTGTGACAGCAAATATTGTTGGAGCTCACACCTAACTGAGCACTAGTATTTAAATAAATTCCTTGCTCTTACCTTTGCTCAGCAACTGCTTTGGAAAGGGGATGCCCAGCAAATACTTCCCACTCTCCAGCTCCATAACTACAAGTATGGGGTAAATGGAGAAAGGCCTGTTTCCTACAGCTACTTAGTGCATTTCTGTTTCTAACTCACAAGGTACAATTGGCTAAATTCATACCTTCCTAATTCACTTGGCAGTTTGAAGAGCTCAAATAAGATAAATGTGAAATGACTATGTGTTGTTCCACACACTGAGAAATACTTAAATATTAGTTGGCATTTGCTTCAAGAGATTCTATAGAGGACTTGTGGTACAGGAAAGATTCTGAAAAGCACCTCTGGGGTGCTTATATATAGCACATATAGCACCTCTGGGGAACACAAGGACAGCTTATCAAACTGCTACATAACACAGTTTTGAAGGCTCAGTATCAAAGCATCCAGGTTTTGCATGCAACAACTAATCCATGCTGTGACAGAGAGCAGGCCGCAATATGTTCTTATTTGATTGACACAAAGGGAAATTACTAATATTAAGTATTTGGGATGGAAAAAACACAGAATCGTCAGGTTTGTATTTGAACAACTTATATATCACTAAACAGGCAGCTGGAATGGTGATATGAAAGTCATGCCAGAATATAACATAAAAACAGTACTGCATTCTGAACAGAATGCCTTACCTTTGCCATGATGAACAAAGCACAAATTAGGAGCTGATCCAAGTGCCTATCTTTCATTAGATCTGTACAATGAACCAATGTGAATTCGAAACATGTCCATATCTTCCTGCGCAAATCATTGGAAACATCCAGTTTTATGCACAGATCACGCAACCGCACACTTGCCAGATGATACACCTAAAATGAATTACCATGTAACACTAAGTGAATTTAACAGATTTTTTTTGGAATGTTAGGAATATGAGCGGAGGGACAAACAAGGAATAGGAATGTGAGGAAATGGAAGTGTACACTATTTTCATTTCAGGCAATTTTGCTCTTTAATACAGACTTTATGTTTTAGGAGATGTTTGAAACAGTGGTATGCACATTTCTCCTGCCTTGTTCAAAATGCTGTGGCCCACCATAAATGCTCCCCTTTAAAGCCACTCCCCATCTTGGCCCAATGGCTTCTAACGCTAGCATATAAATACAAGGTGTCTCTTTCCCAATGTGTCTGGCATATGCATTTTCCCTTACACGCATTTTAATTGATTTTCATGCTCTACTGTAGGCTCATTGCTTAGTTATATCCCATCTCCATTTAGATGATTAAAAACATTTCATCTTTATCCCCTAGGGGCGATTTATTCCAAAACAGATGCTCTCCAGCTTCTGTTGGTTCTCCCCCTCCCCAGGGGTCAGTGCTTCCATTCACACAAGTGGAACTTTAGATCCAAGCCAGCATGTTGTGACTTGGGAGTAAATCTCTTTTGTACAATGTTGCAATGTAAATCCTGCTGGCTTTAATGTAGAATATTTTGTTAGGGCTATTACTACGAAGCATTATTTTGTGGCGGGGGGGGGGGGGGTGTTAGAAACTTTAGCAAAAAATATCTTCTAGAAACACTTTTTACCTTTCTGAAAAATAGTGCAAGAGATCCAGTTTTCTTTGGCCTGCTTCCAGCTGGCTGATATGCCTCTTGTGCTTGAGTCATATGATGACTTGGAGACACACTGATTAAAGCTTGAGCAGTGAGTGGGGCTTGTCCAAGGCTGTCCGCTTTAGATTCTTCAGATAAGTTGACTGAAATCGGTATCAAAGTGATCCCTCCAGTATTATTTGCAATACCTAGGGTATATCCACAAGTTACAATTTATGTATTTACAACACACTTGCAAAAGTTAATTGCAAACAGAAAAATTATTTAAAAACTTGTTATATAAGTGTATTGATGTGCATGTTATTTACTCATCAATATAGCTATACCATAGTTTATTTCCCATAATAGTTAAAAGGCATTCAGTGAACCAAAAATGTTTATAGCCAAAAGTTTCACATTTATTACTCTTCTCCAAGATTACCAACATTATAAGCTAAATTATAAATTGCAATATATATTCAACTTACCATGCAGTGTAATTTTTTGTCCTGTTACTGTAGCTGTTGTCATTGCAAGAACCGTCTGCTCAGTTGAAACAGGCACATTTTCATCAACAAAGCTTGACACGGGGGCAATTTTCAACCTAGTCCCTTCAGTCAAATTTTTTTCTGCAGGTTTTTCTTTTGGGCTTTCATCTCCAAAAAGTCTCCTCTTAGCACTTCCTGCCACAGGAGAACTATAGCGATCATGAACAGAAATGGGAGACAATGGTTGCATATCTAAAATGAAAGAGGGGACAATGTGTCACAACAAAATGCAAGTGATCACAGAGAGGTTAACTTTATCATTTCAGTAATTAAATTTTGAGGCGCAGAATAGTCATGCACCAATACTACATTTTCATAATTTCTAAACAATCTCTATCGATTTAAGTTCCTCTTTGCACAAAAATTCTTTCCCAGAGTCTAAACAACAAGGTCACATTTACCACTGAATGGATTTTTTCATTTGTCACAAGCCATACGTCAATAAAGAAAATAATAAAGCTTAGCAATATACAGATCAGCAAGCCCTAGGCTCTGTGGTTTAACCCACAGCGCCACCCGCGTCCCAGATATATGTATAGGTAAAGGTAAAGGTACCCCTGCCCGTACGGGCCAGTCGCGTCCAACTCTAGGGTTGTGCGCCCATCTCACTTAAGAGGCCGGGGGCCAGCGCTGTCCGGAGACACTTCCGGGTCACGTGGCCAGCGTGACGAAGCTGCTCTGGCGAGCCAGCACCAGCGCAGCACACGGAAACGCAGTTTACCTTCCCGCTATAAAGCGGTACCTATTTATCTACTTGCACTTAGGGGTGCTTTCGAACTGCTAGGTGGGCAGGAGCTGGGACTGAACAACGGGAGCTCACCCCGCCGCGGGGATTCGAACCGCCGACCATACGATCGGCAAGTCCTAGACACTGAGGTTTTACCCACAGCGCCACCCGCGTATATGTATAGTGGCAGTTAAATAATTTTGAAGGAAGGAAAGGTTTTCAGAAAGAAAAACATTGAAATGCTTTTCTTCTAGCTTTTAACTAAAACCCAGATGACCAATTCTAATTGACTACCTGGACAATGAGACACTTTTAAATACAAGCTATTTCACACAGAGAAAACAGTAGTAGGATATTGAGGAAAAGGCGAGAGAGATGATGAGCTTACCCCGTCTAAGACTTTCCCCAAGATTTGTCCGAACCTCTTTGACTCGAGGATGCACTATAGGAGATACTGGCATCATGGGAAGATGTCCTAGTCCTCTTCCTCCATTCCCTGTTTCAAAATTACATGGAAATATTACCTGGGAAGGAAAATGTGACAATTTTGAAGAGGTAGGAATAATACTGTTTTGCTGTCTATTATACAAATATTTCTTTAATGGGGAACTGAGTAGTTCACCACAAATTTCCCTCCTTGATTTAAGGGGTGAGGGATATGACTTAAATTACTCCCATGTGTTCAACTTTAATTATTTGCCTGTCAACATACTTCTTCACAGGTAGGGACCTTGTTTTCTGATGCTTGGAGGGCATCCCACAGAGCAGAATCTTTTGTCCAGGCTAGGCTTTCAAGAATCTGTTCCTCAATGCTGTTGAGATGTTTTACCATATCTCTAGAGAGTCCTTCTTCTGATCGAATCAATATTTCAATCACCTTGAATGAAAAGAGTATTTTGGTCACAGACACACAGTAAAAATCTACTTCACTAACCATTTTCACTGCCTCACATTAATAATTGTATATCCAAAGCATTTTCCCTACAGCTCGTTTCATCTGGCGTTTTGGAGGCTCTCCTGTATTCTTTCAGCATTTTTCTCCAACCAGCATTTTTCTCCAAAGTCTTCAAATTTCTCTCAGCCACACCAAAAATTTCCATAAAAACTGAATTGCTTTCAGACTCTTTTAGTCCAGCAGTTTTTAATTTTGGAATTTCATATATGAACTGCCCTGAGGGAGGTATACAAATTTAATAAATAATACAATCCCAAACATTTTGGATATGATGATGATTATTATTATTATTAACAGTGAGACAGACATTAAAAACTTCCTGATACAAGGATGCCTTCAAAAAGTTGTGAAATTGTTTATTTCTTTGACATCTGACAGAAAGGCATTATACAGGGCGGGAGTCACTACCGAGAAGGCCCTCTGCCTGGTTCCCTGTACCTTCACTTCTCTACAGTGAAGGAAACACCAGAAGGCCCTCAGAACTGGACCTCAGTGTCTTGTCTGAATGATGAGGGTAAAGATGTTCCTTCAGGTATACAAGGACGAGGCTATTTAGGGCTTTAAAGGTCAGAACCAATACTTTGAATTGTGCTCGGAAACATGCTGGGAGCCAATGTAGATCTTTTCAGATCGGTGTTATATGGTCTCAGCAGCCGCTCCCAGTCACCAATCTAGCAGTCCCATTCTGGATTAGTTGTAGTTTCCGAGTCACCTTCAAAGGAAGCCCCACATAGTACATTACACAGTACCCAAGAAAATTACTTTACATAGAACATAAACACTCATCAGCGTACAAAATTTTAACCTAACAAAATATAGTAACTGACTGGCATTATTATCTAGCTGTCATTTCTGTCAGAAGTCAGAAGGAAGGATTTACCAAATTGCAAACCAACTTTAATTCAGGTAGGCCTTCTTTTACTAGTCTTCCTAACTCCTTCCTTCAACCCTTCGTTGGATGGCATCTCCACCTTACAAACTAGTATGGAAGCTAAACAATTTCATCACTAACATACAAGCTCTATATTTGTTTCATAAGACAGAAGTTAGACCTAACTTTGACCAATACTAAATGCCTGGGCCACTAACACATTACATTTTTATGTGTGCATCAAGAGACTTCAAGTGTACATCCAAATCTGTTAAGTATGCATGCAACAATCTTGCACTGCCAAGGCACTGTGACTGACCACTACTGTTCCTATCAAGCATGCATAATCTGTGAAACAGCCCTCTGACAACTTAATATACAATACATGAAGTCAGTGCTTTGCTTGTGCTTTACCTTATAAAAATAGAATGGCCTGAGGTTAAGAATTTCAATGATCCAGGGGAAAGTTCGTGGTGAACTATATGCAAACAGCACTATCTCCAAACAACATGCCAGCAAGGAACGGTGGAAAATATCTTGCTCTAAAAGGGCCTAGAAAGAAAAAGCAGAATGTTTAACCTCTCAGTCATATAATAAATTGTAATTCAGAATGCTTTTTAAACCCTGCCAATCAAACTTGAGATACTCAAGCTGTTTTGTCAGGAGTTGAAACTTAGTTATATGGACGGTGCTCAATCACTAGAGAGTTCACAGCGGATATTAGCACACTCTATGCCTAATAGTCCTGTTCTGCTTCCGTTTTCTCTCTTTTTAGAAGTTCTGTCAATTATTCTACTTCAAAAAAGATGTTTCATATAGTAAGAAGCTAGGTGAAGGCAAGCATTCATTTCAAGTTTTACTGGTGATAACAAGACATTTCTTCAGAATTACCACTGGTTATATTTTTAAGAGCAGATTCTGTAGGTGATAGGACATGGGTTTTTGAAGTTCCAAACACAGCACTGAATTATTCAGTCTTATAAAATCCTGCTGCAGTAATAATAAACTAATACTTATATAAAATGAAGCTTCTAAGAAATAGATTAATAGAGTATCTTTGCCCTAAAAAGCTAACATAGGTGAGACCAGTTTTGTCTCTGGGAGGAGGAGAGGAGGAGAGATGGCTGCCTCAGTTTGGAAGGTACTATCATCTGAACAGCACATAAGTGAACTAATTAGAAGGGAAGTAGTACAAGGGAAGGTTGAGCACATTCAAGTTACCTTATACAGAACCAGTTCATTAAGATCATAATAGCCCTGCTGGATCAGGTGAAAAGCCCATCTAGTCCAATACTCTTGCATTGGTCCACCTAGCTAATTATTGCCTACTTTAACTAGAGAGCTATCTAAAGTCCCAAGCAGAGTTCTTTCCTAACAACTTTTACCTTGAAATTCTGGAAACTGTACCTAGGAACTTCTGAATGCAAACTATCACTGAACCCCTCAAGCAATCTTCAGAATGAGAGAAAAAGCCTGAAAATTCTGATCCTTGGATTTAGCTCACCAAAATAGGCTTTCCATACTGCACCCCACCCCCAAGTTGGTTTACTTACAGACATGTCTTTGCCATGTAGCCTCCGCATTTCTTGTACCATTATGGTTTCCAAGATTTTATAATAAAGGATTTCTGCCAATTTTAACCGGTTAACAGCAAAATCTGCAATTTAAACAGAAAGTGTTTACATTTTTTACAGTTTAATTGTATTTTATACTTCTATAGTAAGACCCAAAAGTTTGTGACTTCGTATTGATGAAGAAACCATCAAATGGCTCAGGCTGCAATCCTGTGAGTAAGAGTAATACAGTAGGGGGCTTACTTTATAGTGATCATGCATGGGATGGCACGGTAAATGCAACAGACCAGGCTTCCTCAAAGTCGGCCCTCCAGATGTTTTTGGCCTACAACTCCCATGATCCCTAACTAGCAGGACCAGTGGTCAGGGATGATGGGAATTCTAGTCTCAAAACATCTGGAGGACCAAGTTTGAGGAAGCCTGCAACAGACAATCCATGCTAGCTACAAGTAGGACCTGAAACAAAATGTTGCAGTGTGGAGTGCTCCCTGTTCAGAATCGCAGCCATTCTATCCTATTCCCTGTCCTCCTAGCTTTCCATTCCCTCACCTAACTGACAGCCAGGCAACCAGCCAACATTCCTTGGTCATTTCAGGCCTCTCTGGAATGTAGGGAGAGGGGGCATTTGAAGAGTTTTCTATATTTCTGCAAACCTTTGGGTTCCCATAAGACTGCTGATAACTGTTTTGTATGGGTAGTCTTTATAGCTACCTAAGGAACAGCACTCTTTCCCTAAAGATGGAAATTAGTACAGTATATTAAAATAGCTACATGAAGTATTCCCAACATGCCATTTACACAAAGAACTGAAAGTTGTGTTTTTGTTACCTTTGGCTTTGAAACATATGAAATTTAATATAATATTAATAATATAATAGTTTATTATTTGTACCCTGCCCATCTGGCTGGGTTTCTCCAGCCATTCTGGGCGGCTTCCAACAAAGATTAAAAATACATTAAAATGTCACACATTAAAAACTACTCTGAATATATAATTGTTACTTCCATTCCTACCTATGTGAGATCCTGGCTGATCATCAGTTGACCGTGTATAGTTCTGACAGAAAACTTCCCCTATCTCTTTCACTCTGTTCATGATCATTTCCACAGGATTTTGTATACAAGATCTATAGTATAAAACCAATAAATTAACATAATATATGAAATGTTATGTAATTATCTTTCGACAGAAAGGCTTCCGTTTGCCACATTCTTTTGTAATTAACGCCTTCACTTTACTGCATTTTAAACTAGAATACATTGGCTGCATTTGCAGATAATGTTACATTTTAACAATGGTTTGCTCAACAAAGCATGAGTTGTCTAACAGACATGCAAAAGAATCATGACTTGTTTCTTCAAAGATAGGTTTGTTCCCCAGATTAGTTTTCCAGCTGCTCTTGTAACCTGATGAATGTCAGGGGTGGGATGTCCAAATAAACCATGGTTAAACAAAGCTATTGGGTTCACACATAACATCAAACCATACTAGAAACAAGTGATGTCTTGTAAGCCAACTACAAGCTATGACTTTAGACTGTGGTTTGCTGTCAGACTTTACACTGTGGTTTGCTGTCATATCTTAGCATTATGTGTGAACCAAACTGTTATGAAAGGCTTAGTCTACAGAAAGTGAAGGATTAGACTTATAGATTTGATGTTGTTTATTTATTTATTTAGCTTAAAATTATTTATTCCATTCCCCATTTGGATGTGCAACATTGCCTTACTTCAGCCATTCCCCACAACAACTTAACAATTGTCTATTCAAAACAAGGAGTGACTGAACATTTTGAAGTATAACTAACTTCCCAAATGATCATTGCCTTATAATAATCTTAGCACAAAATAAGTGGAAAAAGAATGCCCTAAATTTAGTAAACCACTTCCCAAAATAGAGCTCTATAGTTCTGGAATTCCATTTCCATCTGACTTCTTCTTGCTGTAAGAGAACTGAGCCTACTAACCCCCACCCCTTAATACCCAAGGCTGGGAAGCCATAAAGTTCAGTTCCTATAGAACGAACACCTACTGCTGCCATGACTAGCTGGAAGATTGTTGGATAAGGTGAGAGTATGATCAGTTTTAATTTTTAACTGCATTACTTATAGTAAAGGTAAAGGTACGCCTGACCGTTAGGTCCAGTCATGGACGACTCTGGGGTTGCGGCACTTTTCTCGCTCTGAAGGCTGAGAGAGCCGGCATTTGTCCGCAGACAGCTTCCGGGTCATGTGGCCAGCATGACTAAGCTGCTTCTGGTGAACCAGAGCAGCGCACGGAAACACTGTTTACCTTCCCACTAGAGCAGTACCTATTTATCTACTTGCACTTTTGATGTGCTTTCGAACTGCTAGGTGGGCAGGAGCTGGGACCAAACAATGGGAGCTCACCCCGTTGTGGGGATTCGAACCGCCGACCTGCTGATCAGCAAGCCCTAGGCTCTGTGGTTTAGACCACAGCGCCACCCGCGTCCCTGCATTACTTATACACTTACTGTATTTCAAATCAGTTCACACAACTTCAAGGAACCAAAAAGAAAGAAGCAACTTAATGAATTACTAACTGGAAGTCATTATGTTTCCCAGTCATGATTCAAAGAGCTTCTATAGTTTGACACCCCCCCCCTTTTCTTAAATAGCAATCCGCATGCCATATTGCTTGCAGTTTTTTGACAGTTCCTAAAATTTCAAGAAGTGTTTTGCCATGTAATATTGGAGTTGTAATCCAGGAAAGACAATATGTTTCTTTGGATCCAGTCCCCAGATTATGATTAGATCATGTGATAAAAACCAGAATGGGGAAAGACGTACAGATCTGAGAGAAAGAAAAGGAGTATCCACTTACTCAAAAATAGCTATAAGCTGTTCACTAGGTGCATTTTTTAGCCCTGCTACAATGCTTTGTAACCGGCTTACACTCTGTGTTGCGGAAGCAACAGGAGTAATTACTTGCTCCTTCTCTCTAAGGTATCTCCTGCCAGTCAATGGAGTTGAGGGTGTGAAGGATCTTTTCTACCAAGTCAAAGAGAAACATCTTTCAATTGTTTTGGCCCATGGTTAACTTCACAAATACCACCAAACTTTAGATAACAGCCGCAGAACATGACACAACAAAAACATACCCAAAATAACAATCCCTGACCATTCAGAATTGAACTGTATGTTACACTTCTTTTTTAGACTATGGGTTGGATTCACTGACAGGTGGGCTAGCCCCACTCTCCTATCAAAATGGCTTGCTTAGAGTGGTGGAACCACTCTAGGATCAGGTCCACTGGTCAGAGTCAGTTCCCAACCCGTGGCACGCTCTGGTTTGGCTTACTGTACTGTATGAACAAGGCCACTGCATTGGTGTTCTCCCCCAATCTGCCAAAAAGTTATTTAGATCTTGCATTAATCACGTCTTAATTTTTTAAAAGAAGTTTGTAAAGATGAAACCATTTCTCTCTATTTTGTAACACCTGTTTACTTTCTGCAAGCAGCATACCGTAGTCAGGAAAACCAATTAATTCCCCTGTCCTTCTGAAAAGTGTTGGTATTTATTTCTCAATGGATATGTGGACAAATCACCTTTTAAAATGTGTTTTTAAAAACAGAGTTTGGATCTGTTACACTGTATGTCCCTTATACGTATAATTCTTTCATACATATGAGCCTGCCTAAGCATTAAGATAAGTTACAGAGGCCCTGCTTTTTGGCCTGTAGATGAGCGCTGTTAGGCACATGGATACAGTGGTACCTCAGGTTAAGTACTTAATTCGTTCCGGAGGGCCGTTCTTTACCTGAAGCTGTTCTTAACCTGAAGCACCACTTTAGCTAATGGGGCCTCCTGCTGCTGCCGCCGGAGCACGATTTCTGTTCTCATCCTGAACCAAAGTTCTTAACCTGAAGCACTATTTCTGGATTAGCAGAGTCTGTAACCTGATGCGTATGTAACCTGAGGTACCACTGTACTAAGAAAAGTGCTCTCTCAGTGGTGGCACCACGTTTGGAACTTTCTCTCTAGGGACATATGAATGTCCTCGTCACTGCTCATTAAAGAACAAGCAACAACTATGAATATATTTTTATTCCAGTTTGTTTTTGATTGAGTTGTGCTGGGGAGTTATTTTTTTCAGGAGGTTCCAATTTTTGTAATCTATGGTTAAAATTTTGAAATTGTAATTATTTTATGTGTTTTATTATAATCTTGCAAACTGTATTGTGAGGACAGTGTCCCCTGAAAAGGCATTAAAAATGTACATAAATAACTTACTATTGCTTTTTATGTACAGAGTTCAAGACATGTTGTCTTAAAATACCTCATCCACTTTTCTTGCTGGAGGATACGAAAGCAAGCACACTTCTGTAAGACAACTAACATTACCTTCTCAAAATGCTGTTGAAGGTAACACTCTACATGAGCTCTTGTCATCACCTTGCCAGATGGCACATCAGTAGAAAACTTCCGAGGAGTTCCAATTTCTTCTTCTGCATCTTCTCCCAAGAAAACTCTCTCATCAAAGTCTCCTTCTGTCAGAACATATTCTTCATATTCTTTATTCAACGCTTTGCTGGAAGACAATATACACTATTATGAATTAATGTTAAAAGAAATAAAACTGGTAAGATTTTATATTTTACCCATTGCTATACACACATGCTCTCAGTGCTCCCCTACTCTTCTACCTATGGTTTTCTAGTTTCTACAAGTTGAATTGTTTTTTTTAAAGCCAACTGTTGGGATAGAATGGAAAAAGGAAGCACTAGCAATTAGGGGGTCTGAAAAAGCCTTTAAAAATGTTTTACATCATTATTTTCATAAAATTTATATACCACTTGATTTTTTTAAAAAAACCAAAACTCAAAGCGGTTTACCAAAAGTAAAACAGTAAATCAAGAAAAAAAATACAGCAGTACTTTAAAGCATACAAAAAAAAGTACTAAACTTTCTAAGCATCTGGGTAAAGGTAAAGGGACCCCTGACCATTAGGTCCAGTCGCGGACGACTCTGGGGTTGTGGCACTCTTCTCGCTTTATTGGCCAAGAGAGCTGGTGTACAGCTTCCGGGTCATGTCGCCAGCATGACTAAGCCACTTCTGGCAAACCAGAGCAGTGCACGGAAATGCCATTTACCTTCCCGCCAGAGCGGTACCTATTTATCTACTTGCACTTTGACGTGTTTTCGAACTGCTAGGTTGGCAGGAGCAGGGACCGAGCAACAGGAGCTCACCCGTCACGGGGATTCGAACCACGACCTTCTGTTCGGCAAGCCCTAGGCTCTGTGGTTGTGGTTTAACCCACAGCACCATCCGCGTCTCTAAACAGGAATGTTTTTAGCAGGTGCTGAAAAGAGTATTGTCGTAACTCGAACAGAATCCATTCCGGAAGTCCGTTCGACTTCTGAAACATTCGAAAACCAAAGCATGGCTTCTGATTGGCTACAGGAAGCTCCTGCAGCCAATCAGAAGGTATGGAAGCTCCGTCAGATGTTTGGCTTCCAAAAGAACATTCGAAAACTGGAACACTCACTTCCAGTTTTCAATTGTTTGGGAGCCGGAACGTTAGGCTCCCAAGGCATTTAGGAGCCGAGGTACGACTGTATAGTGAAGGTGCCTGTTTAGGCACTGCCACACTATACGATCAAGTTCTTGTTACTTGATTCAAATCTGGTAGCACCAACAAGACCCAAACAAATGTGCTTGGACATTGCAAATTGTTTCACTTCCCTATAATTTTAAATAGCAGAGCCTATAAAACAAGTTTTTGCTTTAAACAAGAAATCCACTAATGAAGTTCAACTCCTGACTCAACGGTCAAGGGAAGGGCCATAGCTCGTTGATCTAGCACCTGCTCTGCAGGCAGAAGGTCATAAATTTAATCCCTGGCATCTCCAGGTAGGGCTGGAACAGATTCCTATCTGAAACCCTGGAGAGCCGCTGCTAGTCAGTGTAGACAACACTAAGCTGAAAATACCAATGGCAGCTTTTTATGCTTGCATGTCATAGTAAGCAACAAACCATGGCTTACCATGACTCTAGTAATTTAGCTCTATTCTGGGGCAAACCCTTGGTTTACTGTTAACAAGCATATGCATATAACTCAGTTTCTCCCACTTTGCTCCAGCCTGCCTGAAGCTAGGAGAAACAAACCATATATGCTGGTTCTCACGTAACACAAGTCCAAATCTCATGATTTGTTTCTCCTGCTGCAAGTAGGCAAAGTGAAGGAGGAGGGACTGGGCCGTGTGCATTAGGGTTGTGATTGTTCAAAGTAAACCAAAGAGTTGCCCCAAAACCAAGTTAATTTACCAGAGCTGGAGACTGCAAAATGAAGCAGTTTCCTAAATCCACATGCCTGGATTGTGCAGGAAAACAAGATAATGCCCTTCAGGATCTTGTGTAGAAATACTCCAGAATAGGAATGCACAGTATTTTAAAATCCATTGTGCATTTATTGCCATAGCTTGCAATTCATTATTAGTAATACCATCAGATGGCAGAAGAGCCATTTCCAAAATGTTCTATCACCAGATTCACATACTGAAATAAAAGCATTCAGGTAATTTTTGAATGCGGAACTTACTTGTTGTCTGCAAAGTTACTACAATCCAAAAGACAGTCTCCTTTTAAAATCTAAATGAAAAAAAAAACAAAAAAGAGAAAAGCAGTTCAAATAATAAATAAAACAAGAACAAGCAAGTCAGTCTCTGACATCACAGCTCCGTAACATCAGTTCAAGTGGCTCTGACACTTACGCATTATTTAGTCAGAACCAAAGAAAGACCACCCAGAAATGTTCTCCCCTATTTATATCAAAGATAAATATGTGTTTAAAGCAGGCTTGAAGTTTTGATTAAAAATAAACAAAAAATTTCCAAAAGAACACTTCTGCCAATCATCAGTCCTTTATAACCTACTCAATAATTAACAATGACTTTTGAGTGTATACCTCTCTATCACAGAGCTTCGAGATATATGGTTTAAAGTAGTGTTCCTTTATGGTCTTGGCTTCTACCAAAAGACCATCATGTAATTCACATAGTGTGGCAATAATACATGGAGGCCCTTCGGAAGTCCTGACATCAGCTGTATGGAAGTCTTCTGGCAAACCTTAACCAAAAGGAAAAAAGTAAGTGTCTGTGATGAATTAGAAACTAATTTCAAGACTTGTACACACACACAAAAAAATGCATTGGGGGCAATCTTCATACCTTTAAAAGATGAATTCAATAGATCTCTCTTATGTGGACACAGAAGTGCATTTGCAAAAACCAGATCCAAACAGCACAGAAGCAAATGGTATGAGTTCACTAAATCACCTCCAATCATATTGAAATTCCCTTTGGAACAAACCACATAAACACAATTAAGATCATATAACCCTTCAATTAAATATAGGGAATCAAGTTAAATCATGACTTACCTTTTGTGTAAACAAATAACGTCCAACAAAAGTTGAATAGGTCTTTAACATTGCAGGGCACCCGTCTACAGAAATAAAAGTCAAGGTTAAGTTCTAGAAAACTGTTCTTCCAAAAACTGTTCTTTGAAGATATGCAGCTAGAGCATTAACTTGAATGTAATTAGCAACTACCATAAACTGCAGTAGGGACGCGGGTGGCGCTGTGGGTAAAACCTCAGTGCCTAGGACTTGCCGATCGTATGGTCGGCGGTTCGAATCCCCGCGGAGGGGTGAGCTCCCGTCGTTCGGTCCCAGCTCCTGCCCACCTAGCAGTTCGAAAGCACCCCTAAGTGCAAGTAGATAAATAGGTACCACTTTATAGCGGGAAGGTAAACGGCGTTTCCGTGCGCTGTGCTGGTGCTGGCTTGCCAGAGCAGCTTCGTCACGCTGGCCACGTGACCCGGAAGTGTCTTCGGACAGAGCTGGCTCCCGGCCTCTTAAGCGAGATGAGCACGCAACCCCAGAGTCGGTCACGACTGGCCCGTACAGGCAGGGGTACCTTTACCTTTTTTATAAACTGCAGTAGCAATTTTAAACTTGAGTAGTACAATGGATTCCTCCATTAGCCATACTTCCATTTGTCATGTTCAATAACCCTTCCAGCACTATCACCATCCCACTGACTACCTAGTTCTTTTGTAGTCCAAACTACACTATTTTGCAGAATGCTTCTTGTGCTTATCTCAAGTTGGGCACCACAGGAAATGTATTACATCAGCCTTCACCAATCTGGTACTGGCTGCAGATGATGGAAGTTATAGTCCAAAACATCTAGAGGGCACCAAACTGGCAATGGCTGGATTACAATTAGCTTCATTATATTATTATTATTATTATTATTATTATTATTATTATTATTATTATTATTATTATTATTTTACACAATATATAATTCAAAATACCCCAGCATTTCAGTAGTACCTGTGTTTCCTGCTTCTTTGTAGCTTTGGTTGTTCTTCATCAGGATTTTTAAATATGACCAGGAATATTGGCTTAAACTTCTTGAAAATCACTGCCGACACTTCAAAGTTTCTCTCCAGTCTCTCCACTCGCTCCCGAAACTCCTGAGGCATATTTGACATGTCCATCCACTTTTTCATTTTACTAAAAAACTGAATTAAACTTAAAAAAGAATGACATTGGATTGTAGTCTTTACTATAGTTCGTATCAGTATACAAGGTATGTACTTTACAGTTCTTGCGTTGTTGAAGAAGACCCACTTACACAAGCAAGAAAATCACTTGATTACAAAATGTTTACATGGCTCACAGTTGAATGTATGAGGTGACTTAATTGCAAAGTCCAGGTCTGAGATGTCATGAAGGTATATGAAGAAACTACATTAGCACTGCAATCATCAAGTACACATATATAATAATAATAATAATAATAATAATAATAATAATAATAATAATAATTTATTATTTATGCCCCGCCCATCTGGCTGGGCCTCCCCAGCCACTCTGGGCGGCTTCCATAAAAACCAAAAATACAATAAAATATCACATGTTAAAAACTTCCCTGAACAGGGCTGCCTTAAGATGTCTCTTGAATGTCAGGTAGTTATTTATCACTTTGACATCTGCTGGAAGGGCATTCCACAGGGCGGGCGCCACTACCGAGAAGGCCCTCTGCCTGGTTCCCTGTAGCTTTGCTTCTCGCAATGAGGGAACCGCCAGAAGGCCCTCGGCGCTGGACCTCAGCGTCCGGGCAGAATGATGGGGGTGGAGACGCTCCTTCAGGTATACTGGACCGAGGCCGTTTAGGGCTTTAAAGGTCAGCACCAACACTTTGAATTGTGCTCGGAAACGTACTGGGAGCCAATGCAAGTCTTTCAAGACCGGTGTTATATGGTCTCGGCGGCCGCTCCCAGTCACCAGTCTAGCTGCCGCATTCTGGATTAGTTGTAGTTTCCGAGTCACCTTCAAAGGTAGCCCCACGTAGAGTGCATTGCAGTAGTCCAAGCGGGAGATAACCAGAGCATGTACCACTCTGGCGAGACAGTCCGCAGGCAGATAGGGTCTCAGCCTACGTACCAGATGGAGCTGGTAAACAGCTGCCCTGGACACGGATTTGACCTGTGCCTCCATGGACAGCTGTGAGTCCAAAATGACTCCCAGGCTGCGCACCTGGTCCTTCAGGGGCACAGTTACCCCATTCAGGACCAGGGAATCCTCCACACCTGCCCGCCTCCTGTCCCCCAAAAACAGTACTTCTGTCTTGTCAGGATTCAACCTCAATCTGTTAGCCGCCATCCATCCTCCAACCGCCTCCAGACACTCACACAGGACCTTCACCGCCTTCACTGGTTCTGATTTAAAAGAGAGGTAGAGCTGGGTATCATCCGCATACTGATGAACACCCAGCCCAAACCTCCTGATGATCTCTCCCAGCGGCTGCATGTAAATGTTGAAAAGCATGGGGGAGAGGACAGAACCCTGAGGCACCCCACAAGTGAGAGCCCAGGGGTCTGAACACTCATCCCCCACCACCACTTTCTGAACACGGCCCAGGAGGAAGGAGCGGAACCACTGTATAACAGTGCCCCCAGCTCCCAGCCCCTCAAGACGGTCCAGAAGGATGCTATGGTCGATGGTATCAAACGCCGCTGAGAGATCCAGCAGAACTAGGAAACAGCTCTCACCTTTGTCCCTAGCCCGCCGGAGATCATCAACCAGTGCGACCAAGGCAGTTTCAGTCCCATGATGAGGCCTGAATCCCGACTGGAAGGGATCCAAACATATATGTTTGAACTAGTGTTAGAATTATCCTTTGACATATGCTATGCTATTTAGTTTCTAACGCTAAAGGAGTTAGCCTAACTACATTCAATCTGCAAGAATTTTCTGAAACCTCGAAGTACGCAACTGTGCAATTTGAAAATAAATTTCCAGTTTAAGTATTTAAGTATGCACAGACCCATTTTTTAAAAAATAGTAAATTATGAACTTACAAAGCATAAAACCATAAGCACACCAAATTATTTAATGTCTTCAGACTGAAAAAAGCTAAAAGCGGTATGGGCACTCACCCATTTATTTAAAAAAAAGTAATACCTTAGTTTTGCTGAGCGTAGTATCCTGGTGAGTGAGACACAGTTTCCTTCCCTCATGCCACTTCCTACAGTGGGGATAATACTCTTACGGCAAGCAACATAGAGAGCACAAGCCAACCAATGTACTGTTTCCCCCTGCAAAGATAAATAAACAATGGCCTTTTTAAGAGAACAATCCTCAGTTTATACTCTGAAATAAAGAATACAAAAAGATGCAGCTTCAGAAACGATTATTTAATTGACTATTCAGGGAGGTAAGAAAAATGTTTTTGATTCTTTTAAACTAAACTAACTACTAAATTTCTCTTAAAGAATAACTTGGTACCAACTCTGCTTGATGTACTTATTAGAAGATATAATAGAATAAATAACGTCAAATTCTAATCAAAACAAGCACTATGAGTTGAATAGCTATTCGGAATTTGCATGAACTCTCAAGCAAGCTCTGACAAGCCCATATTCAATCATTTTCAAACTGTGTTCCAGGGTACTCTGGGATTGCTCACAGAGAAAGTTCTATGAAAAGCTTCTATGAAAGACAGCTTGTCCACTGCCACCAATCTTTTCCTGAGGTATGCTGTGCTCTGAGGTCCACTGAAATTCACCAACATCCCACATGACTGGACAATCATAAAAGTTTTCTAACTAGATTCTGAACACACACAGAATTCTCTGCATAACACAGAGCAGATGAAATGTTCCCTTAAAAAGACACCAAGTTTTAAAGTCACTGTCTTGGATGCAAGTCAAATATCTGCAAAGTTACCGAGCAACAGCATTATCCGTCATAGAATGTGTGCTGAGAAGTTATTTTCAGCTCCTGCTTCAATTTTTAGCATTAGAAATGAAAACATGGAAATGTGTCACTGAAGGAGAAGAAATATGGCACAACTTTTTATCTAACAAAGAGTTTTCAGGCCAGCCAGGTTAGCTATCTTCTGCCATTGTCAAATGTCTATCGGTTATTAGCAAGGAGACAACACTTTGCTTTCAACATGCAAAAAACTACCAAAATCCTAGAAACCTGACTCAGTCTTTCATCTCTTACATGTACAATATTAAATATTTGAGCTCAACACTGAACTCCAAAGCTTTCAATCATGTACCTAACATACATTTTGACTGAGTGGTTAAGTGCTGGAATCAACTTGGGGGACGGGAAATTCTCGAGAAATCTCTCAGCAAATAAATAAGCATGAATGCTCAGTCAACAGGCAACATCCCATCCCCTCTCTGCAAACTTTGTGCAAAGCAATCAGCACGAATGCTCAACAAACAGGTTGCCTGGTAACAACTCGGGGCCCAAGAGCAGGTGGCGTTCTCCATGTCCGTAGTCCATATTAAAAGGAAACATCCCGAGTCCTTGCCCACAAGGTATGGGAGGCAAAAGTGTCCGGGGCACAACTCATCAGAACCAGGGCACAACTCATCAGAACCTACAAAGCTCCTTAGAAGGCTATGATGATTTAAATAAAGCTTAAGAATCCTTAATAATGCACTTTTAAGTGAAAGCTGAGCTGCATAGTAATGAATCCATTTTGGTGATGGGGACAACACAAATGGATGTAATCAATGAAGAAAGGAAAGTTTTGAAACCTTGCTTTCTCACTGGTACTTATTTACTGAAGACCTCGAGTTAATTTCTGGCTCTTGTGGGAGGCCCCCGTTTAAAAGGCCGTCGCCTGCTGTCAGGCAAGTTCGCGTGGAGGAGGAGGCTGGCGGCTGCCCCTCCGTTACCTGGAGTAAGCCAACAGTCTCAAGCGGCTCGGTCAGGAGTGCATGGAGGAGTGAAGCCGGCAGATGCAAGAGAGGGGTCGGCGCCGGTGGGGCGGGAGAGAGCAAGCAGTAAAGGTGGGAGGGCAGCCTGCCAGGGGACCCACGAAGTCCGGAGCCCGGCCTGAAGCTACTGAAAGCTCCCTAAAAGCCCTTCATAGTGGCCCACAACCCGGGGGGGGGGGGGCCAGCCGCGTCGTCCCTTGAGGCGAATTAAAACCCTCACGCAGCCCGGCGCGCTGAGGCCACTGGAGGGCAGGTCGCGGGGAGGCGTCTATTCACCGACCGACCGACCCACCCTCCCTCTCTCCCTCCGCAGGACAGGTTGGTTCCCACCTCCAGGCTGTAGGTGCCTCGCAGGGCCGTGAAATCCCGAAGGGCCTCGGCAGCGCTGCTGGCGTCCAAGTTGAGCTCCTGGCAGAGGTGCCCTATGGCGGCCCGGATAGGGCACTGGCTGTCGGCGGGGTCGTCGTCTTCCCCCGGCATGATGCTTCCCCCCGTCCCGCGAGACCCCTGCGTAAAAACAGGCCTCCCGACCGCCCACAATCCTTTGCGCCGAGCGCGCCAAAACGGCCTCAGCCACTCAACGAGCGACGCTCGACTCGGGCTCCTCCCCCGCCCGGTGAAGCCTCTTTAAATATCTAGCGGCGTTTTCGCCATCGGTAGATTCGCAAACTTTTTCAATGGTCGTGCGCGTGCAAGGAGCGGGGAATAAAATGCACTCTGATGTCCCAAACCCTACTGATAATTGGTCCCCCCGCTGAATTTTAAAAATGGATATTACATACACGCACACGAACAAAGGCACAACAGACAGCCTTTGCATAGGAGTCAAGAGGAGGGAAAGGACCAGGCGAGGGTGAGCTGCTCAGCTCCACGTTTTGCTAGCCTCCCTATCGGTTCTCCAGGGTATCTGTCCAAAGGACAGCAGAGTAAACAAACTCTTCTTCAGTAGAAGTAGTTGTCACTTTTCCAGCTCAGGTTCAAAATAAATAAATAAACAAAAAACGCAATTATTTCCTCATAGCAACAGGAAATTCTTATATATCTGGAATGGCTTCCTGATAAAATCTTAAGCTTCCAGGTTGGGGGAGGTCAGTTCTGGACGCTCGAGCCACACCTCTCACGTCATAAACAGTAATAAACGGAGACGAGGAAGAGCTGCTATTTATTACCTAAGATGGTCATCCCACCCCCTATGTTTTTTTTTTTTTTTATAAGGCTAAGTATACTTGGCTTTAGTAGAATTGTTCCTGTATACAGTATACTACTCCCCACTAACTCTGCCCTAACTTTCGGGACTTTTCTCTTTCTTTTTCATTCTTTTTAAATGGCACTATCATGGCTATAAAAAATGCTTTATAAGCAATGTTTGGTCCTTGTTCTCAAAGACTGTTTACAAATGAGAGAGGAAAAACTCTGGCTGATTAAACAAATCAAGCATTTTAATTTACAAGCCTGAGGTAAGAAATAAGACAAACAAGGTGCGCGCATGCGCACGCACACCAGGCGATTGGTTTCAATTTATGCTTGAATATTTTTCCCCAGTTATCTAGATTAGGGTGAACCTACACTGAAAAGTAAGCCATTGGCTCAGACAGTCAAAGGAGACCACCCACTATCTCAGTCCAAGATACTTCTCAGATTGGAGCAGTGCTATGGAGCCAGTGTCACCAAGGTAAGCAATGTACAATTAGTGTTCAACATCACTTTCTCAAACTACCCAGAAGAACTTTTAACTTTCTTGGAAAATAGTGTGTAACGGATTTGTGAGCCATGTTAGTTACTGCATGATCTGCAACCGTGCAAGTTCTATTGACTATGCCAACTGAAGCCACTCATAGTACTCCACCATTTTAGGTTTTGGCGGCAAAAGGTTGTAGTGTTATCCTAGTCAGGTAGATAAAATAACTAGCGCTGCAAACATGTATTAACTTAAATTGATTAATTAATCAACAAATGAGTAAATTGCTCAGTTGTTGTGGGTTAATTCTAACTAATGAAGACAAATTTTAATCCAGTAGGCTCTGACAATTAAAGGTAAACATGGCTGAAGTATTCTCATTTTGGTGAAGAAATATGAAAAATTAAATAATACGAAAAGGAACAACAACAAAAAATTAACAGCCTCTCTTTCCAACAATTGGTAGCTTTTGTTTCTTTGACCATAGGTTGTCCCACATTTTCTTCAATATTTCAAAAACGTACACTTGATTACATGTAGATTTAATTTTACCACTTAATCAATTTTTCTAAAAAGATGATCAAAAATACTTTAATCAACAGCTTTAAAAACAACCCATTGAGACAGCACACTTAGAACCCAGTTATCAGTCTTCTGAAATGTGTCATTAGCTGCTTGGCCTGGGGGCTCCTCAACATACTTTCTTTCTGCACTTTGGAAGGCAACTATTTTTTCTTCTGTTCTCTCCTTTAAATATACTTGAGAGACAGGACATTTGGCTCATCAGTTGACCGGACAATTCTATAGCTTGGGTGCTATGAATTAGGGCTGTATTGGGGGAAGGGGACAAGTAGGGTGGTTTCAGGATTTAAAAATTTATTAACAGGAATAGCAGTGCTTTTACACATTTGAAAAAGGAGGTAATTGTAATTGTTGAACTGAGATGCGAAGTAAATGTTCACATATCTCTGATAAATTATCATTCTGCTGTGATGGCAGGAAAAGATGTTCAGAATGTACTCAGACCTCCTTTATACTTCTCCATTCAAATAAATCATTCAGTAATCAGGTGGTTTCTTAGTTGATACTGAATCTAGTTCGAGGCATAAAATAATGGGTTTCAGCTTCTGTAGTTTGGTAAGACAGTCTGTCCCATGCTGGTGAAAGCCACTTCAGGCCTGCCTCCTGCACAAAGAAGGAGCATTCTCCGGCCTCCTAAACAGAAGGGGAATCTATCAGACACAATCCATACCCATACAACATTGAGGCTGGTTGGTGAATTATATTATTATAAGAGATTCTGGCTAACAAAAGAGGTTTTACAACATATAAACATTTATGGGATGAAAATGAGATTTCTGCTCAAGTCAAACACTGCATAACAAAACATTTAATTGTTTTTATATTGTGGCTGTCCTATATCCAAAGGCTCAGCATTTGAGGTCCTTATATCTTGGCCAATCTGTTGCATGATGCAATAATCCAAATCTTCTACAGTTCGTTTCACTCTGAAATACATTGTTTCTGTTTCTTAAGGAATACTGGCAGATTTAAGAAATAAAGACATCACTATAAAATATTCCTAAGAGCATGATAGTGTCTTAAGAGGGTTTTAGAAGCCTTACATTGGAAACAGTTACTGACACCCTTCACCGTGGCAGTTTTTGAATTGAAATTCTCAGGATCTAAACAGGTGAAACCACCACTACATACTTTATTTTTGCTAATTAGATGTGCTGTGCAAATTCACTGTGGGATGTACATGAATCACTAGATTTTAAATGATGAAACTCTCTTAGTGTCTTCTGGTCCTTGAGCTGGAAATATCTCTAGTTGTGTAGCTTGGAAACCTCCATCCAGCTGGGTGCCAAAACAATATGGAATGTTAATGTTAAAGAATATTTGAAAGCACTGTCTGATAGAAGGATGGCTTAAAATAGCATTATGGTTTAGTTTGCTGAAAAGTATGCAAGTACTGTATTGTGCAATTAAATCAAATCTACCCAGTCATAAAAGTAATGCATAGTTTATACAGTGGGGCTTCTTGGGTCGTCTGGGAAGTAATATGAAAGAAAGATAAGCTACAGGCCAAAACAGTGCTCATGCTGAGAAAAAGGCAAGTCATGTTTAGTTCCAAGTCAAGCAAAACAATCAGAAATAGATTTCCTAGAAAAAAGTATATACAACTTTCGCAAGGCTCTGCCAATATTTTTAAAAATGCATGATATAGGCACTAAATTAAAAAATTAAAAATCTGACTTTTAAATCTATTTATCATTTTTTACAAGCACAGACAGTTTATTTTAATAGCACATTTGATGAAGCATCTATGTTTATGTGAGTGTTCACGAAATAAGTGGGAAATCTGCATTTGTTCTCGAAGATGATTATGGAGGGAAAATAAGTAGCCATTGATGCCTTTCATTGTAAATAAGCCAGAGTAGCTCCATCACTGCAAAAGAGTCACACATTAAAAGTCAAAGAGAAACCTACACACTCAGACACACACACATTAAATAAGAACAAGGTATATAGCACATGCTGACAAACTAAATAAAAGTTTAGTCTCAACCCTGTTCCTTACGAGTGTAGCTCTGGCAAATAATCTTTTTATATATTACAAATAGACTCCAGAGAGAGAGACCTGCATCCATTCACAGTAAGGCTTTCAAGATATATGAAGTTTTATAGCATTTGTATTTTAAGGATTTAGGGCAAGTACATGTTTTCTACTAAATAAAAAGTTAGTACTTAAAAGGTTCAAAAATATATCAAGTGATTTTTTTTTACATAAATAAATTATATTGATTTTGGATTTAACAGCTGAAAAAACCTCTCTGCTTCCACTGGAGGCAAAACTGAACAAAATGTTAGTTAAACAGATAGCAGCATTTCTAAGAAATCTGTCAAGAGTGATACAGTATCTGTGCTACAGGGTGCTATTTAAATAGGGCCTATGTCATTATTCAATCTCTTGCAATAGCATAATCATAAATTGTTGAAATTGATTCCAACCCAGAAAACTCAGAATAAATTCACTGCAACATACAGACTTAATTTTAGTTCATGGGTAACAGACTTCTTTGAGATGCTAATTGTAACATGTACATACTTTATAATCCCAAATGTATAAAAGACAATGAAAAAAGCATCATAAATAAATAATGCAAACTGAAATAGTTATGTCAAAACATTTGGACCATCTGATAAATTAGCAAAACTGTAACAGAAAAAAAATAAGTAAAAAATACAGTAAATTGTGACAAACCAAATGTGAATCTGAATATGAGCATACACTCCGAAGCCCCTCTAATGGTCTGCCATTTAAACATCGCACCACAAAGTGTGTATTTTTTCAAGTCTCGAGCCATGAGCTATAAATTAGAACAAGCCCAAGTGAAAGAAAAGTGACATAGGAGTGGGGAAAAAGAGGGCTATGTAAAGATTACCTGTGGAGGGCGTTTCAACACACTGAGCTTTGGAAGCCTACTTATGTTTTTAAAGGGTTTCATCTGAAACACTTACATAAAATGTATGTGCAGAGACATTGGAAAATACCACTGAACAGTGAATGGGATGAAGAGGAATGGAAAGGGGGAGCAAAAACGTTTTCTTCACAGTCTAATACTAGAAACAGAGGATAAACTCAAGCTTTGAAACCGTCAACAGTCCTTAACAAAAGCCCATCTCACAGCTTTAAAAATTCTGATTTCAAAAAATAACATTTCTTAGGGTAGTAGAATTGATAAAAGCCAATCCTGTTCCCTCATAAGAAGATTAAAACCAGTAGTTTATTCTTCATTGGGGGAGGGGGAATTATTGTTAAGGGCCTTTGTGAGAAACGGTTAATAGAAAAATAAAAAAAAATAACTGGAAGTTATTAAGCTCCTGCCTTTGCATTTAAAAAAAAATAATTATGCAAGATGTGCGTCAGTTTCTCAGCAGGAGCTGGAAATGGCCTAAAATCAAAGAAAGGACAACTGAAATCCACCTTAAACATAAAGCAAGATTTGGTTTTAGAAATATAAAAGTTCAGGTAATCTTTTCACTTACAGCAGTTTGTTTCCAAAACTTTGTAGTGTGAACAGGAGGAAATTATCTACCATTAATGCCTTTTTTTAAAAAAAGAAAGAAATGAATATATGCATTTTCAATCATTAGTTATATACTTCTGTCTATACTACTAATCTAGTAACCATGATAAAATAGGGAAATACTTTAAATCAAAAAATACACATTAGCACTTACTATAACTGTGCTTTTTACCCCAAAATACAAGATTTTTTAAATTCAGTGTCTTTGTAAAAACATCTACCTTTTCCTGTGTTTGTGTTTCCATCATTAGAGAAGCATTGTCTTACTGAGATTATTTCCCCTCTCAAACAAGCAAGCAGTTTTGGCAATCACCAAGTACTTATTTACTACTGTTTTGGAGAGGGGAGGGATGAACAGCTGGACAACTGAACAAGAAATTTCTGCCTCCCGTACCAATTATAGAACACTGCTTATCTCTATGGCAAGACCCTGCAACTATTAACATGTCACCATAGTTATCTTACCAGGAATTAGGTAGATAATATTACTTATAGAAACACAGGTTTTTTTATGAAGGTGAAGTGGGAACAGAGGGCTGTAACAAATATTTATGGGATGAGAAACTTACAAGCCACAATATTATTTTTTCAGAACGAAACAAAAGTTCTAATTGATATCTTTAATATCTTTGAATTCCTCTTCCTCCTCCTCCTCCGCTGGTACATCCTGTTCATTCTCTTCTGACACAGATGGTATTTGTTCTGTACAGTTTTGACTGTTTGCATGTTCCTTGTCGGACAGTGAGAGAGTTTCTGGTTCTGCAGTTGCAAGTTCCCCTTTAGTTTTCTTCCTCTTCCGTTTCTGACTTTCTAGGTTTGTTGCCTCCGAGTGTCTGGTTTGTTGAAGGCCTGGCAATGTCATACCAATACCAGGAGAAAGAAACATTGAGGGATAGATCAGTCCAGATGACATTCCTGGAATAAGAAACGGGTTAAAAGCTACAGGACTACTGGTAGTTATTGCAGGTTCTGACTGATCAGAAAATGAACTAGGACCAGACTTGTCTTCAGACAGAGTTTCTGTTTTTGCACCTTGGCCACTTTGTTTGTCTTCAGCATCATTTTCTGCGTGTGACGTACCACTTTTAGTTGTGCTTGCTAATGAAGTTGGAGCAGCTGAAGTACAAGTAGTTGTCATTGATGGATTAAGAAGTCCTCCAACACCAAACATTTGTGGTACAGCAGCCATGCCTGGTAGCATCATGGGCAACATACTCAGAGCACTTTTGACATCCTCGCCAGCAGGTATTGCTGCAAATCCAGCAGGAAACCCAACCAGCCCAGTTAAAGGAATGCCTTGCATGTTTCTCATGTTCTGAAGTCCTACTAAATCCATTCCAGCAATAAGTCCATTCATGAATAATGGTCCCATTCCAGAAGAAGCATCGGCTACTATGCCAGGAGCTTTAAAAAGTTCACTCCTTGGCCTCCTTCCTCTCCGCCGAGGCCCGGCATCTCGGAGTACAGGCTCAGTCAGAATACGATTAAACTTGCTTTCAGGTAAAAAACCCTGAGTTGGAAAAGAAAAGAAATAGAATTCCAAATGTTAACACCCTTAGGGGCTCAATCACATGGGCCTTCAGCTGTGTTCCCTAGTGGACAAACAAATCTGTGTGACAAACAAATCTGTAATTTGTGTGAAAACAAAGTCTCTGTGCTTTGCTGGTAAAATAATCAGCAACCCCCACCCCACAATCCTATACATGTCTACCCAAAAAATAAGTCCTATTAAGATCAATAGGGCTTACTCCCTGGCAAGAGGGCATAGGATCAGTCTTAAGGCTGTGATAATATGGACATTTTCTAAGGTGTAAACCTGACTGAACACAAGATATCCAAGTAAACATGCATAAGACTGGGCTGTAATTGGAATTAATTATTGCTAGCTAATAGTTGCTTACTCTTTATTTTTTAAAAAAGTGTTTCAGTACTTTTAGAAGGGCCTTCTCAAAGAAACAGTTCCAGCCATCCTCAAGATGAAGTTAGCAGGAAAGTACTTTTGGCCACTGCTCAAACTGGGAGCCTAACCAAATTGTGAGCACACAAAGGATGCAAATCTGAATGATTTGGAAAGTGTGAAATGCATGGATTATGTGATTTGTTATCTTCCCTGAAATTCAGAGAGATCAGTGAAGAACAAGGGATCAGGATACATTTTGAAAGATACTTTGTTTGCATATTTAATTCAAAAGCCAGCTCTGCATCTGCAGGTAAGCCTAGGTTTATGTATACAGCATGCTCTCACACTTAACTATCTTTCAATTGTACTGAAAAACAAACAGCTGTGGTACCTATTCAGAAAACTAATTAGAAAAGAGATATGGAAGAGGTGGAGGGGAGTTATAAGATAGATATTTCTCTGAAAAGCTTTGTACTTACTGAAAGCTTAACAATGTCAGACCAGTCTGCTGCAACAGCATACTCCATGTTTGCATCAAGCCACCTTGGCAGTTCCTTCAGTGCTGGTGCCATGGCTCCCCCTAACTATAAAACACAGTAAAATGATTACTTATTTTGCAGAGAAGACTAAGCAACATTGCGTAAGTAATATATGATGAAACATCTAGAGAAATCAAAACTGAGTTGCCTACTTTTTTGCTGTTTCCAGAAGGAAAATGGTACATGGTAACTGACTGAAATCTGAGGATGTTGTACAGATTACAGTTTGTGACAATGTCCTAAAAGGATTGCCCTTACAAGCACCTGCTGGAACCTACAGATGTAAATCAAATACAGTCGTATTTGGTTCTCAAACAGAATGCGTTCCAGGAGTCCATTCAACTCCCGGAACCATTTGAAAACCAAGGTGCGGCTTCCTATTGGCTGCAGGAGCGTCCTGAAGCCGATCGGAAGCCCCACTGGACGTTCAGCTTCCGAAAATCGTACAAAAACTGGAACACTCACTTCCAGTTTTCGATCGTTAGGGAGGTGAAACGTACAAGTTCCAAGGCGTTTGGCAACCAAGGTACTACTGTACAAACATAACATGCAGTCCACCCTATGTAGATGCATTGGGAACTTTTGTGAATGTGAGGAAATATTTTCTTGTGACTGAGATATAAAATTAGCATACTGGACATCGGAGGTCACCCAAATGTTTTCTCCATGATATTTCATAACAGCTGGTATAGTCCACCCTCCTGATCCCCGTGCCCCTCCTTAGGTTTTCCCTTACGAAAGAAATACTCCTCCACAATGTTTCTCATATTGCCTGGAAAAACACTGCAAGGAACATTGCTTCCTTCCAGCCAGCAGAGCGTATCCATGAGAAAAAGCTGCAGTTTGCCATGTGACACAGCAAGCTGCACCTTCCATCTGTTTGAGTCAATTTGCTGGAAGGAAGTACAGTTCCAACCAGCTATGCCCTACAGCAGGCAGCAATCCTTCCTTACCAGTCAATTTGTCTGTGAGGAATGTAGCAATCTGGTGTGAAAGCAGCAGGCTAATTCCCCCCTCCCCTTCAATAAGCAGATCTACGTGGAAGTGGGGATATTCACACTTAAGAAATTCATTTGCACATACACACTTCATATGTAGGAAGAGAGGCAAGGAAAGGCAGACTTGAGAGAAATTGCATTTTCTTCTCCAAAACAAAATAAGCCAGTGAAGACAGAACTCAGGTTTGCAGGATTTGAATGCATTTAGAACTGACATTGTGCCAAATCATGTAAAAGACAAGAATAGTAAAGTCTTCTGCTTACCCTCCTCCCAGTACCCTTATGGACCACAGGCACGCGTTCCTCCCCCGTGAGAGAATTTATGTCCAATTTGCTAGGGTCCTTACAGCGCTGCCTCCTTTGTTTAGGCTTTTCTGAAAAGTTCTGAAAGGAATATTAGTGAAAATATAAGTGACGCTCCCTTCCAAGTAAACGTGCACAGGACTGGAATATGAGACTTGTACTTACTGTGCCAAAGCCGGGGATTTCAAGCGTGTAGTCAGACTGCTGTCTCAGCCAGTCTAGAAGACTCTTATTTGGAACAATCTTCTCTGCCTGGACATTAGTGCCTGGAACGGTCTGCGGACTTGAGGTAGTAATGGCTGGCCCATCAGGGTTAGGATTACTTGGTACAGTCTGGGTTTGATCTTCCTGAATAATATAATGGGAAAAGTGAGAAAGAAAGGCACTATTGAGATGCAGAAATAATACTGAATTTTCCAAATGTCATTGCAAAATGAACACAATATCTGATCCAGCTATCGCAACTACCCTAGCTAAACCCAGGCTGCAAGAATGGCAAACTATTTCCTTGGGGAGGGGTGTGGATTTCTCCTTGATTAGGTTGCACAGGGGGCAGAGCCCCACCCCCAATACCTTGACACCATTATTTAATAAGAATAAAACAAAACAAAACATTTGCACTTGGCACTAAGCAATCCTTAAAGTGCAGAGGAATAAAAGAGGATGGGGATTGTTACTTACTGGCAGCCCTGTCTGGAGGGTTCTCTCCTTCAAAAATATGAGATCTATCCCTTCCACATTTTTTCTCCTGCCCCGTCTCCTCCTCATGGCAGCATCATCTCTCCGTAGACTCCCATTGACGATCTGTCCTGTGACAGGATGAATTAACCCTGCCTGAAGGATACCAGACAAGTCCATGCCAAGGGAGCCCTGCAGAGCATTCACTGTCCCTAGCTTAGGTATATTTGTGCTCAGGGAGAAAGGGGAGCTGCTTGCTGGTGACCCATCAGGCACTCTTGAGAGGTCTACTGCCGCATCCCGCCAGCCATTCAACACGATGGAAGGGTGGGGGTGGGAAGCCACGAGCTGTTCAAGGCTCCTCTGCTTGGCATCTCTCTCCATCTCAAATTCATACGGTTGCCTGTGCTTGTGTTCATCTTTGACGAAAGTGGGCGCCAGGAAACCTTCCTGTGTTTAAAACCAGGAGTGGATAGAAAGGAACAGTTACAACAATCTGTCCTAATGGAGACTGCATACATAATTTTCTTTTAACTTTTAAATTCAGCACCCTTTTCTAAAAGAAATACAGTACCTGAATGTAAATATAAACTTTTTTTTTAAAGGATGCCAGAATGATAGTGCCAGTAATTTTAAGAACAGTTAAGTTGATGCAGTATTGAGCATATATTTTTTACTTATGGTCAGGAGTTTGAAACATTATACAAGTAACACTTTGCAGCAGGCAAAGACGTCTACCCAAACTCACCTTCTGGACCTGTGCAGCTATCACTCCATTGCTGAAGCTGGGTTCGGAGGCCTCTGGTTCAGTGTAGCTGTTTCTATTGCCAGTACTGCTGGATAATGCAGGAGTCGGCATCACAGTTTGTATTTCAAATGGCTGGCTGGAAGAAGGCCACTTGCCCTTTAAGATGGCATGACAGATGTTGTCTATGCGGTTAATGATCACTCGATCCTGTCAAAGAAGCAGATATGCTTCACTAGGTTGCATGTGCTGTAAATTCTAATCCTTCCAAGAACTACAACTAGGCAACTAGTTTAGCTTCAGGTGTTCCTTTTCCAGGTGATACAGAGGCTAATAGCTTGACCAGCCTGTAAGTTAACCATCCTGCATAGCGGAAGCAAGGCAGCAGGCTGTGCATGTAAGACACACAACACTTGGTCATTCCTGTAGAAAGTGTTCATTCCAGGGTACATACCATACAAAGTTTTAAATTGACAGCTTTCAGCCAAGAAAATGACTGGAGCCATTATGCAGACACACTCTCTATTTCTGTTGCATTTTTAAAAATCGCATTTGAAAGTATGATTGGATGTTTACCAATAAGCAACACAAGCTGGAAAATAAACCTCTACAGTCTACCCTTCCATCACACATCAATTTGCTCCCTTCTCTACATCATAATTTAAAGCTACTAATGTAAGGTTGATCCCAATAATGTCCTGTTAGGACATACATACACAAACACACTGGGAGCAGTTTTAACATCAGTAGCATTCTGATGGCTATTAACTTGCCTCAGCAATATTTCAACAATGAGTGATAATAACTACACTGGGGTTCTAAACCCTGGATTGCAGGAGGAAGTCAAATGCAGAGCACCAGGATTCCCCTTTCAAAATAAGATAAAGGGTATAGGAGGGAAACAATCAATGACAGGCCTGCCAGAGGCTCTTGTCATTTAGGCTGAAGTCCTGTTAGGGCCACACACTCAGAACATGAGACCAATAACTAAAAAGAGATAAAAACATTTTTTCTTCTTCAAAGAAAACCTCAATACTTCGAAACTGCTAGGACATTTTTGCAAAGGGAAGTGCCTGGACTTTTTACAAAGAAAGGGCTATAGCCCACTGGAATCACAAACACAATGGTGTTTTTCACATTGCTTACTGAATACACTGGAAAGCTATTGATATTAACATCCGTATCTGAAAAAATATGACACTATAATGCAGGAAGTATAACAGAGAAATATTCAACTTGGAGAAATACTTCAATGCTGCTTCCAAAATGTTGCTGGATAATCTATTCTACTTCTCTCAATATGTTTTCAAAAGGGTTCAGACACAAGCCAGGGTGCACCTGTGTGAAAACAACATGGTAGGTGGATCTCAGTCCCTGTGGAACATTGACCTAAAGCCCTTAATCATGCATACTTAAGCTACCAAGCCACCTTAGGCCACTCTGAGAAAGAGTAGAGTGTCTTCTCCTGCAGAAGCTGAGCAATGGTAGGTGCCCGGACATCTTGCAGGTCATCAATCTCTCCGGGAACAACAAATGTGGAACTCTTACTTTCATCTTCAGAAAACTTCTCAAAACAATCTAGACGGAATGGAAAACAACATGTAAGCTTCGTTAAAGCATCAAATCGCTCTTTCTTTCAAAGGCATTCTGAGGCATTGATGATCTTCAACAAAGAACACAACAGAGCTGCATGGTTCTCTGGACATCTATGACACCCTCTAGAAGCTCCCATATATTTGAAGAATAGTGTCGGTAAATTTAAATGACAGAATGGCATGTGCGATTCTGAAGAAGATTGCTAATTATGGGCAGAAGTTTGATATGTTACACTAAGTGTCTCTGGAAGCTTGCAACAACAGAATTCAGTGTTGCTACAAAACACCAGAAGAAAACAGAAGCAGTTAAATAATTCAGCTACTATGATTCAGTGGCCTAGCTTGATCCTAACCTTCAAATAGTATACATAAAAGCTCATTTTCACTAACTAACCAACCAACCGAGCCAACTCAGTTGGTAAAGGGTATAAAATGCAACATGCATGAAGCAAGATCCTATGGAGTTGAAATTTGTTAATCCGCAGCCACAGTCAGTTTTCTGGCACTTGTAAAGATATAAGATGTTGATGTCATGCTAATACTGTCTTTTTATATTATACTTAGTGTCAAGTTACAATTCACCTCAAAATGAAAATTACTAAGATATGCAGGAATGTTCACTAGCAGAAAGATACCCCCCACATTACTCTACCTTGATTTTGGCTGCTTTCATCCCTCTTCTCTAGGTCTTGATTCTCACACTCTTCCTCTTCCCTCTTCATTTCATTCCCACAGAGAGGCTGTGGAACAGGACTGCCCCTTTTTTCCTCTGTGTCATCTCCCCAGGGGTCTGCCTCCATACAAACAGGATGTGACTTAAGGAGCTCCATCTGAATTGCTGACGTCTGGCTTTGTGCAGAATGGTGGTAGTGGTGATGGTGGCAGGTCTGGATCTCTTGCAAGACTGGGGTGTGCTCCTCAAGGCTCTCAAATTCAGCTGGATCGTCCTCCCCAGCCCCATGCTCACTATCACATTTGGATGCTGCCTGCTCACTCGAGATTGACTCAACCAGCTCCTTATTCCTTTCCTTCATGAATGCATCCAGGGTAGTGAGAAGACATGAACTATGCTTTTGCTCCTCTTGCACAATGGGTTTGTCTTCACCACCATCTAGGGTCTTTAAGCAACCTCTCATATCTTCCACAGTGTCAGCAGCTGTCTCCAAATGATCTTCCTCCTCCTCCTCCTCTTCCTCCTCCTCTTCTTCACTGTGGCTCTGACTTTGCACCGATTTCTCTTCCAAGCCCTTTTCATGCAACAAGCCCATGAATCTCTTCTCAGGATGGACTTTGATATCAAAGTTATGGAGACTGGGACCATATACTCCTATGCTCAGGACCCCTTCCATGCCATCTCTTTCAAACGGTACTGATCCTGGGTTAGCGTACGGACTCTCCATGTGCTCAAGGGCATTACAGGGTTCCACAATAAAGCTCTTGGAGGGCTTAGTTTCCTTAGATGAGGGCTCCTGGGCTGCATTCTGACCCTCCGTCTGGTCACTGCCAAATTGCAAGTGATCCAGGTAGGAGGGCTCTCTTGTAGTCTCAGCATCACAGCTAGATAGATCTTCATCCCCATCTATTTTGCCCTCTGCTATTTTGGTAGTATTGCTACTGACATCTGTGCAACTGGGACTGTCTCGGGCAAGGGAGCTATGTTCGCTGTTGCACGCCTTCTCATCATACATCATGCACATCAGAGAGTCAGGCAAAGAGCTCTCATCATAGTTAATGGAAATCATACCCCGGACTTTTGACATGAAATTTTCACAGCTGCTATCCTGGGAGATGTTGTCTGTCCGCGAGAGACTATTGCCTGAGCCCACTAGCTTGAGACAGCTCTCCGTTTCGGTCTCCGGAGATTCATGTTTTCTTTCCACCTGATTGTATGAAGGGGAGCAATACAGCTTAGCATTTGCTTGGTGGTGGCAACACAAGTTTTCTGTTCCAAGGACCCCTGTCCTTTTGTGCTGAGCATAGTTTCTGTAGGCATCCAGGAATGACAACTGGGGGTCATTCATGATATAATAGTCCGTGCGGTTCAGCCCATGTTTGGCTGTACCAATGAGCAGATCCCGGTCATGCTTACCACACTCCCACCACACGGGAAGGTACAGGCTTGGGCGGCAAAGCTTGAGCCGCTCGTGCAGCTGCGGACACCTCAGCACTTGCTCACGGACCTTCCGTAGCAGTTCAATTCGGTATAGGGTCCTTGCAGCACGCTCCTCAGTGATTGGTTCCACATAGATACTAGGATCAGCTGGGCCTATGAGTATAGAAGAGGGAGGGAGGGTAGAGAAAACCATCAAGGGTAGAATGTCTTTAGACTACGGTCCAAATACTACAAGTCTGTTGCTCAAGACATTTAGCAGGGGATTTTTAGCAGTAAAAAACAAACAAACTGAAAAGGAAAGAAGCAGGGTAATGCCCTCCATCACCATCTAAATTGCAAGTTTAGAAGCCCCAAATAGTTCCCACTCACCATCTTCTTTCCAGTGGGGCAAGCGGCAGACGTTCCTGCACATTGCAACAAAGCTATAGAAATATTTTTCTAGGCTCTCATCAGTTTTCTTCTCCAAGCGTGAAATGGATCGGAACTGGGTCCAGTCGAAAACCTTCTTCTCTGGATCGTACATTACCCCAAATGAAGAGACAGTGCGATAGAAATCTGCTTGCTCTCTTCTGGTCCATCTGCAATGCATGGGGAACACAAATCCACCCATTCACGAAACTTGCTTTCAAAAAATTCCATATTTTCTGTGTGTCGCAATTATGTATTTGTTCTGGTCAATCTATTTTTACTAGTTTGGGAGGGTGTTAGGGATACAATTGAACAAATGATAATGCAGCAGCTGAACAGTTCCCAGTTTTGGAGCTGGAGAGGTGGCAGGTGTCACTGTAGAATTGCTTCATCAATCTCCCTCACTCCTGCAGCTTCAAAGTTGGGTGAGAGACTGCCTGCTCTTCACACCTGCTAGACTTATCATAGCAAGCATACTGTATTTGCTGGCTCCTGGTGTTACGAGAACATTCCCTGCCTATTGGGGTGATCTTTGGTATCTTACGTTATGCCACAATCTGGAATCAAAGCATATGGGATTCCAGTAATGGTAGGAGCATCTGCAAGCTTGAAATTACAGCATGCAGGCTATGAACCTGAGCTATCTACAGTGTTTGGGGATAAGCTATTAGCAGTTTTTGCCCATTTATGTTAAAACAGTCCTTCCAGTGCTCAAATAAGATCAAGCCTGTTCACAGCCCACTGTTTTGTATTACCTTTTCTGCATTTCCTTGTTGATAGGGTCCATCTCGTTGGCTCTCCTAAACATCTCCTCTTGCAGCCAATAACCATGGTTACAAGGCCCAATGATCTCAGGCCTAGTAGGGAGCTCTTTACGGTTGCAGCGCTGATAGACAGTGACGAGACGCCGCAGCCTGGCTGTGAGGGCGGATGACACAGGCCAGCTGGATTTGTCTGGGTCGGAGCCATCCTGGGCTTCAAACATCAGCAAGGTCATTAGTATTTAACACAAACGCTGCAGAGTCCTTGAAACATCCCTACTGAATCATTAAGTACTTCACCCCACCTACATACACACGGACATAACCTGCCCATCAGTCTTCAATACCATGGTTGGGATATGCAGGCAGCATTGGGTTTTTGAGTCACTGGGATTCAAAGGTCACCTTATTTTTTGTTGGGTTTTGCTTTCTTTCCTTTGTTTTCTGAATGTTACGCCTCTGAACTATGTGGAAATGATAATCACATAAACTGAAGCCTACCCATTCTCTCAGAAGCATGCAGCCACACACCCATCCAAAGGGGAAAAGGAAGTTTGGTCTTAAATTGTAAACAAAACCCTGCTCTGCAGAAGGCTTGCCGTACACAAAAAATTCCCCTCAGCAATACAATTTCATACTCAAAGCCTGCTGAGTTTCATTGCTTTTGCTCCATGGCGAGAGACGATATTTGTGTAATCTAACAATGCTAATACCTTGTACCTTTTACCTGTCTGGCTTCTGTACCATACAACCAAGTCCAGATTCACGTCCCTCCAATTTTTGTCTTTCTTTAAGCCCACCTGTCAGTTCTAACCACTGATCCAGAAGGAAGAACCACAAATATCCTTATGTGCTGCTGTGCATGGTAATAACAGCTGATGACCCAACCGTGCACTTGGGAATCAGTGCTCTAGGATTAATTTGTAGACCAAGGCCTTTTCCTGCAGTGATCCCATGTGGAACTCCCTTGCTACCCATTTTTCTTTCTTTAAGGAAGCTGTCAAGCTTTCTGCTTTGACTATCAGCAACTTTAGTGCCTTGGTTTTATGTAGCGTTATTCTATGTTTCATAGGATACTGTTTAATATATTTTTAAAACACACAAATAGATGTACTTTTACTTGCTCTAAGATACCTTTGAAGTGTTCAGAGAAAACAGAGTAACAACATTCAAAATAAAACCAACAGAAAATAGTAGCTACCAGGTTGTGCCTACAGTAACACTGCAAAAGCAATAGTGTACCGATACCAAGATGAGGAACCAACTGAAATACAGGAAAGTATATTTACTAAGAACAATGAACTGTTGTGGTATTGGCATAAGTCTTTATTTGTTGTTTTGTATGTAACTTTGCATGTAGTTCTCTGTGTTTTAATTTAAGAATCTGTTTGTAAAATATTAGCCTAATGATGAATGATTGACTGTTATCCTAGTTACACACACACACACACACACACACACACACACACACACATACACATTCTTTTTTCTCCTTTCTTCTCTTTCATACGTCTTCTTTCTTTTTTCTTCTTCTATATTATAATTTTACTTTTCCTTATTAATTTTTTATTTACTTAATCTGTTTGATGATGAAGTTTTGTTCTAATTGTTTGTTTATGCAACATAATTCAATAAAAAAGAAACAGAAAAAAACCAGAAAATAGTAGCTATCATTCGGAAGGCTTGTTAAGTTGCAAAGCACCTGGAATAAAAAAGTATTATTGGAGTTTTTCAAATGCATAATGAAGGATCTTTTGCAAGATAGGTTCTTGAAATACAGTTTTTATTTGCTCTGGAAGTTAGCATAAGCTGCTATTCTAACTGATAAAATTAATACCCCTCCACTCCCTAAAACATCTAGAAGCGCAGCCTCACCTGCCATGGTGTCCTCCTTCTTCTCAGTGACTTCACCACAACCATCTGAAGTCTCCTATGAAATGAAAACAAGCCCACATCAACAGAGCTTACTTTAGAGACGCTGGCTTCTGGGCCAAAAGCCAAATACACAAAGCCAACATTGAATTATGCAGTAAAAAAATAATTTACATTGTCTGCACAGCAGCGTATGTTACACATCTATAAAGGCACTGTGAAATGACCAGAAGAACACTTCATATTGTCAATATGATCCAAACCCCCAACTTTAAGGGATGTGAAACTGTCAAGGGTGTTATTTGTGTGTGTTGCGTTTTCCGCAGTCCCAGAACACCATCAGAACAGATAATGGAAGCAGCGTAGTAGTAGTAGTAGTAGTAGTAGTAGTAGTAATAGTAATAAATTTTATTTATACCCCGCCCTCCCCAGCCAAGACCGGGCTCAGGGTGGTTAACAACCAATAATAAAACCAGTTGATTAAAATACAATTTAAAAAACAAGATTAAAATACAACATTAAAACATTAGGATGCAGGCTCTTCACAAGAGGAGAAAGGAAAAAGAAAGAGGGGGAGGGAATCAAACTGATTGTAAGCCAAAGGCCAGGTGGAACAACTCTGTCTTACAGGCCCTGAGGAAAGAAATCAGATCCCGCAGGGCCCTGGTCTCATGAGACACGAGCGTTCCACCAGGCCGGAGCCAGTGTTGAGAAGGCCCTGGCTCTGGTTGAGGCTAATCTAACTTCCTTAGGGCCTGGGACCTCTAGGGTGTTGCTATTTATGGACCTTAAGTTCCTCTGTGGGGCATACCAGGAAAGGCGGTCCCGTAGGTACGAGGGTCCTAGGCCGTGAAGGGCTTTAAAGGTCAAAACCAGCACCTTAAATCTGACTCTGTACTCCACCGGGAGCCAGTGCAGGTGGAAAAGCACTGGGTGAATATGCTCCCATGGCAGACCCTGCCTAGAAAATCACACTTACTTCCTGTTTCTGCAGCCCATCCAGCTTCTCTGCACTTGTCTCTTCTTTATCCACGTTCCCTCTAAACAAAGCAATCCAAGAGGGGGTTAGTCTGCAGAAGCTTTGTAAGGCAAGGTCATTCTGACAGAATTCTCCAAACATTAATTCCACTGAAGTGGAGGCAAGCAGTGCTGGCTATTATTACCTGTGCTATAGGTAGGCATCTGCCTCATAGCGAAGACTGTTGTGACAGCACAGTCATGGGCAGCCCAACAATCATTCCCATCCCCACCTTCTGCTGATTTAACACTTGGGGATCACCAAAAGCACCACCCACTATGGATACGCTTTCTCAAGACTGTATGCATGAATGGTACACACTTATAGCTTTTGGAGAGAACTGCTCCAAGGCATAACCTTTTGATGTAATTCATATAGACCAAGCTTCCCCATCTGCCAATCCACAGCATCACTACAAATAGCTAACATCACCAACAGCCTTTGTGTACAGCTCCCACAGCAATATCAGCATGTAGTCTGGATAGTGTTCACTTAAGCAATTCTGCTCCTGTGACAGATCAATACCTGCCAGCCCAGCATAAGCTTACCTTTCTGGAGCATCCTGCACTCCATCGATGACACTCTGCTCTGCAGACAGCAGCATCTCATCTGGCATGCCTACCTTCTCAAGGAAGCACAGGGCTGGGTCGGCTCGCATAGCATTGTACCTTTCGTAACCTGACAAAAGCCAGAGGTTTTTTGTTCAGTGATATTCAGCTGAGTGCTTCCAGCCTTAACGCTCTACTACTACATCTCCGTTAAGGGCCACGTAATCAGCAAGAAACAGTAGGAGGTAAGATAGGTGGCCTGCCCATTCTATATGATGCAGTGTTGTTGCTGAATTAGTTAAACTTTGTTATGTTACATAATGCAGGCAAGAGTATGTGGACATAATACAGGCATAATACAGGTCGCCAGAGAAGGGCCCCATCAGGATTTCAAGTACTGAGTGCCCTGGATAACTTATTGCCCCTTACTATGGCAAACAGAGGTATGCAAGTTAAAGAAATAAATACAAAAGAGGTTTATGTTTATTATTGCTAAAAGATCACATTACAGTCCACAATTTTTTAAAAAATCTAACCTTTAAAACCTACAAAATATATAGTTTAATATGAGTCGATTGTAACTATTCTCTCCCCCCCCCCCTTCATACAGCCTAAACACCCAATACGTAACCTAAACTCACAACACACAGGCATTTCAATCCCATCATAAAATCCTGTGCAGGGTTTACAGAGCAACCCTATGCATGCTTGCTAGGAATTAAGTCATATTCCAGGCCATACAAAAAGTAATACCATGTTTGAAAACGCCAATAAGGAGGGATTTATCTGCTTCAGCATTCCACCAATCCACAGGAATTTCTATGTAGTCAATGTCTGGCAGGAGGAAATCCAGATCTCTGTGAAGGACAGGCAAAGATTATATCCCAAGAATGTTCTGCACAGCCATTCCTCTCATTTATACAAATTTGGGAATGAAATAGTCTTTAGGGTTAAGAATAGCACAGAAGGGGCGTGATGGAACTCATGGGGAAGGAAATTCCACAACAGCAGGGCCACCATCAAAACAAATGGTCCATAAAGGATCTTTCCAAACTGTTTTGTCCTTCACTAAGACCACGTATGTTTCAGCAAGTTCCAACATCTCTATAAAATGTTCGGAGTGTGGACTTGTGAAAATCCACTAAGAAGTGCTGTAAAATGTTCCAGGTTCACTTCCTGGTATTTCCAGGTAAGACTAGGAAAGACCTGGGTGAAATCCTGGACAGTTGCACCAGTCAGGATCAAGCGGTTCATTAAAATATTTAATTTTGTTGCTGTCTCCAGGATAGGTCTTGGGTCTCCTATCAGAGTTTTGACATGAATGGATCTCTTTTCTAATTCAGCTGAGCTTATTGCCGCTCTCATCTGCATGTATTTGCAGAACCAGAAATACCCTGCAAAGACTCCACAGGTTTCTTTCAAATATAATCTGCAGTAGGTAAAAATATGCATTCGCAGGGTTCTACAATTTCCTGCTGAGTGCAAAAACACCTGCGCGCGCGCGCGCGCACACACACACACACACACACACACACACCAACTCAAAACGCAGCAACTCAAGCACATGCTGTGTATGTTTCCAACACTGGGGGACTGTAAAGCAAAATTCCAGAAGGCGAATGTAACATACTTGGCAGGAGTTCCTTCAAAGGCTTTGTCGGCTGCCTCCCCCAACACTTCAGCTTTCAAGTAGTAGAGCATCCGCACACGCAGCAGCACCCTACCGAAAGGAAGAGCAGCAAGTGATTCAGAGGGCAAAATCTTGAGCTTCCAATATGCTGTCCAAACCTAACAAGCCAATCTGCAGGTCTCCAGGATGTGCCAGTTCATTTGCTGGCAGTGGAAACTGTCATTGCTGCCTTGTTAGAAAGCTGGCCTTGCAGGGACCAGATCCCAGTGTTAGAAGAGAAGCCACTAGGCGTGCAGGGTGGGGAATAAGCAGCTGTGATTTACGTTACACTTCACTCTTTACTCTTACTCATAACTTGACTTACTACCCAACATAAAGGCAAAGGGACCCCTGACCGTTAGGTCCAGTCGCAGACGACTCTGGGATTGCGGCGCTCATCTCGCTTTATTGGCCGAGGCAGCCGGCGTACAGCTTCCAGGTCATGTGGCCAGCATGACTAAGACGCTTCTGGTGAACCAGAACAGTACATGGAAAAACCGTTTACCTTCCTGCAGGAGTGGTACCTATTTATCTACTTGAACTGTGTGCTTTCGAACTGCTAGGTTGGCAGGAGCAGGGACCGAGCAACAGGAGATCACCCCGTCACGGGGATTTGAACCGCCGACCTTCTGATCAGCAAGCCCTAGGCTCTGTGGTTTAACCCACAGCACCACCTGTGTCCCTACTACCCAACATACGTGCACACAAAAAGAAAATACATGAGATAAGGTGGTGTTTGAGGGGGCAGATGATATGCTGCAGTCAATGAAACGTATTGAAATATAATGCAGAAATTCCAGGTTTTCTAAAACCGGACAGTTAAGAAGCAGCACACTCGCTTGGTATCCCCTTACTGACTACCTAGTGCCAGCTGGGTTGCATTTGGGACACAGGGGAGCACAGTTCCAATCCTGTGTCCACTGTGCACTGTAGAGAAGTGAGCAAAATTTGCCAGTTGCATACCCTCTTCCAGAAAATCATGATTTATTTATTTTTTGCAAAAATCCACTAGGTTTTATTCAAACATGTTCTGAACAAGCAGAGAGCATGCATTTCTCTCAACGACTTGCACCAAAACAGAGAAGCTAAACATATCTAATCACTGGAATGAGTGGGTGTTTGTTTCCTGCTCCAGACCTGGGGGGAACAGGAGCGGTGCAAGCACATGTCCCTGAGAAGTTTTCCAATTTGTACACTCGTCCATTTTACACAGTCTGGAAAACCTGAGCTGGGGAACTATCCTTAATGCTCATGGATCCACAGCAAGAAATCCCAGCTTCCTCTCCATACCATTTTCCAAACTTCAACTTCAATTTCTTCAGACAGTTCTCACCAAGTTGGGGGGGTGGGGGTGGAATTGACCCTGGTTCCAGAGGTGCAAAAACAGGAGCAGACTTCCTCAAAAAAAGGTTTGAGGCACCTCCCATAGTGAACATGCGCAGCAGCTGATAGATCAAACAAGACCCCACACTGGATAATGCATTATGGAGCCCCCAGTCAGCACCCCCTCCCCAATTTGCTCACTTGTTGCAATGTTGCTTTAGATGCTTTTTGTAGCTGTCATCGTGTAAGACAATCTCTGGATTGCAGGTGGTGAGCCAGTCAGCATTCTTGATCTCAGGGAGCAGCATCTGGTTCTTGGTTTTCTTGCCTTTCCTTCCTCTTGGCACTGGGGCTGATAAGCCTGCAATAGGCAGGGGGAAGAATCATGAGCATCACTGCAGACTCAACATGGCTCTATAGCAGATCTCTGGCCAGATCTTTTATCTCCTCATACGAACTGTGACAGATGAACAGGGCCCTCCACCTGTCACGTCATCTGACATCGTGATGACATCAGGTGACTGAAAAGTGGGTGATTCCGCCCACCTGCTGAAGTTGGGCCACTGGGGAGTGGGGATAGGGGTCTGCTTCCATCATGGCCCCACAGGAAATACACAGGAGAAATAGCACTCAGCAGGGCTGAACTGTCCATCTATTAGCTGATGATTGGAGAGTTCAGTCCTGATCTCTACTGTGCAGGACTGAACTCCCTGCTCATTAGCTGATGAGCAGGGGGGGTCAAATACCGCTGCTTTGTCTGCATGTGCCAGTTCCCAGCAGGGAATCACAATAGATAACTGCTCTGTGTTCAGTCTTAAATCTTTTCACACCATGTCTCTATGCAAGTAATGCAGCTCTGATCTGAGAAGTGTCTTTGTTGCAGATTACAAATGAAGGTTCATTCACTAAACGGAGGACTTAAAACTCTTACACTTTATTAGCAAGTGCTTTATTAGCTTTGATGTAAGCTAGGAAAGGACCCCATGTCGGAAGTTTTTATTTAGCTCCTACTTTCATTGCATTGAGGTAAAGCTGAAGCTTAAAGTAGGTGATAAAACAACAACAAAATGAGCCTATTGTACCTGAATGGTTCTGTAGGGCCTGGTTCTGTCCATCCTTTGTGGGAGTGATCAAATCCCAGATAAAACTCTTTATCTTCTCATCTCCCTTATAATGTCTGACACAGTAGACTAGGAGTGCGCGGCAGATCATTTCCATGTCTTTCTCGTTGAGATGCCATTTAAACCGGCCATGGGTCAATATGTCTTTCCAGCGCCCCCAGCTTGAAAAACAAGAGATGTATCTTACATACTAATAAGGACACTTGGCATTTTTCCAGCATCTTCCCACACTGCACTTTATCAATGAAGCCTGGCCAGGCTCAAGAAAAGGAAGAGAGACTCGTAGAAAGGGAAACTATAGAGGAAAATGAGCAGGGTATTGCTAAAGGAGCGACCCTGATCACTGGTTCTGGATTTTGGACCCAGAAGTATTTATTCCCCCCGCAGATTTCCCTCTAGGCATTGCAGAAAATGCCATGGCTGATAAAATTTGGGAAAGACTGGACACTTATTCTGCACTGAACACTTCACAGATTGCTCACACCACAGAACCCACCTTCTAGGGCCAGGATAATATGGGGCTGGGCTCCCAGGAAAAGCTTAACAAAAAGACACACCCAAATATAAGCAGGTTCTTCTCCACACGGAAACATTCTGCCCGTAGGTAGCGGCGCGTTCTTTCATTGAGGCGTCGCGAGCGTGTGGGTCGCTCATCGGAGTCACTGTCTAGTTCAGAGAACTCCATAAGTTCATCCTCCTCAAAGGAATTGTAGTGCTTGGTCTGTTTACGGACACGGGGCCTATCAATCACGAGGCTCTCCTGTGAAGGGAAGGGAAAAGAAGAACAGATGTAACTACTTTAATCTACACCCAAAGCTGCCTGGGATGGTTAACCATTTCTTTCTGAAACTGTAACATCTACAGTACAGATTTTTCAGAAGTAAGCACTGATATACATCTTTTTAAATATATATATATATATTTGCTTTCGTAGATTTTCACGGGTACAGGAATGCAGGTTTTGGTGTCCTCGGGTATCTTCCCGTGTAAAAGTTGGGGTGTCTAGGCGACGTTTCGACGAGGTCTCACTCGTCATCTTCAGGCTGGTGCTTTCGGCTTCTTGTTACTGGAACAGAGCAGGATCTCAGTGTTTGAGTTCCTATAAATACTGTTGAGGAGGTTCTGGGCAGAGAGGAAGTTCCCAGGCTAGTGTGCCTTTTCTTCTTTTGTTCCTTAATTGCTTGAGGGATATCTTGAGTGATTTCTTGCGTGATATCCTGAGTACCACTTAGGTGGGTCATTAGGTGTGGATTAGTTGCTAAAGCCTTTGTGTCTTGACCTCTTGAACTTTGTGAAGAGTTTTTCTGAGAAGATGGGTGTACTACATTTAGTTGTGCTCTGGCTTGGCTTCGTGTATAGGGGCGAGCTGTGGTTTTGTGGCCTGTGCCAGCCAGATCTGTGTAGGGATTGCAGGGGGGTGCAGCATCCGGAGGTGCCACCATGGTTTGGCTACTGGATGGTGTCTGTAATTTATCTGTGGAGAGGGTCTGGGTTTGGGTCTGGTGTGGTTGATTGGTGATGGCGTTCTGTGTGCCTCTGGATCTGGTGTCAGTTTTTGTGGGGAGGGCTAATTTCCAGATGTCTGGCAAGCGGGATGTGTCGTCACGCTTGTTCATGTTGTGAGCCAATATCCTCAGAAACCCCAAGGATAAAATCCAGTTGGAAAACCAAGGGGTCTATGAAATACCCTGCAAAGTCTGCCCAGCCACGTACATTGGACAAACAAACAGACGAATAAATGCACGTATCGCAGAACACAAGAATGCCGTCAAAAAAGAAGAAAAAACTTCCTCTCTCTTCCAACACATGAAAGAAACAGGACACGAAATTAATTTTGCAGATTCCAAATTGCTCTCTAACATGGAACATCACCACAAGAGAATAATCATGGAAGCCATCGAGATAGAGAAACACCCTCACAACATGAACAAGCGTGACGACACATCCCGCTTGCCAGACATCTGGAAATTAGCCCTCCCCACAAAAACTGACACCAGATCCAGAGGCACACAGAACGCCATCACCAATCAACCACACCAGACCCAAACCCAGACCCTCTCCACAGATAAATTACAGACACCATCCAGTAGCCAAACCATGGTGGCACCTCCGGATGCTGCACCCCCCTGCAATCCCTACACAGATCTGGCTGGCACAGGCCACAAAACCACAGCTCGCCCCTATACACGAAGCCAAGCCAGAGCACAACTAAATGTAGTACACCCATCTTCTCAGAAAAACTCTTCACAAAGTTCAAGAGGTCAAGACACAAAGGCTTTAGCAACTAATCCACACCTAATGACCCACCTAAGTGGTACTCAGGATATCACGCAAGAAATCACTCAAGATATCCCTCAAGCAATTAAGGAACAAAAGAAGAAAAGGCACACTAGCCTGGGAACTTCCTCTCTGCCCAGGACCTCCTCAACAGTATTTATAGGAACTCAAACACTGAGATCCTGCTCTGTTCCAGTAACAAGAAGCCGAAAGCACCAGCCTGAAGATGACGAGTGAGACCTCGTCGAAACGTCGCCTAGACACCCCAACTTTTACACGGGAAGATACCCGAGGACACCAAAACCTGCATATATATATATATCATCTCAAACCTGGAATGGCCATGAGTTGGTAAATCTATTTTCAAGAGTTGGCCACAGACTGTGCACCTGCCCCCCACTTTCCTGTTTTTCAGAGTGACTCTTTTATTCTCTCCGCCCATGTTCATTATTGCACGTGTGTTATGTTATGGCAGGAAAACAAGAAGAAAATATCTCAGTGGTCTGTTGCCTAGCATTATTCCCTCTGCTGTGGCTTCTTTTGCCCTAGCTGGAGTATTAGAAGACATTATCCTTAGGCTACATTTTAAAGCCTCTCCCCATGTGAACCAACCCTGCAATCATCATCTGAGGCCCTTCTTCATGTGCCTCCTCTGTAAGAGGTCCAGAGGATGGCAACACAAGAACAGGCCTTTTTCTGTGGTAGCTCCCTGTTTGTGAAATGCTCTCCTCCGGGAGGCTCGCCTGGTGCCTTTGTTACGTATCTTTAGGCACCAGGCAAAAATATCCAGCTTCTCCCAGGCCTTTAGCTAGTCAAACCATATATGGCCTTTTAAACTGCTTGTTACTATTTAGGCATTTTTGTGGTTTTATATTGTAAACTGACCTGTGATCCTCAGATGAAGGGCGGTATAGAATTTTAATGAATAAATAGGGCAGACACCAGAGATGACTGGTACTGCCCGAGGTAGCTGGACCATACTGAACCAGTTGTTTGATTGAGCAAGCAGCTACAGCGACTGGGCTCAGGAGGTGGCAGCCGTGTATGCTGTTTTTCTTCCAGGTAGCTGAACACTTCAGTGTTTCTTCCTCCCCACAAAAAATGCAGCAACCACACTCTTGTTTTCAGTGCCTCCAACTAGGAAGACTGACTGTGATGGCTGGAGCCACCTAATACCTTTCAAAGGCGGGGGGAGGAGGGGACTTCCTTTCCCTTTAACAGCAGCAACTATCTGATAAGCAAGCATGGAAGGAAAGAATGGGAGATATGGTATCCTTTTGGGGACGCAGTCTTGCCTTTGGCAGAGTACAGACAGCAAGAACAGGAATACTTTTAGTTGCTACAACTCAGTATGAAAGAAGGACAATGCAAAGCTATTGGACTGTCAAAATCCAAAGCCTGAACCATTGTCTGCATCTCTCCCTGGCCCAGTACAAAGTGATGGTTTCCTTTCATTCTATGCTCCTATGCAAAAGCCACAGCTGTCAACATGAGCTTAAAGACAAAAGGGGTGAACATCCACCTCCAGTATTTTGAAAATACAGGGATTAATTTGTTAATGGTTAATTCATCAGAACTTTACATGAAACCTGAAAACAGCACTCTTTTCAAACAAAATGGTGAATGGTGGTTGTAAAGGTAATACAACTTAAAGAGATATAAAATATTTCTTTGTAATGAGGTTTCCCTCCAATGTCTGCTGTTTATATTGGTGTGCGCAGTTTTTTCACCTTAAAAACAGCAATGTTAAGGAAATCAGCAAAAGAAAAAGAAACGATAGAAAATAGTAGATCAGGTTTTAAAGAAAAAGACTTTAATTATATGCTTGAATTTTACATTCTTACAATGTCAGTTGATTTGATTTCACAGCACAGAGTATCTAAATTGCTAAGTGTGGGAGCTGAGGATAAATTGCATCTGGCGCTCAATTTAGAGACTGGTTTAAAATTGAAAGGCTGTTTAAAACTGTACCCAGCTTCATTCAGAATGTTAATACTAACTTCAATCACTGTGTTTTGTTTTATGATGCATCTTGAAGAAGTAACGTTCACTTGATTTAAAAAGTTCTCTTTTCTCCTCTGGATTTTTAAGTGACAGTGTTCTATCTTATATTGGACAATTTTATGCAAGTGTGTGTGTCTGTGTGTGTGTGCCTTCACATGTGCACGGTCATGCAAACATATGTATTGTAGACATACATATGTAGTAAGTAAATGTTTTTCACACTATACATCAGTGCATTACTATAGGCCACAATTCTAAGCAAGTTTGCTTGGAAGTAAAATCAACAGGACTTGCTTTGCATTAAATACCAGGCTACACTGAAGGAAGTGGCTGAAAAGAAGGGAGGCAGACAGATGCAAATCTATACACTTAAAACAGACTTCTTCACCCTGAGATGAAGAAGAATAAAGTTTAATTTGAAATAAACTATAAGTAAAGGTTAGGTTGCTAAGAAAAACCAGTGAATGACTGGGGAGCACTTTGCTAAAGCTAAGCCACTACAGTATAGACCTTATCAGTTCCTTGAATGGGAGACCACTAGACTCTTCATGTATGATTTAGAAACAATTAAAATAAATAAGTACTTTTTCGTTTGATACTTACGACATACCAGGCATTGCTAGATAGTTTACAAAAGGAACAGGCTTTAACTTACAATAGCTCTCTCAACACATAACACAGACATAACTTAAATCTACAAGTTGTGTCAGATGCACTTGCTAGTCAAAGCCATCAGCTGAATAAAGTTATTAGAATCTGATATCCTGACTCAGGGCCAGGTTGTGCTACTGTGCCATACCTGAGTGAGTCAAAAATACTGCTAACACACAGGACAACCCTCAGACCAAGGACCTCAGCATGAATTTATAGTATTAGAAAGGATTCTAAGAATCAGGTTCAAGAAAGGGATGGCACGACCCAAGTTCCTGCAGAAGAGATGTTCAGATGATCTGCATAAAGCTCCTGTCCTCCATAATACACCAACAGTAGCCCAAAGTACCACTGAATAGAGCTTGCTGCAAACAGTTATGTAGGTGTATATGTTTGTGCATGCATTTTATTTCCGGTTCCAAAATAGTAACATCATAATTACCTTCTCATTTTTTGCATCTGTATCCAGCTCTGCTATTTTTGCCCATTTCTGCCAGAAGTTTGGATCATCTAATGAAATGTCAGTTCTGTTTCCGGAAGCAACAAAACTGGCCTGGGAGTGAAACGAAAATTAACAGACTATACCTCACACAGCAGCAGAACAAAGGAGAGCCATGAATCCTTTATGCAAAACCATTCAGAAAGAAACCACACTGGGGTGCAGACAGATAATTTGGTAGTTAAATTAGAGAATGCCCAGCAATTGGCTTTCTCCAACATGCTGGGGATGTTAGGCCCTGGGATAAACAATACGTGATTAGGATTTCTAAATGGTGTTTTTTTCTGGATATTTATACATACTAGGCATTGCATTTAGCAGGTTGGTTTCAAGAAACCCAGCTTGTCAGCCAAACATATAGTTGATAGCATATAGGCAGAGGTGAGAAACAAACACAGTGTCTCACCCCCAGAACTCTCTTGGTGCCAATTCTTTGCTATCCAGACTACAACGTGATTCCCTGAAGAAGTTGACCCCTTAGACAAACATCTCATTAATATAGGGAAGGCAAGGAGCATGGCTGGGGTCACACAGGGCCTGTGTCAATGGTCAGTATCATTTGGCATCCCACACCCCACCAGGGGGTTCACTGACAAGACCCCCATGGGCCTGCTTTGCTAAGAAGGTAGAGTAACTGAAAGAGGCAGTTGCTCCAGTGTCCTGGAGCCAACACCAGAGTCACAAGGCAAATGCTAGACAGAAACAATTCATACGACTATTCAGTCTAATGATTCAGCTCCGTCAAACACATAAGAACAACATAAGACGACCCGGATGGTCGGCAGATTCTGTGTACAGATCTATAGGCGCAGACCATCCCCTAACCCAAACTAGTTTGTTAAGAAAATCCCCAAACTCGGTTCCATGGGTGACTCTGGGTCATCTCTCTGTGGTAGCTTATCTTAAAGTTTTAAGTGTCTATACGCTTATCGCATTTATAAATTTTATTTTTAATGTTGTACATTGTTTTAAATGTTTGTTTTCCTTCTGGGATTGTACCCCAAGTGTGTTTTATAAGCTGGTCTTCGACCGTAATAAATTCTTTCTATCATCTATCTATCTATCTATCTATCTATCTATCTATCTATCTATCATAAGAACATAAGAAAAGCCTGCTAAGTTAGGCCAATGACCCATCTAGTTAAGCATCCTGTTCTCCCAGATGCCAACTAGATGCCCATGGGAAGTCCGCAAGCAGGACTCAAGTGCAACAGCACTCTGCCCAACTGTGATTCCCAGCAACTGGTTTTCAGTGATATACTG